>NW_026688181.1:0-332117 GCF_030445035.2 Dasypus novemcinctus | reverse complement strand
TCTGTGGGTGACCTGAACAATAGATGCTGAGAGCAACAATCCTAGACAGTGGCCACTGCCACTGGAAACTTTCTTCTCTTGCGTTGGCCTCCTAACAGGCTCCACCGCCTGCTGGATAGCTTGTGCTTGAAGCTGTGCTATGCTGCGCCGCAATAGCTGAGTCCAACGGAGCTTCCGTTTCAGATTCTGCTGCCTTAAGTTGTCAGGTTTGAGAATTCGCTGGTGGTAAGTGATAAGAGTGTGAACCTTAGGACGGGTGTATCTGCTGGGACCTCTCTGTGTGTCTTAGGAAGAAACTGATTGATGCTAAGGCACCAGGGAAGGAGGACATCCTGTAACCCGTTGTTTTTCTGTCTCAGCCATTCATTGGTCCATGGATTTAGAGAGCACTCTGGGAAAGGCTATACCCTTAAATATCGTCACTGTTTCTGCTGTGCATGCTTCTCTTGCATTAAGATCTTGAGCCTCAGGGCTACAGGGAGATACAGCCACAGCATCCCTTTCCAACAGCACAGGGGTTCATTCCAACCCAACTGAAGTCCAGGGTCTCTAAGAACACCATGTAATAATAATAAAAGGTGCAGTCTTCAAAGAAGAGAGCACTTTTGAACATATGCACAAAATAAAAACGTTCTACATTCAAAAGCAACAAAAGGCCAAATCTCAGATGATTAAGGTTCCTAAGACCCCTTATCTTGCTCACGAAGGCTTCCTTCCCTCCCCTCCCTCCTCTCCACAGTACTGACCTCCTTTACATCCTCTCACAAAAGCCTTCCCTCACACTCCTCCCCCTTTTGAAGGACTTAACTCCCTTATCTCAGTTCAAGGAATACTAACTTCCCTCACTTTGCCTCACAAAGTCTTTCTTTCTCTTAATTCCTCTTTCAAAAGCCTCCCCTCTCTCCCCTGCCTTCATGAAGTACTAAGCTTCTGGCTCAGTACCTAACTGATGAACAAAATCAAGATGTGGCTCTTTAAATGAGCAAAACACAAGTGTCAGCTGACTTAGTTATTTGAAAAGTGGAGAGAGCACAAATACACAAAACAAGAAAAATGGGTAGATAACAGAGTTAGAGGAAATTGTGTGACCTATAAGACAATACGTACTCAATTCCATACAAAATCTCTTTAGGAAAACAGAGAAATCTTTTCTTTTTAAGGAAAACATAAAAGAACTAACCCCAGTAAAGGGAAACTCTTTTTGGGTATTGTTCAAAAGAAAGCTGTATAAATAGCCCTAGGTTCACTGAATTCTGAGGGAAATTCAACAAAATCTTCTAAGGTACAAGTAACTCCAATGCTGTTTAACCTATTTGCCCATGGGATTTATTTAAGGAATGCAAGGACGGTGAAATATTAGAAAAGTTATGAATATAATTCATCATTTTCGTAGAGAAATGTGAAAAATCATGTGATCATCTCCACAGATGCTGATGAGATTATTAACAAATTCAGTAGCTATTCTTGTTTTACAAAAGAAAACTCTCAGTAGAATCAGATTAGGGTAAGGTTCCTTAACATGATACCTCTATATCAACCCAAATTCTAGCACTATGATTAATGAGAAAAACACTAGAAGTTTCCCTGTTAAAATATGGAACAAAAAAAAGATATCCTTTATCAACACTACAATTCAACCTTCTTCTGTGAGTAGACCATAAAATCAGACAAGAGAAAGATATATGCATAAAAATATAAAGGAGGTGGTAAAAGTATCATTATTTGAGGATGATGTAATGGTTCACCTGAAAAACACAATGGAATCCAGCTGAAAACTATTACATATGAGAAGAGAAACTAGTAATGTTGCCCAGTACGTAACTGATAAGCACAATTCAAGGGCCTGCACGAATACAAGCAATAACTACTAAAGGTAAAAAAAAAATGCCATTTATAATGATAAAAAATATCTGTGAAGTACCCAGGAATACATTTAATAAGAAAATGGGCAAGAGAAAATTTTAGAAACTTATTAAGGGATACAAAAATAAGCCTTCTGCAAATTAATTTTAGTAATATGTTTTATTTAACTCAACCATATCCAGAATAATATCATTTGCACATGTAATCAGAATAGAAGGCATTAATGAGCTATTTTCCATTCTTTACTGATACCAAGTTTTTGAAATCCAATGTGTGCCCTGACATCTCAATTGGGACTGGCCACAATTCAGGTGTTCAATAGCCATGTGAATTGTGGCTACCTTAATGGGATAAGCACACTCTCACATTGCTAATGGGCAAGTAAATGTACATAATCAACAGGAAAATGAATTTGACATTTTCTCTCAAAATTTAAATTCATCATTTGACCATAAAATTTCACTGCTAGGAATTTATTACAGAGAGTATTTCCCGGGACATTCGAGATTTTCATCTCTTTGCTCATATGGCAACTTGCATCCAGAAAAATTTTAATGGTGCTTTTCTTAGGAGGCACTGGGAGATTGAACCCAGGAACCCCCACATGGGAAATAAATGCTTAACCAGTGAGCTCCGCATATTCACTTTGACCACATTGTTGCTTTAATCAATGACATTTGTAACAATTGTTTCAATTCACATTTCTTTGGTTTTGAAAAAGACTGCTTTTTTCTTATTCTTTTCTGTTTTCTTTTAAATGTTACATTCAAATATATGAGGTCCCCATATACCACCCACCCCACACACCCCACCCCTCCTACATCAACAAACTCTTCCTTCATCACAGCACATCCACTGCACCTGGTGAATCCATCCTGGAACACCGCTCCACTACATGGGCATTTGTCCACATTGTAGTCCACACTGTCCCCCAGTCCACCCAGTGGGCCACGGCAGGACACACTACATCCAGCATCCATCCCCGCAGCACCAGATAGGGGAACTCCCAATCCTGAAAATTCCCCCACACCATATATCTTCTTCCATCTCCCTACCATCATCAGTTACCGTGGCCACCCTGTCCACATCACTACTACAATTTCTTCCCTTAATATCATAATAGTTCCCCTGCAGAACACCAGTAAGTCCACTCTAATCTATACACTATTCCTCCATCCTGTGGACCGAGAGATGATTATGTCCAGTCCCCCTCTACAACAAGAGGGGCCTTAGATTCCACATGGATGATGGATGCAGTTCTCCTGCTTGCAGCTGTAGGCACTCTTGGCTCCCTGGTGTGGTGGATGAAAAAACTAGAGTATAAGAACTGCACGTCTGCTGAGGCCCAGTGCCTGGCCATCACATGGACCAAGACTGGTTTTTGATGAATATTTTTACTTGTCATTTTGCTTCTTCCTCTGTGAACTGTCTTTAGTATTTGTTCATTTTGCTTTTATGTTTCAATGAGTAGGAAGTTTTTACCCAATTAGATAAAGTTTATAAATTGGAAGCATAGTATTATTTTGTTTTTTAGATAGTAAATATTTTCCCAATTGAATTGCATTCATTTTTATGCAGAGAAATCTATTAATTTTCCTTTGTGATCTTTCCTTGCTTCAGGAGTTTCATTCTGCCTTGAATAAGCTTTTTGGGGAAATGCCATATTGCTTTTCACAGTGCCTGTACCATTTTACATTCTCAACAACAATACAACAGAGTTCTAATTTCTATGCATCCCCTCCAACACTTTTCGGTTTCTATATTTTTATAAAATAATAGTAATCTTTGTGGGTATGAGTGGTATCCCTTTTTTTACATTTCCCTAATGGATAATGATGCTGAACGTCTTTTCATATTGAGCCCTTGGTCAATATTTTCATATTGACCCCCTTGGAAAAATGTGTGTTCAAGTTGTTTGCTTTTTTTTTTAACTTAAAACAATAACCATGTAGTATTTCTGAGCTAGGATGGCATGAACATGGACTCACTTGTTCACGCCTCTCTTATCAACTGTTGAATTGACTGGAGTCTGGTGGGTCTAGGATGGATTCACTCACATTTCTGGTGAAAGACTATTGGTTGCAGCAATGAAGGTGACTAGGTCACATAATCTGGTAGGCTAGCCCAGTCTTGTTAACATGGGGGTACAGGGTTTGGTTTGTAAGTTGCGTTATCTTGATTAAGTACGTGCCCAGTTACCGCAACCTTTTCATTGTTTTCCGGAGTCCTGAGGAACATAACTCTGCCAATGTTAGCTAGTTGTTCAAAGTTTCTGTGGGGGAATGGAACCCTGGATCATTTTAGGTCACCATTTTTTAATATGGTTGTTTGAAATTTTCTTGTTGCATTGTCAATCTTCTGTATCTATTCTGGATATGAAGCCCTCATTTAATACATGGTTTACAATTTTTTTCTCTTATTCTAGGGATTATCTTTTCACTTTCATGATGTCCTTCAATGCACAAAAGTTTTTACTTTTGATGAAATCAATTTATCTATTGTTTCTTTTGATTTGTGTGCTTTTCCTGTCATATCAAATAATTCCTTGCCAAATCAGAAGGCATGAAGATTTTCCCCTATATTATCATCTAAGCATTGAGGGTTTTAGCTCTTATATTTAGGCCCTTGGAAGTGATGGCCCAGATATTAGAAACCTTAAATGAGGAGAATCAGAACTGGGAAATTCAAAACAAAGATTTTTAAAAAATAGTTAAGTAGGCTGAAAGAGCTAAAGGAAAATATGGACAAAGAACTAAAAGAAATCAGGAAAGAGATAAATGAAGATGAAGAGAATGTCAATGGACAGATGGAAGTTATCAAAATGAACCACACATACTTGAAAGGCATAGTAAGAGAGAAGAAATAGTCTCCAGAGGGGTTCAGCTGCACAGTGTTGGTGGCAGGTACACATGTGTTTATAAATGTTATATCTCCTTGTTGAATTGACCAGTTTTTCAATATTTAATGTCTTTTTCTGTCACTTGTAACAATGTTAACTGAAAGTCTATTTCATCTGATAATATAGTCACATCAGTTCTCTTTTGTTTCCTAAGCAGTAGAGTATTTTCCATCTTTCAATTTCAATCTACCTTTTTTATTTGCCCTCAAAAACGAATTATTTATAAACAGCATATAGTGGAATCTTGCTTAATCCATTCTGCCAAACTTTGCTTTTTGTTTGGGAATTTTCATCTATTTATATTTAAGGTAATTGCCAATAAATCAAGACTTATTTCTGTCATTTTGTGAGTTCTATATTGAATGATTTATATATTTTAGTTCCTATTTTCCTTCACTACTGTTTTCATTCTGTTTAGACTACCTTTTGTAAGGAGCCCATTGGATAGCTTCTCATTTCGCTTTGTGTAGACTTTTAAGTTAATTTCTTTGTGGTTACCATGGGGATCACATTTAATATCCTAAATATCTAACCATTTAGTTTGCATTGAAGCCAACTTAGTATTTTTCTTTCCATTAATTTCCACTTCATACTCTTCCGAACACGCTGCCCTGGGTTTAAAAAGAATTTCTAGTCAAGCCTGGAATATACTTAATAGTGTTTTATGAAAATTAATTTCCTAGTTTTGATCACTAAATCATGATTTTGCAATATGTTAAAAATAGGTGAAAGTGGGTGAGGATTATATGGGAACTCGCTTTCTATCTTTGCTACTTTACTGTAAGTACAAATTCATATTGAAATTGAAAAGTTAAATACAAAATTCCAGAAGAAGAGACACAGAATGTCCACGGCTGCAGCCCAGCTGGGAATGGTCAGTGAGCTTGGAGCACACGGGCACTGCAGGGAGCGTGGGGCTTGAGAAGTCAGCAGGCCTGGGGACAAGTTCTTAGGCTACAGCAGAGAGGAGGAGAGAATGGAAGGGCAGAACTGGAGGCAGAGGAGCCCCCCTCTGACAGAATTTACCTTGTAAAAACTTAACTGCTTTCAAAGAACCAAATTTGGCTTTGTTTTCGTTACTATTCTATACCTGTTTTTTATTTCATTAGTTTCCCCTTCAAAAGCAAGAAATGAAAGGACTAAAAGGACAATTAGATAAATTCCTAATGGAGATGTTAGGATACATTTCTTAGTAACTGAGGAAACCAGCATACAAAAATATCAGTAGGGATACAGAAGAATTGACCAATGCAATAAATACGCTTACCCAAATGTATTCTGTACCCAGCACTGTACAATATATTCTTTTAAAATGTACATGGACATTTACAAAAACGAACCATGTGCTAAGAGCTAAAGGAAATTGCAAAGTACTGAAGTCATACAGAATATATTCTCTGACCAGAGTGCAAAGAGGCGAGAAAGAAAAGGATTAAACAGAAAACTTCAAAATATCCAAAAATTAAGAATGTACTTTAAAATAACCCGTAGTCATAGAAGAAATCACAGTGAAAATTAAAATATACTTTGAACTGAATGATTATGAAAATGTTACATCTCAAAACTTGTGGTAGATAATAGCAGCTAAAGTTGCACATAAAGGGCCATTTAGACATTAACAATACATACTAGAAAAGAAGGAAGGCTGCAGATCAATGATCCATCCATCTTAAGAAGAAAATATCTCACAGGAAAATTAACAGCGACTGATCCCAACTCCCACCGCAAAGGGAAAAAAAGAAAAAAACAGACGGGAGGGAATAATAAAGACAAGTGTAGACTCCTTTGTTGGGAGCACTTCTTAGCAGCGGTAGCCTTCCCTGCCACTCAATCCATTTGGCCAGAACCTAATCCCATGAACACATGAAGCTGCAGAAAATGTGCAGTTCTGTATTCCTAACATGCAGAAATACTATTTTTCAGGAAAGGGAGAGCTAACACTGGTAACAATTAAGTCTCTACCACAGATGTGTTAACTGGGGACACCTATTAGACACCCACGTGGAGAGGCTGAGTGTGAAGATAAGAGCCAGGAGCTTAGGGAGTGGTTTAGGCTGCAGGTGTGTGTGTGAAAGTCAGGAGACCACGACACAAGGCAGGATCATGGGGGAGCACATGGAGAGAGGGAAAGGGGCCAACCCTCAGAGGCTTTGTGTAAATTCCCAGCATAATTATGAGACTAAATAATTATGAGGTAAATTCCCAGCTAAATTATGAGGCATAAAGGGAATCTGGATTTTTAAATCCTTCTACAAAACTGCCCCTCAGCGAAGTTGTTCCTCTTGACCACAGAAGTATATGAAACTATTTCCCCTCACCCTTTCTATAGTAAAGATTATTATATTTTGTTAATGACTTATTTTATTTATTTATTTCCACTAATCCCCTCATTGTTTACTCTCACTGTCTGCTGGTTGTGTGCTCATCTACTTTTTTTTCAACTTTTTAAAAATTGAAGTTTATCATTCATATATGAACACACTGAAAGAAAATGTGTATAGTAAAGATTGTGAAGTTACAAAATAAACATACATAACATCACATAAGGGTCTCATACATTACTACCAACTATATACCTTATCTTATTTTGGTGTATTTTTCCCCCAACCCACAGTATTTTTTAATGTAATTTTGTAACAGATATTGTGAACTTGCAAAACAATCTTATAGATGTGTAGATTTCCTGTACAACTCCCCACCCTGGTGGAACATTTGCTACAGATTATGAGATAATATCATCAGACTATTAGCACAGGTCTTGGTCCGTAGCATACATTTGGTACACTTGTTCCATACACCTCCATTATCAACGCAGTATAGCTTGGCATTAATGCAAGAATAATATAGAATTGCTGTTTTTTTATTAAAGTTAATAGATCACAATGAAAGTTACATTAAAAACATAAAAAAACAAAAAAAATAAGAGTTTCACATATATACCATTCCCCATGCCACATCATTTTTGTAAATTGTATTTTTTGATAATATATACATCACAAAAAAAAGGTACACTAAAAAAAAAGAGGATTCTGTGTACCAAAGTCTATAGGACGCCCCTGTTGTAGTTAAACAATGTTTCTCCATATTCCCATTGCTATCGGGAGCACCAAAGGAAAACGGATGCAGTTGCTGGGGGAAATGTACTGGCCGAAGGGGTGGCTGGACAGGCAACCAAGGGGGTCCCAGAGCTGCAGCCCCACCACTGGTGCCTCACCTGTCCCTTTTAAAACAACGCATGGAAAGGCTGAACTGCACCCGGGGAAGCAAGAGTGGGCGAGGAAGGGGAGGGACTCCAGACCCCAGAAGGGGCTGGCTCCTCCCAGATGGCAGGGTGTGCATCCCAGAGGGGGCCGTGTACACCCTGGTTCGACCATACCACCAGCTCGCCCACCTGGGAAAAACTGCTGTAAGGCCCTGCTCAGAAAACATTGCTGCATTTGCCTGACGCCCTCGCTCTGCACCACTGTTGGCAGCCGGGGCCAACCTGCGCTGAACGCGACCCCTCCCAGGACCCCCAGGCCCCGGCCGGCTTCCAACACGCAGGAGGTGCCCCTTTAAGAACTTAACACTGGACTCTGCCAACTTGAAACCAGGTCAAAGGCATAGGTGCTTGTTAGGAGTAATGTGCAACTCCTCGGGCTGGGTCAAGGCCTTTCCCACCCACACTGAGAAACAAGGAAAGTACTAAAGCTTTGCTCTGACAGATAATTCCCCGCACGGGATGCCTTTATCCATAAGCAGCAGCAATGGCCCAGCTTTCCTGCCAGCCATTGTCCAAGAGCTAGCAAAATGTTAGGGATGAAGTAAGAACTCCACACAGCATACAGGCCCCAAAGCTCAGGGAAAGTAAAAGGCATAAATCAAACCCTCAAAGCAGCCCTAACCAAGGTCTGTAAAAATAAAAAAACTGCCCTCCTGTGAGTAAATCTACTCCCATTAGCCCTCCTTAAGGGCAGACTGCACCCATGGACCCTCAGGCATTTCACCTTTTGAAGTTCCCTTTAAACAACCACCCCCAATTATTCAAAACTTCAAGGGAAATCTCAGGTTCCTAGGAAAACCTGGCCAGAATTCTCTCCTCCACAGTTAAAACACCCTAGCCCAAATCCACAAAACTGTCCTGTCTCAGGATCCCATGCCATTAGGAAACCTCATTTGGGTAAAAAATAACCTGAGAAGAGCGCCTCTACCCAAATTGGACAGGCCCTCATCCTGCTATCCTTGTAACCCCCATTGCTCTCAAAGTTTCATTTACTGGCCTTTGGATTCATCATACTAGAGATAAAAGGGCACACTCCTATGAAAAACAAAACAACTGGATAACTCACCCTGTACCTGACTGCCTCTTGAAAATCCGAATTACCCAGAGCCACCGCGAATCACCAACACCTGAGTAGATGAACTCCTCCTCTCTTTGGCTCCTACTCCTCTTAGGACTGCTCGGCTGGCAATTTGGGACTGGACTGGCAGCTACAGCTCCCAGAGACTGGAGTGTGGCTGAAAGGACACTAATCTTACTAGTATAATTGTGCACTGTAGGATGCTTTACTACCTTAAGTTGTCTTTCCACTTAGCATGAGTGACACCTTATAAAAAGTACATAGGGGCATCAGAGGGGGGAAATGTTGAGAAGTAAAAAGCATAACCTAGCAAAAATATCTAACAAGTCACGCCTTCCCCCGCTTCTGTGGATCTGGCTGTGAGGGCTTGGCCTTGCAGGAGAATTTGAAGTGACTACCTCCTGCCCTCTGTTTCTGTAAATCACCCTGTGAAAACATGGCCTAGTAGGAAGATATCAAACGAGTGACTCCCCTCCTCCTGCTTCTGTAAATCAGCCCGCAAACTTGCAGCTGCATTCTGCCTCTGCAACCCTCCAGCTTCCAAAATATCACCTAGCAATACGTTAGTCAATGAGCAAAAGTTATGCTGGTCCTACCTGAAATCCTATATAAACCTAAGAAACTGAAAAACGGGGCTCAGAATTTGGAGATTGCCTCTTCCCTGGGCCCGCATGGAGTAAATTTGTTCCTTTATCACTCTGTAGTGCCACTTTGGGGTCTTTCTTTGGTTCAGAACTCCTGGCTTTGCTGCAACAAAGGAAATTGCTCAGAGGTTCCAGTTCCTTGACCTGGCAAAGTAAAATGTCACTGTTACAAAAGGGAGAGAGAAACATCTCAAATTATATTCTTCCTTTTAAAACCCCACACAAAGGCTCATGTGAAAATTCTCTACTTTGAGTTTTCTTTTGGGTATTGATTTCTACCTTAATTGCACTGCATTTAAATGCTTTATGCTACCAACTCCTTGAAAAGTGTTGAGACAGATTTTATGGTGACCACCCCTTGAGTCCCTTCCCTGAGGTGAACTGTCCTGGGCCCCCTGGACCAGCGTCCAGCTCTGCCTGGGCCTCCCTGCCCCTCTACATTCTGCCCTGAGCGTTCCCAAGGCCCCCACCTGGGCCTGGGCACCAAGCTGGGGACCTGGAGGCATGGCCTGCGCACACCTAGCTGCCCGCTGTTCCTCCTCTGGGGCCATGTAGAAGGCCGAGCTCCCACAAGACCGCATGTGCCCCCTGGGTCGGGCACCCCTAGATGGAGCGCCAAGTGCAAATAAAGTGACCAGGAGGCACGAGTGCTTCTCTGGTCATGCCACTCCTGCTCCTCGCCAGGGAAGAGGCGTCCCCTGTCCCCAGGCTCTGAGGAAAGGAAGGTCCACGTCTGCTGGTGGTGCAGGTGCAGGTGCAAGCCCTCCCAGAAGGGTGACTCTGGTTCTTTCCCGGCTCCTGCCCAGGCCCCCCGTCCATAAGCCCCCTCCTGCAGGCTCCCAGGGCGGGGCTCCCATCCTCCTCAAGTGCACTCCAAATCCCACTGGCTTCCCATCAGTTACTGGCGCGGGAAGTGGTCACTCTCCCTCCATCGGCCTCACCCATGTATGGTCACAGACAAAGCCAACTGTACCTTTAAAACTCACCTGCCTGCTATGGGCAGGTCAGACCAGTCTCCTGCACAGGCCAGGATTACTGAGCCCCTGAACCATCTCCCCATATGCACACGTGGCTCTACAAACACATATTAGGTATCTGTATGTGCATCTTACACGTGGTGCACATGCGTGCACACACACACACGCTCATCAAGTTGAAAGTGTACAGAATTGGCATAGCACCCAGCTTTGCTTGCCCATCCTGGGTGCTTCTTCAGTTCTGACCCTTCCTGGGCCAGGTCAACTCCCACCCACAGACATCTCCTCCCACCTCCTCTGGGTACACCCAGAAGTGTCCATGACCTCTCTAGTCAGGTGATGGGCCCAGAAGATCTCAGTGACAGGACAGGAACTTCCCTGATGGCAGCGGGCAGAGGGACGGGTCAGGGGGGACTGGAAATGAGGAATCGCAGACAGC
The DNA here is from genome assembly GCF_030445035.2 of Dasypus novemcinctus. Lineage (NCBI taxonomy): Eukaryota > Metazoa > Chordata > Mammalia > Cingulata > Dasypodidae > Dasypus > Dasypus novemcinctus. Next base: position 320,955 of record NW_026688181.1, on the reverse strand, counting down.
GAGGCCAGACCCCTCTTGGGAGGGGGTGCACCCTGGCTGAGAAGAGAAAAAAGCTTTGGAATTGGAGGGGCTTAGGGGTGAGAGATGAGAACCATCCGGATGCAGTGGAGCTGGGCTCTCTCTGTGTGTGAAAGGGCCTTTTCCCCAGGACTCTGGGGAGGTCCAAGGCCATGTCCAGTCCATCAGCACCTCCTGTTGTCTCGACCTTCTGGATTTCTTCACAATCTGCTCACTTCTCCACACCTCCACTGTCCCCACCCTGGTCCAGCCACTGTTTCCTCTTGCGTGGATAGCCGGTCTCCCCACGTCGGCCCTGGCCGCCTCAGCCTGTGCTCAACGGGGAGGCAGAGGGACCCTGCAAAGCTGTGAGGCAGGTCACGTCCCCCTCTGCTCACCCCCTCCAGGGCTTCAGTTGCTCCCAGGACTCCCTAATGTCTGGCAGCTCCTTCCTGTCCCAGTTGCATCTCCCACCACGGGCACTTCCCTGCCTACCTCTTACACCCACACCTGTAAAAGGAGGATGAAGGTGGGGACTGGGACAGACGTGGATCATTCTGGGTCGAGGAAATGTTACTTGGCGAGACGTGATGAAGGAGTGAGTGTGTCCAGCTACTCTGTGCAGGAAGGCACTGTTCTAGGGGCTGGGGTACAATGAGGAGGGACACAAGGCAGGTGGGGAGGTGGGTACCACTGTCAATTGGGTGGCCAAGATGGCCTCACTGAGAGGGTATTGTTTGAGCAGGACCTGGAGGTCTGGGAGTGAGCCAGGCGGAAACCTGGGGGAAGAAGGCTCCTGAGTGCAAAAAGCCAGTGCAAAGGCCCTGAGGCAGGAGCGGGCCTGGTGTGCTTCAGAAAAGGTCTAGAGGCCCAGTGTGGCTGGGTCAGAGGGAGAAGGGGCAGAATGGGGAAGAGACGACAGAGGGCCGTTTCATATGAGGCTTCGTCAATCCCTATCACCAGTCTTCTGGTGGGAGGTACATTTTCTGGACAGGAATTTTATATTGTATACCAAGAGCTCTAAAAATAAATAGAAAATTAATTTAACTCAATAATTCTACCTCTAGGAATCTAAATTAAATAGCAATTCCTGCAAAAATAATACAAGAATGCCATTTTATAATTACCTATAATAGGGAAAAATTGGAAACTTAAATAATCAACAATTAGAATATAAAGTATTATTTATGTATCCATTCTTTTGATTTTAGAAAGAGGAAAAGTCATATATTAAGTGAAAAAATCAGTGAAAATTAATGCTAAACTTTTATCAAGCTTACATTATTATTGTTATATATTTAATATATAAATCTGATCATTGACTAAGAAAACATTCCAGGCACTGACAGTACTTCAAGCTACATGACAGAACAGAGTTGCTTTTAATTGCTTTTCCATTTTCTAAATCATCTTAGTTAATCTGCACTACTTGCATACTTGAATCCCAGCACATCTCCTCCAAGGTAATAAAATCTGGATGTGCAGGAAATGAAAAGAAATTCAGACAAGGAGTAGCAAATCAGGTTTATTTGATGCAGTTAAGAGACATTTAAATGCCACACGAAATAAGTGTGCTCAGAGCGCAAATTCGGTGCCAACAATAAAGCGGCAGGGCCTCTAGGGACCCAAGCTGCCTGGGAAGGAATGCAAGATTAGGTCTCAGGGCTAGTTCCAGGTGAGGCTTCGTGGAAAGGGGAGCCCAATGCTCTGGATGTTCCACATGATCAGGGAGAGCTCGTTGAGGAAGGCGTTGATGGAAATTCGGAGGAGGGCAAGGTCTTCAGCTGCCCATCTCCTGCAAGTGAGGGGCAGCGATCAAGGCGAAGGTGAGACCTCTGTCCTAAGTCTAGGGCTTCAGGCACCTCCCCCCCCCCCCCCCCCCGCCCAGAGACCCAACACTGGGGTGGCTCCCCGTCTCCATGACCACCTTCCTCGGGGTGAGATGGGCCCGCCGCCACCCTCCAAGCCGGCCCCGTCCAGAACTCACACAGCCAGGACGCTGCCATTCACAGTGATCACCTTCCGAACAACTTGTCCTTGCCGGTGGATATCAAGCCTCAGGGACCTGAAGGCCATCTCTGCCTCCAGTGCAGACCTGAAGGGCACAGTGACTTTGCTGGGGGAGGCGGGGTTAAGGGACCATCGCCTGCTGCCTTCGCCTGGGCCCCGGGCCACCTGGCCCCTGGGAAGCTCTCCTGCAGTGGCCCACTCTCCCCCTCCTCTCAGCTCAGGCCGCTCGGGCCTGCCTCCTTCCCCCTTCCAGCCCTCAGGCATCCCCTTCCACCATCCGCCCTGGAAGCCCCCCAGACCGGCCCCCACGGCAGCCCCTCCACCTAGAGCCGGCCCTGGCCCCCCCATGGCCCCTGTAAAGGATACAAGGTCAGAAGTCGGCTTCCTGCTCCTCCAGCCCCCGGCACTGCGTCTCCGCCAGACCCCGGGGCATGTGGTGCCCGCGCGGCCTGGGGGGCACCCCCGGCGCAGGCGGCAGCGACCTCCGCTCCCGCGCCGCAGGGGTCACAGGGGCTGCCAGGGCCGCTGGCGACCCCCGAGCCTTCGGAGTCAGCAGGGATGCTCTGGCAGACGGGGCGGCCGGGGCCACCCTGGCCATCAGGGCCGCTGGGGCCGCCCTGGTCGTCAGCACTCACAGGCTCCTCGTGGCGGTCGGCGTCACCCATGGCACCCTGGCCTTCAGGGTAGGCCGCCTCACCCACAGCGCCTGCGCCTCCGCCTTCCCTCTCACTCACAGCTGCGGGAACCAGGCTTCCCTCTCCACCTGCCCCAGGCACTCAGCCTTCCTCACGGAAGCGCCGCCCCTTAGCCTTTGGGCCGCGTGGGCTCTCAGTGCGCCTGCGCAAACAAGCTCCCAGGGGGGCGGCAGGGCACGTGACCCTTTCTGGCCAACCCAGCCCTGCCCTGGCTGTGGAGGAGGAAGCTCCGCCCCTTAGTGAGGGACTTCGCTGTCCTGGGCATGCTCAACGGGAGCCCTCGTTAGACCTCAGGCACGTGACCTATTCCTCCAAGCAGACCCTGACCATGCCCTGGAAACTGTCAGCCTGAGCTGGACAGTTCTGCCAGATACAGAATTCTTGGCTGGCAGTTTTTCTCTTCCAGTACCTTAAATACTTCATACCATTTTCTTCCTTCCTCCACAGTTTCTGATGAAAGGTTGGCATTTAATCTTACTGAAGTTCCCTTGTATGTGATACCTTGTTGTTCTCTTGCTGCTTTCAGAATTCTTTTTATGTCTGATGTTTGTCATTCTCAATAGTAGGTATCTTGGAGTAGTTATATTAGGATTTGTTTTCCTTAAGGTGCATTGTTGGTCTTGGATATTGATAGTGATGTCTTTCATAAGGATTGGTTAAGTTTTGGTCATGATTCCCTCAGATATTCTTTCTGCCCTTTTCCCATTCTTCTTCTCCTTCTGGGACACGGATAGCACATAGGTTTGTGTGTTTTGCATTGTCATTCAACTCCCGTAGACCCTGTTTCATTTTTTTCCTTTCTTGTTCCTTTCTGTTACCCTGTCTTTTCCAGTTCCTTTTGACCTGTCCCCGAAATAACTAATTCTATATTTGAGCAATTCAACTTGACTGTGTGCTTGTAATGTATTTTTTAAAGATTTCTTTTACTTATTTCTCTCCCTCCTCGCCCCCCACCATGGTCTGCTCTCTGTGTTCATTCCCTGTGTGATTCTCTGTGTCCACTTGCATTCTTGGCAGCACCAGGAGTCTGGGTCTCTTCTGTTGCATCATCTTCCTGCATCGGGTGTCCATGTGTGAGGCGCCACTCCTGGGTATGCGGAGCAGTTCAAGGTGGGGCGCACACCTTGCACGTGGGGCTCCCCTATGTGGGTGACACCCGTGCATGGCATGGCACACTTTGTGCATTACAGGAAGTTATGCACATGGGCCAGCCCACCACATGGGCCAGGAGTCCCTGGTTTTGAACCCTTGACCTCCCATACGGTAGGCAGACGCTCTATCAGTTAAGCCACGTCAGCTTCCATCTAATGTATTTTTTTAAGATTTGTTTTTTATTTATTTCTCTCTTCTTTCCTCCACTCTCCTGCCCATTGTCTGCTCTCTGTGTCCATTCACTGTGTATTCTTCTGTGTCTGCTTGCATTATTGTAAGCAGAACTGGGAATCTGCGTCTCTGTTTTCTGCATCGTTTTGCTGCATCAGCTCTCTGTGTCTGTGATGCCACTCCTGGCCAGGCTGTGCATTTTTAGCACAGGGCGGCTCTCCTTATGGGGTGCATTCCTTGCACATGGGGCTGCCGTATGCGGGGGACACCTGTGCGTGGCACAGCACACCTTGCACGCATCAGCAGTGCACGTGGGCCAGCTCACCACATGGCCCAGGAGTCCCTGGTTTTGAAACCTGGACCTCAGATATGGTAGGCAGACACGCTATCAGTTAAGCCACGTCTGCCTCACTCTAATGTATTTTTAATATCACCCATTCTGTCTTTCATTCCCATAATCTCTTTTACTTCTCTATGAAGGCTTTCCAGTTGTTCTTTATTTTCACCCGGTGTCTTCTTAATATCCTTTATTTCCTTCTATGACTTTCCTTCAATTTTTAATTTGAGAGAGTTGTTGATTATCGTTGATTAATTCTCTTAAATTCTGAATCTTTTTAGGATATTTGGTTTGTTATTTTCCTTTGGCTGAGCCATCTCTGTCTGTTTCTTAGTTTGTCTTGTAATTTTTGCTCATGTATAGCCATTGCATGGCTGAAATACAATATGTTTACACATTCACCTGTTGGTGGACTTTGGGTTGCTTCCAGATTAGAGTTATAATTATCAAAGCTGATATAAAACTTCACATACTATCTTTGTGTGGACATATATTTTCAGTTCTCTTGAGTAAATAACCAGAAGTGAGACTGCTGGGTTATAATAGTAAGTGCAAGCTTTGCTGTATAAGAAACTGCCAAATCGATTCCAGTACGTTTGTACCAATTTACATTCCCACCAGCAAATGTGCAGTTTCCAATTTTGGATTTAATATGAACATATATACAGAAACGTGGAGCAGCTGGATTATTTTAACATTTCTATATAGTTCATCTCTTTCAGAAATGTCTAATATCGGTCATCAATGAGCAAGCATGATTCTATACATAAAAGTTTCTGAGAAGCAAATTGGTCTTCCTGCCACATTTAGTATCCTCTTGAAGAGTGTGAGTTATTTCAATAAGTAATGATGTACATGTTAAGATAGTTTAGGAGTCAGATGATTTTATAAAATCGTATTGAATTTTCATGTAATTTTTGCTTAAACCCAAGTGGAGTATGTGTGAAAAAATTATCATTTCATGGGGAGGATAGATAAAGGAATAATAACCAGACACCATAGTCTTAAAAGAGTGAAATAAATAATAATGTTAACATATTCCACTAAACTACTGTTTATTAGCCTCCAGTCAGAGAAACAGACTCCATATTATGAATTTCATCAGAGGGAGTTTTACAGGGAAGTAGTCAGAGAGGAGTAAGGAGAACATGAGGCACCTAAGAGTTAATACCTGCAACACGTGCCAAATCCAGAGCTGGGAGGAGAAGGAAAGGAGGTGGTAGTGCCAGAGTACAGGAGCCGGGACTACCCAGACAGAGCCAAAACCTTGGAGGAAGAGACAGCCGAGGGCTTAGGAAGCTTGGCCCACCATTCTGGAGCTTGGACCATGGAGGAGAGGACTCCTGGTGGGATCTGCAACCCAGAGGATTTTTAGCCACTGGCAGGAAAGCCACACCCCCTTTCTTCCTTCTTGCCCTCAAGTGTCACATCAGTTCCTCCGATTGACCAAAACTAACTTGAATCCAGTGTGCAAAAAAAGCAAGAAAATGTAATTTGTGAGCTGAGGAGAGGAGGGTGAAAACAAGGAATGGATATGAGAGCAAACAGGAGAATGGTAAGCACATACATCAAGTGCAAAGACATAAATGCAGGATTGCATAAAAAATGGGCAAAAAATTTGCACTTTCTTCCACAATCAAAGACCAATATCCTCATGATTTCACAGTGGTGCCTTATAATAAGTTCCCTTTCTAGCAATTAAAAAATTAGCATAGTATTGATTTTGAAATGACAAACTTAAATCTGTTTTTTCATCTTATTTGAAAATCTGTGTCATTCTTATAATTTCTCATGGTTTCTGAATTTGAAAAACACTAAGACTATTTGGAACTTCTAACTTTCTTTTCCCACTTCTCTCAATGCTTAGAAATGCCCACATACCCTAAAGTATAGTTGCTTTTAAGAGGATGTTGCTGAGGGGGGGAGAGGTGGGGTGGGGGAGGTAGGGTTCAATGGGACCTCATATATATATATTTTTTTAATGTAATATTATTACAAAGTAAATAAAATAAAAAAATACAATAAAGCTCTCTATATACTGAAAAAAAAAAAGGATGTGTTTCCAATATACTAGTGTTAATATGTCATAAAATGGCAAAGCTATCTAGAACAGAGGCAATTTATTTAGTATAATATAATGGTAAAACATATAGTTTTACAAATATGGAACAATAAAAGAGGTTTGATGGATTAAAACAAGCAAATCACACTAGATAAATGTAGGGAGATTAAGTATTACATTTAGGTCTACATGTGTCAGTGTTATAACAGAAGGGTGGAATTTGAAATCAAGGTAAAGGTAAAACATTTCTGCCTCTGGCAAAATATCTCCTCTAATGTCATAGTCTCTTGATGAAATTTTTTGCAATTAACGTCCATCTCTTTCTCAGTGCTAATCTTAATTTTAGTTGTGTTTCATTGTTTTTTCTTAATCAGATAATTCAGATATGTGGGAACTCCATTAGGTTGGGAAATCTGTATTTTTTCCTATTTCAAAATTTCTGCTTTGCCTTCATCACTCAGTGGTATGAGGCAGAGGGGTCTGAGTTGTTCTGTTTGAACATGATAGGATGAATGACACCTGTGGGCACAGGTTGGCTTAGACACATATATTGGTTTCCTCAACTATCTCTGCATGTGCCTAGTAAAGGATCCGGAGATTCTCCAAACCCCTCCACGACTTGTATTGGTTTCATATTGCTGCGTAACACATCTCCATAAACTCAGAGGCTTAAAGCAACACCCATTTATTAACTCAGAGTCTCCATAGGTGAGGAATCCAGGCAAAATTTAGCTGGGTCCTTTGCTCAGGGTCCCTCAAGACTATAAGGAATGTGTTGGAAGGGTCTTATCTGAGGCCTGGGGTCCTCTTTCCAGTTCACATGGTGGTTGACTAAATTCATTTCCTTGCCATTGTGAGACTCATGGAGGAAGCTCGCACCAGGCCAGCAGGAGAGACTCTGAGCACAGGGATGTCTGATTAGGTCAGGCCCACCCAGAGCGATTGTCCTTCTAAATAAATCAAAGTCAAATAGCTTAGGGTCCTTCACCTTCTACATCACACAACTAAGGAAACTTCACCTTCAGCATTACACAACTTAGCGACTTCCACCTCCTACATCACACAGCTAAAGAGCCATCACCTTCTACATCACACAGCTAAGGGGCCATCACCTTCTACATCACACAGCTTAAGGCCCTTCATCTTCTACATGACACAGCTAAGGGACGTTCACCTTCACCATTACACAGCATAGGGACCTTTACCTTCTACATCACACAGCTTAGGGCTCTTCACCTTCTACATGACACAGCTCAAGGACCTTCACCTTCTTTATCACACAGCTTAGGGACCTCCACCTTCTCCATCTTCACATCTGCCAAATCCCTTCTCATTTCCCACATAACTTAGCCTAAGCATGCATGGGCCATTCACCATGGTCACATTGCAGGGGAGGTCATCATACAGGACAGGCACTCTGGAGAGTAGGAATCTTAGAAACCCCTCCCCACCACTGGTAGGACAGGGAGAAGGAAAGATCAGAATTACCATTTTTCCATTATTGGCATTTGTATCACTGATTTTGTAGTTTGAGGCTTGCTGGTTTTCCCAGGCCAACCAAGTTCAGATGAGTGCTCTGTGCTCATCCATGTCCTTGGGAGGTAAGTGGCCACTAAGGAGCCAGCGAAGCATATTGGGCAGCAGATTGGGACACTTTTAGGCTGCATCCTGTGCTGCACTCTTTATCACGTTCAACACCTCTTTCCCTCTCAGTCTCTCACACCCTGACTCCTTCCTCCCCTGGGCACAGCTGCTAGAGACCTGGTTGCTCTTGATTTCTGTCTGTTCTGTTCACCTGGTGTTAGGCATATGGGACAGCAAGAGGCACCTGTTTGGAGCAGTTGATTTAGAGCAATCAAGCCCCAATGCTCAAAATCATAGTGTGAATGTGTTGGGAACACTTAGAAGAGTGAGTATGGGTGTTTCTACTCCAATTGCTTCTAATCCTTCTTTAAATCTGTTCTGTTTGCTTTCCTGAGATGTGTGACTTCTTGTTCACAAGTTCAGGTTTGAGTTCTTGTGCTACATGATGTAAATGGTGTTTCCAAGAGCCCACAACCGTGTACACCAGTGTCCCCAGTTTGTATTAGCTATAAACCCCATTGTGAGCGTGGTGATGAGTTGTGGCAGTGGAGCTTTATACTCGTCGCACTCAGGTCCCAACAACACTCCACCTAAACAGAAATAGTGACTCAGGACACATGTCTGTTGGCCGCTACCTCCTGGACTCCCAGAAAATCTGGTCAAACCAGTGCAAGTCAGGGTGCTGGAAGAAGACAGGGGAGGCCACACAGCTAAGTGCGTAAGAGCATGGGCACCAGAGCTTGGGTGGATATCTGGTTGTATTATCTTCCATTGAGAGCTGTGTGGCCTTTGGCCAATAATTTAATAGATCTGAACCCAGGCTTTGTAGTCTGTGGACTGGGAAGTGTAAGAATAGTTATCCAGCAGAGTTGTCATGAGAAGTGATTGAGTACATGTAAGCCAGCTGCTTACAACAAGGCCCCCTACAAATGAAATGTCGGGTCAGTGTTAGCAGTCACCATTTCATTTTCTTAATCTTATCGCCACTGCAATTGGTTCCAGTCCCTGTGGCTGCACAAGAAGTTACCCCCAAATCTCAGCAGCTGAAAAAGCACTTAGTTGTGCCTGCCTATTTTGTAGGTGAGGCAATGAGACAGGGATCAGTGGGGAAGTGTTATCTGGGGCCTCAGCTGGGACACACACTGCTGAGGATCCTTTCGCTCATAAGGGACGACGCCAAGGCTGGGAGCCCCGTGGCCTCTCCAAGAAGCTTGGCTATCTCACCACAGTGTGGTCTCGTTTGGATTCTGTCCAGCGAGGATCCCAGAGCAAGAGCTCCTGCCAGCATGCCAGAAGCTGCAAGGCCTTTCATGGCTCAGACTGGGAGTCACAAGGCATCCCACTGGCTGTTCTTGTGAGGACCCTTCACAACACTTACAGGCTTGTGTTCATGGGAGAGGAGAGAGGGACCCCACATCCCCTAGGAGTCAGGCATGGCCATGGAAGAAGAGCTCATGGAATGGAGCCATTCTGGAGAAAGCACCGTGCCACACTTCTCTACCGTTTTCACGTGGCTCTGCCTAGAAATCCTCATGAATATGTTCTCTCTTTTCCTAGGAAGGCTCTTTTTTCAGTTAGCAAAGAAGTTGTGACTTGAAAACAGTATAGATACACCTGGAGCCCCACATGTGTTTTGAACAGGCATCAATTTTTCTCTCCACTGATCTTACAAGAATAGTGATTTTTGCCATGAAATCATAACCCATGCATCTTCTGCCAACAAATATCCGGCTTTGTTCCTATGAGAAGTGTCAGGAATCCTGTATCATTTGACCCAATGAATAATTCCTACCCAAAGCAGGTGAAAATGCCATCACTTCCTCAATTCTTCATTTCCTCATTTATAAAATGGGGATTAAAAACAGCAATTCTTTCCGAGGGTTATTATGGAGATTAAATGAATAAATACAGATATATTAAAAAGAGTGCCTAGCATCGAACAAGATGCTGAATAACTTGTCAGGACCAATGCCTCGAGCAAAACCAGTGGTCAAAATTTGTAGGCGAGGAAGGGTCTGAAAGGGGTCATGAAAATCTTACTGAATGCTTTGTGATTTTAATCCACATGCAAACAAGCTATCTTCCCAGTCGTGGGGGTCAGTCCACGAGTGTTGGTGGATTAACCATTTGAACAGGACGACAGTAGAAATGTGCGGTCAAGCTGGAAACCTGTCCAAAGCTTCTTACAGACTGTCTCTTCCTACAGGAAGGGCAAAAGAAGACAAGGCATCTTTGTTGTGAAGCAGGAGTTGCTGTCACCAAGAGGAAATTTTTCTCCATCTGAAGAGGCCCCTGAGTGCCCCCGTCATGTCTTTATTCCTCAGGCTATAAATAAAGGGATTGAGCATGGGTCCCTCCACGGCACACAGCAGCACTGTGGCCACCGAGTCCCCAACTGTGCAAGAGGAGGAAGGTCATAGATACACCCCAAATAGAGTGCCATAGAACCACGACACCACTGCAAGGTGGGACCTGCAAGTGGAACATGCTTTACACTTGCTCTGGAAAGAATGCAGTTTTAAGATGGTGGGGAAATATGCATATAGGAAAGAGAAATAAACAGGAAGGGGGTGGAAAATGAAAGCTCCACAGAGTGTAAACAACGAACACATTGATACAGATATCTGAGCAGGAAAGCTTAAGCAATGCATCGAGCTCACAGAAAATAGGGTGAATTCTGAGACTGGCAGAGAATGTTAGTGTATTGATCCGGAGAATGTGGATCATGGGATTGATGTTTGGAATCATCAGAGCCACAGACAACAATTGGATACAGAATTTGGGACTCACGGTTGGGCCATAATGAAGAGAGTGACATATGGCTATAACTCTGTCATATGCCATCACTGCCAAGAGGAGATTGTCCAGTTCTAGAAACAAAATTAGGAAACCCATCTGCAAGAGGCATCCTATATAGGAGATGAATTGCCTCTGATTTCCATGTTAATAACGTCTTTGGAATAGTGACAGAGGTGAAGCAGATGTCCACACAGGAAAGGTTGGCTATGAAGAAATACATGGGTGTGTGGACGTGAGAGGTAGCGCGAATAGCCAGGATGATGAGCAGGTTCCCCACCACAGTGACCACACACATGGAAAGGAACAGGCTGAAGAGGAGAAATTGATGCTCAGGTGCCTTTGACAGTCCCAGGAGGAGGAATGCTGAGATAACAGCAAGATTGCCTCTTGCCATGACTTCAGGTTTCTACACATATGCACTGTAAAGACATTGATCAAGGAGGCCATCTGGGAAAATACTCATTATACCACTTGCCATTAATCAAAACAAAATTTTGCGATACTTTTAGAAGGAATTGCCGACCTTGAGCTAGTAAGAATATGGGGACCATAAGGTCACCAAAGGATGCAGAGGCTGGTGCTGAGGAACTCTTTGTGATTGATTTCTGTCAGTAGGGCCCCCACTTTCCCTTATGGAAGGAAGAATAAGACAGAGAATTGGAAAAAGAGAACTGAAAGTAAGGCACTGGGTTAGGTAATGTAGGTCAAGGTAGTAAGCCGAGTCAACTTGTCATTCGCTGGGTTCCTGTGTGACTTTTCACTTCATCTAGGTAGAATTCTAGGTGATGACCATGTCAATACTACTGTGTGTGTGTGTGTTTGTGTGTGTATAGTTAAACATAAACATATATTAGTACGTATGCATTCAACAGAAAGCTGCTTCGAAGGTTATGCACCAATGTGTTAATTCACAGTGGTAATCTGTGAGGTAAAATCCTAACTTGACTAAATGTTCATCCCAGGCATAGTTGGGGGCTCATCCTCAAAGCTGTGCCATACAAAAGGCATGTCTGTTGAGTTGTGTCCCTGTCTTTTTGTGTCTCCTACTCAAGATCATATAATGGAATCCATGAAGCGTACCAACATACACATTATGGCAGTCCCAGAAGGAGAAAAAGGAAAGGAAAAGCAGAAAAAGGATTTGAAGGAGGAGTGGGTGAAATCTTCCCAAATTCAATGAAAGACAGAAATCTACTCTTCCAAGGAGCTCAACTAACTCCAAGTAGGATAAACACAAAGGGATCCACACTGACACCTTAAAATCAAACTGTGAAGCCAAAGAGAGAATCTTGAAAGAAGCAAAAGAGAAACGAGTTCTCAATTGCAATGGATTTTTGGTAAGAGTAACAGCAAAATTCTCATCAGAAATCACAGGAGTCAGAAAAAAGTAGGGTGACAAATTCAAAGCACAGAAGTGAAAAAAAAACACTTGTCAAATAAGAAGTGAGACCCGCCCTGGGTCAGGCATTCTAATCAAAGGCCTTAACTGAAGGAATATTTTGTATACCTCCCTCCCCTTTCAGGCTTTTTGCTTTTTGTTTGCTGTCTGCTCTCTGTGTCCATTCGCTGTGCATTTTTCTGCATCTGTATTTATTTATTTTTATTTACCATCCCCCAATTTGGCTTGTTACAAATGATAATGGAAACCACTAAAGTGGCCCAGTACATAACTGATATGCACACTTCAAGTGCCTGCACAAATACAAGCAATAACTATTAAAGGTAAACAAAATGCCATTTACAATGATAAGAAAAACTATAAGGTACCCAAGAATATATTTAATAAAAAAATGGGCAAAAGAAAACTCTAGAAGCTTATTTAGAGATACAAGTATTTCAATTCACATTTCTTTGATTTTGACCAAGACGGGTTTTTGTTCAATATTTTTATTAGCATTAAAGATGCACTGTCCCTTGTCCTGCTGCGCCTTGTCGTCCTCGCCCTTGTGGACAGGTCCTACATCCCCACTCTAGTCCCTGCCTCTCCAACCTGCCCTGTGGTCTGCAAGTCTGTGAGAAGGGCCAGATCGGTGTTGGCACAGTGCCAGCAGGGGGCAGGCACTCCCGAGCCCGCAGCAGGCTGGGCAGGAAGAGGTGAGGAGCCCTGCAGCCAGCCAGGAAGCTGTATGTGCAGGCTGGCTGAGAGCTTGCAGGGCAGGGGGCCGAGTGCGGGAGCTGGGAGGGGGTAGGCCCTGTCCTGCAGAGGCTGACCAAGAGGTGAGAAGGGCGTCCTCAATGCTCCTAGAGGCAGGCTGGTGAGTGGAGGCCATGGAGGCCAGGAATGAGGACGTGGCTGCTGGCGCGTGTGGCCCTCATGAACCTGGAAGTGCCAGAAGTACTAACTGGCAGGCTGGACCCGAGAGCCCCGGGGCCCCTGGTGGCCCTGGCATCTCCATTCACACTGGAGTCATGGGTGCTGCAGGTGGAGGCGCTGGCCGGGACGCATCTTGTGCTCCGGCGTAGGGTGGCTCCCAAAGGCAGCTACACAGATTGTATCCTTGACATCAGGCCCATCAGGCCTTGGAGAGGGACTCCTCACTCTAGGAGGGAGGTTGAGCAGGGTGACCGGAGCAGCCAAGGCCTGCAGAATGGGGATCCGGGCGGCTGGAAGACACTGGCTGGAGGGAGGGGGCGGGAGGAAGATCAGAGTGGCCGGAGGAGGTGCGGGGGCGGGGATGGAAGGGATGAGAGGGGAGTTGGAGAAGGCTGGGCTTGGCGGGTAGCGGGGCGGGGGCCGGCAGAGATGATGCAAGGGTTGACCTGAGGGAATGGCAGGAAGGTGGGCCAGGGCTTCATGTGGCCACAGGGCTGAGGTTGCAGGAAGGCTGGCCTAGGGGCACAAGGAGGCCTGGGGTCCAGGAAATTTGGTACTTAGTCCAGCGCCCTCAGAGGGCCTTTCCCATCATAAGTGGAGGTGGAGATTGCGCTCAGGTCCCTGATCTCCTTCCAAGGACTTCCCCTGCAGGCGATTCGGAGGGGACTCTCTGTGACCAGCAGCTTCCTGGTGGTGTCAGTGCTGGAAAGGGCCTGGGGTGGTGATGGTAGTGGTGTGGGATAGGATTGGAGTAGGGGGGTGGCACCCGGGCATGGTGGTGGCGTGGCAGCCAGGGTCAATCTCACCCGAAGGATGAATAATGGAGACCAAGAGACACCTAAATGTGAGTTCTAAAGACCAGGCATGGTGCACTGGGCCTAGTTGGAGAATTTATACTTTGGGTTTGATTTCGGTTTATTCCCCTATTTATTAGCAGATGGATTGATGAAGACCTTGGGCTACTCCGAATTCCTTCCACCTCCTTCCTGCGGAAGCGTTTCCTTGTGCTGCAGTCCATGAAGCACTCTCAGCCCCTGTTTCCTACCAAGTGTGGACAAGGAAATGGGGCCTGAAGCCTAACCTTGGGTCACTTCCCAGGCAATGCTCCCTTCTCTAGGGCATTGATTCCTGGAGTCTGTGTCATTTTACGTTTGCAGTCTAATTTTTTGGCCTATGTTAGCTGTTGGACGCTCGTTTTGTTCCCCAGTTGCAGGAAGAGGGTGAAGCTTAAATGTTTGGTACTGCAGAAAATAAAACTGAGTTAACATTCTTCTATGTCCGAGTATCTTTTCAGCGACTGCTCGCCCAAATTTTCTTCCCTATTTCCTTGGGTTGGAGGGGAGGTTCTGGGATTTCAGATTTTAAGATATTCAGGGTGGTACAAGGTAATTAACACAATTTAGGATAGGTAAGGAAATGAAAATCAATTGGGCCCTGACATTCAGCATTAAATACACTGAACGTCTTCTTACTTTATAATTGTATTAAGACATTAAACATGTAGCAATCACATATAATGTTTAATGCTTTGAAAGTTTAGGATTAAATTTTTCCCTGCATTTTTTTTCCCACTTAGTTTATGGCTTTTCCTCCTGCGAAAATTTTTTTAAAAACACTATAGAATGGATATATAAAGATTCTTTATAATGTAATTGTTGAATACTTTAAATTGTCTTCAATTTTTCCTTATTACAGGTAATGATACAATTGAATTCTTTTTTTTAAACATTTATTTATTTATTTATTTATTTCTCTCTCCTTCCCCCTCCCGCCACCCCCCCCAGTTGTCTGCTCTCTGTGTCCATTCACTGTGTGTTCTTCTGTGACCGCTTCTACCCTAATCAGCGGCACGGGAATCTGTGTTTCTTTTTGTTTCGTCATCTTGTTGTGTCAGCTCTCCGTGTGTTTGGAGTCATTCCTAGGCAGGCTGTACTTTCTTTCAGGCTGGGCGGCTTTCCTTACAGGGCGCACTTCTTGCACGTGGGGCTCCCCTATGCGGGGACACCCCTGTGTGGCAGGGCACTCCTTACGTGCATCAGCACTGCACATGGGCCAGCTCCACACAGGTCAAGGAGGCCCAGGGTTTGAACCGCGGACCTCCCATGTGGTAGGTGGATGTCCTATCCATTGGGCCAAGTCCGCTTCCCCGGGGTGGATCATAACCTAAGCTGTGAATTGGATATAGCCAGTACCAATATTAGCTTTGGATGGGGTTTATGGCAAAGGCAACTTTCTAAACAAATACCACTTGAGTTCTAGTCACAATTATGAGAAGAGAAAAAAGTACAAAACAAGAACAGTAAACTGTTGTAAACTGCCCTCTTGGAGAAGAAAAGTCTGTGAAAGAACATCTCGGACCCCTGACAGCAGTGACAGGTAATTGTCTACAGTGTCCCTGCCCCCGCCTCTAACATCTCTTGAGACTGTTAAGGCAGATGCCCTCATGAAAGTCCAGAGCCATACCATTGAAACCCCAAAAGCAGCAGAGTGGCTCTACCAAAAAAGCAAATACCGTGGATACCAGACCTCGTAGTGCCTAGGCCTCAACTGAATTCTTGTATATAGGTCTTTGCCTGAACGGTTATTTTTTTAATATAGATTCAGAAGGGAAGAATTCCTGAGTTAAACATTAACACTTCTACTTACTTGTTCGTTTAGTGTGTTATTAAAATGGAGGTGAACTTCACCTAACAAAAAATTACCTCTTCTAAAGGAAACATTTAAGTGGCATTTAATAAGCTCACAGTGTTGGGAATGTCCCAAGCACATTATTCGTACCCAAATAGAAACTCTGTACCCTTTAGGCAGTAAGCAGTTTCTCCCCATCCACACACCAGCCCCCGCCACCCCCGGACCCAGCTTCCAGCAATCTGCTTTTTTCTCTATGGATTTACCTGTTCTGGATATATCATGTAAATGGAATCTCACAATTGGCCATTTCTTCCATTTAGCATGTTTTTGAGAAGCAGCCACCCTGTAGCATTTATTATTTTATATGCCTGAGTAATTCTCTATTGTTTGTGTATATAGCACAGTTTAACTGGCTATGAATCCTCTGATGGACATCTGGGTTGCTTCACCCTTTGGTTACAGTGGCTAGTGCTGCTCTGCACCTGTGTGCACGTGTATATGTTTGAGTAGCTGTTTTCGATTCTTTCAGGTATAATTCGAAGAGTGTTATTGCTGGATCACATGGCAACTGTCCATGTAACGTTTTGAGGAAACCTCAAACTGTTTTTACAGTGATTGAACTACTTCTCCATCCCACAGCAAAGATGTTTGTAATAACTTATTCAGGCTCTATTTGTTATAGGTCTGATAAGAGTTTCTTTTTTCAGTCAGTGTTGGTAGTTCGTGTGTTTCTAGGGATTTGTTCTTTATTACATAGGTTATCTAATTTGTCGGTGTAGAGTTATTTGCAATATTCTCTTACAGTTCTTTTCATTTCTCTTAAGTTTGCTAGTGATATGCATACTTTCATTTCTTATTTTAGTTATTAGTTTCTTTGCTTTTTCTTTTTTCTTTTTTCTTTTTTTGTTTTTTTCAAATAGCTTCCATTACTTTTATTATGAAAATAATATTTGCTTAATATAGAAATAGAGATCCTTATAAAAATTAAAATAAAAATACTCTTATATCATCATCTGTATGTAATATCAAATAGGATTTTTTGTATAACTTTATTTTTTTATTCTTTTCTAAATTTTCTTTTTTTAAGGTATATAGACCACAAAAAATATGAGGTTCCCACATACCCCACCCCCCATCCCACACTCTTCCCATATCAACAACCTCTTTTTCCTTAGCTACCCCCAAAATTGCCAATTTTTGTTGAAATTTGCAAATAATCAACTTCTGGTTTTGTTGATTTTCTCCATTGTCTCAGGGGCAGGTGGATTCTATGGGGACCCCTGTGTTCACGGGGGAGTGTCTCAGACATCCTCAATATATTCCTATTTATTTGTAACAGGTCATTGAGCCCCACCCTTCTGCTGCTCTGAGGATGGTCCCTCAGGCCACAGCCTTCATCTCCATGCCACATCCGAACTAGGAGTGAGGGGAGGAGGAGCCTCTGACTGACAATTCTGCCTGTGACCTCCCAAGGCCGACAGCAGGGGCAGCCTTCAGTGGTGCCCGCTCTTTGTAGGGGAGGGACGCTCCCTTAGTTTGCTCTCCGAGTCCTCACCTTGATGCCTGGCAGAGCCTCGGACCCCTCCCTTGGCTGACCTCAGTCCACCCCCTCAGACGGAAGTCAGGTAGCACCATACCCAGGAACTCGACCTGGGACCTCCCTGGCATCAAGGACCTTTTTCTCTGCAGTCTGTGGTTGTAAATGCTCTCAGTCTTTCCTGAGGGTCTTTACGTCGAATCCTGGCAGGGCCTGGGACCTCTCCCTGTGTTTATCTGAATCGTTGCTCAGAGGAAGCCTTACTTCCCTCAGAAGCCCATATCAGAAGTCAGGAAACTACATTCGGGGACCCTGCCTGGGACCTCTCAGGGCAGAAAGAAGGGACATGCAGGCTGGGTCCCCTTCTGCCTGGGGTAGGAGGACCTTCAGTCCTTCCTCATCTTTCTCACTTTCACACTTGGCAGAAACTGGGTCCCCTCCCTTCTCTGACCTGAAGACTGGCTCCTCGGACCAGGGCCCTCCCCTCTTGGGCCAGCTGGAGAGAAGTCATATACTCCACATCCAGCCACGAGGTCCTGCATCTCCCAGGGCTGATAGCAGGTAGGGAACTGCATTCTATGTGGTCGTGTCTATCTGGGGTGGGAGGGCCCCTCCTTCAGGGTCCTCGCCTTTATGTCTGGCAGAGCCTGGACCCTCTCCCACTTCCTACTTGAGTTTGTCCTTCACTGACGATAGCCCTCACCTCCATGAGACACCTGAACAAGAAATGACAGAGCTGAGAGCGGAAGGGGACTCTACGTAAGAGATCTTCATGGGTTTATGGGAACTGACATCAGGGGAAGGCCAATTATATTGCATGTGGCTATACTGTTGTCCCAGATCTTTTTTTGAAATTACGATTCCTTCTTCATTGAATGTTCTTGGCACTCCTGTTGAAATTCAGCTGACCATAGACATTTGGTTTTATTTCTGGACTTGCCATTTATTTCACTTTCAGCCCTAATTTCCCTGCCTGGACTCTTCAGTAAAGTGTTAAATAGAAGTGGTGGGAATAGACATCTCTGTGTTGTGTTTTTTTCTTGTTGTTATAGGGAGAATACATACTGTCTTTCACCATTAAGTATAAGATTAGTTGTGGCTTTTGTGTAGATGATTTTATCATGTTGAGGAGGTTCCCTTCTATTCTAGTTTGTTCAATGTTTTTGTCAAGAAAGGGAGTTGGATTTTTTCAAATGGTTTTTATATGTCTGTTGAGATAATCAAGTGTCCTTTCCTTTTATTCCATTAATATGATCTGTTACATTGACAAATTTTTGTATTTTGGTCAAATCTTTCATTCCCAGGATAAGCCCCACTTGGTCTTATAGTATAATACTTCTCATATATCCCCTGACTTTTTGTTTGCTAGAAAATTGTTAAGGATTTTGTGTCTATATTCAAAAGGAATAATGATTGTTGTTGTTTTTTTTTTAAGATTTATTTATTTATTTAATCCCCCCCCTCCCCCAGTTGTCTGTTCTCTGTGTCCATCCGCTGCGTATTGTTTCTTTGTCCGCCTCTGTTGTCATCAGCGGAATGGGAAGTGTGGGTGGCGCCATTCCTGGGCTGGCTGCACTTTCTTTCGTGCTGGGTGGCTCTCCTTACGGGCGCACTCCTTGCGCGTGGGGTTCCCCTACTACCCCTGCGTGGCGCGGCGCTCCCTGCGCGCATCAGCACTGTGCTGAGCATGGGCCAGCTCCACAAGGGTCAAGGAGACCCGGGGTTTGAACCGCGGACCTCCCACGTGGTAGTCGGACACCCTAACCACTGGGCCAAGTCCGTTTCCCTGGTGTTTTTATTTCCTCTGATGTCTTCATCTAGTTTTGGAGCCTGGGACATGGTGGAATAATAGCATAAGTTGGAAAGTGTTCTCCCTTCTTCTATTATTGGAAAAGTTTGTGAAGGATTATCATTGAATATTCTGTTTGGTAGAATTTACCACTGAGGTAGTCTGGTTGAGGACTTTTGTTTATGAGAGATTTTTCAATTACTAATTAAATTTTTTGTAATTATTAGTTGTCAATTGTCAAAAATATTAGGTCCCCATATACCCCCCATCCCTCTCATCCCATTCCTCCTTCATCAACAACCTCTTTCATCGTCGCGGCACATTCATTTCATTTGGTGAAGACATTTTGGAGCACTGCTGCACCACATGGATAGTGGTTTACATTGTAGTTTACATTCTCCCCCAGTCCACCCAGTGGTCCAAGGCAGGATACACAATGTCGAGCATCTGTCCCTGCAGTACCACCCAGGACAATTCCAAGTCCTGAAAATGCCCCCACATGACATCTCTTCT
Organism: Dasypus novemcinctus; assembly: GCF_030445035.2. Lineage (NCBI taxonomy): Eukaryota > Metazoa > Chordata > Mammalia > Cingulata > Dasypodidae > Dasypus > Dasypus novemcinctus. Next base: position 301,364 of record NW_026688181.1, on the reverse strand, counting down.
TCTCTCTCCCTACACTCACTATCTATGGTGGCCAATTTCTCCACACCAATGCTACAATTCCTTCCATTACCAATCACAATAGTTCCATAGTAGAATATCAGTAAGTCCACTCTAATCCATACTGTGTTCCTCCAGCCTGTGGACCCTGGGATGGATCTTTAATCAATTTTGTTAGTTTACATCTTTCTCTGAATATTTCTATTTCCCCCAGGTGATCTAACTTTTAGCCTACAAATATTCACAGTATGTCAATATAATCATTTTTATTTAAATTGCTAATAGTGTTTCCTCCTTCATGCCTAATTTTACCGAATTGAGTCTTTGCACTCTTCTTGGTCTGGTCAACGTATTCTCTTACTTTGATAATTACTAATAATCCACCTTAGAATTGTTGGTTTTTCACTATTTTATTTACACTCACTATTTAATGATTTCTCCATGCATTTCTACTATTTTCTTCCTTCTGCTTGCTCAGGGTTTAGGTTGTTATTCTTTTTTATAGTCTTAAGTTGGAAAGGAAATGGATTGAGTTGTCATTTTTCCTCTTTTGTTTAGTTTTTAAATTTTTATTTATTTTTGTTCAATTTATTTTTCCTCCCTTCTCCCAGATACTTTATGACTCTCTCTATTCATTATTTGTTTGCTTGCCTTCTCCAGGAGCACTGGGGACCTAACCCAGGACTTCCCACATGAGAGGTGAGAGCCCAACAGGCTGAGCCACATCTGCTTCCCACGGGCTACTGCCTCTTCTGGCTCTGTTGGGTCAAGAGTTGGCATCTAGCTGTGTTGCATCCAGAGGCGGCGACTGCTTGTCATCTTTTAGGAGGCACTGGGGCCTGAACCCAGGAACTCCCATGTGAGAGTCAGGCATCCACGTGGTTGAACCACACCCACTTCTTATTTCTTTCTTAATAGATATATTTACAGCTATAAAATCCCATCTCAAATATTTTAGCTAAATTCATTAACTCTTTGGAAGTTGTGTTTTTCTTTTCACTCACCACATCCTTTGTGAATTCTCCTTTTCCACATTGTACATTATATTCAATTCCTAGACCTGCTGTACCACTTGAACACAAACTGGGTGTCTTATAAAAATTCAACTTTATTCTTTCATAGTTCTGTAAGCTAGAAGTACAAAATCAAGGCTATTCTTGCCCCTTTTTGCTTCTTCTAGCTTCTGGTGGTAGCCAGTAATTTTTCACTTTCTTTGGCTTGCAGATGCATCACTCTAATTTCTACCTCTATTCTTATATCATGCTTTCCCTTTGAGTCCAAATTTCCCTCTTCTTATAAAGACACCAGTGTTTGGTATAGGGCTCACCTTAATCCAGTATGACCCTGATCCTAATTTAATTATATCATCCAAGAGCCTATGTCCAAATAAGTTCACAAATACTTGAAGTGAAGACTTGAACATATCGTTTTGGGAAACACAATTCAACTCACAACAGGTATTTTGAAGTATTTACAAAAATTTCCAAATATTTGTGAATTTCCAAATTTTCCTTAAGTTATAGAATCTAATTTCATTCCATTGTGGCTGGAGAACATGCTTTGTACTATTTCAATCTGTCTAAATTTATTGAGGCATTTTTTTATATCCTCGCATATTATCTAACCTGTTAATTTTCCATGTCCTCTTGAGAAGGCTATATATTCTTCCTTTGTTAGATTGGGTGATCTATAGATGTTTGCTCTGCTTAGTTATTTTATAATGTTCAGTTCTTCTGTTTCCTTGTTGATCTTCTTTCTCGCTGTTCTATGCATTACTAGAATTGGTTTTCAACAAATGTCTTTGGGGAAAAGACTTTTTCTCCTGAATCTGCACAAGCCAAGTCAAATAAAGACAGTCTAAGAAAATATTCTTTCAGGAAACTACCAGGTGGTTCGAATTATGAAAATTCTCTAGGACTGGGGTTTTGGAAAAGCTCCAGCCCTATTCTTCTCCATCCTCATGGTTTCCAGGATGCTGGCTTTCATGGTGGTTGTAGCCTGTTGGTTTACATGTAAACTGTGTGGTTAAAGAATGTGGGAATATGAATAAGGCAAGTAAGGATGCCATTAAACTCACTGCTTTACCTAGATTGATCCATTTTTGTTAATAAGTACTCCATGGATTGCTGCAAGCATTTTCTTATCTTCCACCAGCCTGAAAAAAATTATTCCTACCATCTTTGCCTGAATATCATGCTTTTAGGGAACAAAGAATTTTCCAAATCCTTTGGTTCTCCATTTTCACTCCCATGACACATTTAATTTTTAAAAGAGGAACCTGACATGTTTCCATTGGAATCCTGCATTAAAGTCATTTTCCCTTATAATTATGCACAGGGTTTACATTTGGCCAGGATTTTGATATGTACTCTGTAAAGCTGAAGCACCTTAGAACAAAGCCTCTCCTGCTGAGTACCTAGAGTCATTATTCTGTGAGGGTAGAGTAGAAAAAAAGCACAAAATTTCTCTATTTTCTTGTTTGCCTTCTCCTTTTTTTTCTTCTTCACTACTTCATAAATAATACATGACTGGGTTAGGTGTAGCTCAGTGGTTGAACACCTGTTTTCCATATACTAGTACTCAGGTTCATTCTCCAGTTCTCCTAAAAAATACAGGAGTATTGTAATCAATTGTTAAAATACCAGTAAGAGCAATAACTAATATTAAGATCTCAATCCCATGATGTTTACTCTATGTCCTCCCATTTTTTTTTTTTACCATGTATCTCTAGTTCATGGTTCAAAAACAATCGTTAGGGTTCTAGTTAGGGTTCAAAAACAATCACAATGTTCTTATATTGAAAATTAAAACTGGTTGACCGTTTAACTGCTTATACTTCCGATATTATCTCATAGGAAATGGTTCTATACAGTGCAGTGTGTCCATGGCTTCTAGCATTGTTCGTTGAGAACCTTTCACTAGTTCCTCAGAAAATCTCCCAAGAAGTTACAACTCTTGTTTAAAATCTACCATCTCAACCCCAGTGGGTGGATTTGGAACCAGAACCAGCTGGATGTGACATAACCAAATTAGAATTCCTGGCATTGTGCCACAATCTCTACTTCAACTTTCCCTGTTCTCATATTGGGTTTCTATTAAGGGGAGGTTTTCATCATAATTTGAGTTTCAGGAAAATAACAATTCAACTGATCTTTTAGGCATCAAAAGCAATTTGAGTCAGAAAATTCAACCAATATCTAAAAATCTCTGTAAATTATATTTTAGGACTTCTATAAAACAGAAAATCATTGAAGCCAACAATTAAGTTGTTTAAAGACAGAAAGTAAAAAGAAGAGGAAATAAGGAAGGAATGGGAATGATTGTGACTTTTGGACTTCTGAGCAGCCAGAAAAGGAAACAGAGGAACACCAAGCAAAGAATCTTTGAATCCCTGTTTGGCTTTCACAGATCCTATGTGAGGTTCAACCTCTATCACTGTCCTTTTGAAATGTTTACTAGAAGATTATCCAACTTTCTTGCTTCTTGAGAACTTTTTCTCCTTAGCTTGAAGGGCTTTTGTGAGTTCTGAGACTATTCCTCTAACAGACTTAAAATATTCTAACTTCTTTTTGTTGCTTTTGGGTTGTTTTTGTTGATAGAAGGGTTGGAGTCAGATGACTCTTATTAAAGTTTGAAACAATTTGTTTCTTAGAGTCACTTCCTCTGAGAGCTGCATTAAATTAGCAAGAGATTTGATCACTTTTACCTCCCTAACCGATGCTTACAGTGCACTGTGTTTATACTCTATAGCTCTTACTATCATTTAGAAATTACCGGTTACAGATACTAGACTGTAAAATTCTCTAGGACTGTGGTTGTATATGTTCCTATTTTCCTAAGACAAGTTTGGCATATTGAATGAATTCAGTAAATAATTGTTGAATAACTCTTCACTGATTAATCAACTTAAGGAATGGAATTATGAAGATAATACCTTCCCTTTGACATGCCATTGTCAAAAAAAGGCTCTTCTGCTTCCTAGAAATAAAAATCAATTAAAATGCACATCTAGCTGAATAACGTCTGTTACTTCCTGCTATTATTTAAATAATCGCAAAACTCAAAGGCTTGGAACCTGATGCAAACTAATTGAAATATATAAAAGGCATAGAAAGAACATCATTGGCAATCTAGTTTGAAACCAAGCTAAACTGGACTTTTTTTCGATGACAGAAAAGAATGAGACCAGATTCCAAGTTTAGAAGGTGAAGCTACGTGAAATGGAAGGACAACCAAAGTAGCTATATATAGACTTTTAATTTTAATAGCTATTGAATTATTCATCATTATAAACTTGTTGATATTTTTCAAATATTCCTTTATTAACAGTTTACTCTTAAGTATATCACAATTAGTTAAGCTTTAGATGGTTGGCTATTGACAGAGGTTTCTAAAATTTCTGGAAAAGGTGTTGAATAGGAGGTAGTAAGACATTCCAAGTACAGAAAAATTGTTCCAATCTCCCTTAGTTCTATCATATTTACAGTGTGTGGTTTTTATATTTTAAATCAATTTTATGGAAATGTATTCACAAATGATACAGTCCATCTAAAGTGTACAATCAGTGGCTTTTGGTATAATCACTGATTGTACATTCATCACTGCAGTCAATTTTAGAACATTTTCATTACTCCTAAAAAAAAACCCATAGTCACGTCTGAATCCCACTATCCTTAACATGCCATAAAAAACTGTTCATCCGTTTCTGTAATTATATACTTACTTGCATAGAAAGGAGTCAAATAATATGTAGTACTTCATGTCTAGTTTCTTTTACTTAGCATAATTCCTATTTCCTATCATTCCTGGCTTAATATTAATGTACTCTTAAACCCTATACTACACAGTTTGCTTTAGTTGCATTTTCACTCAAATATCACCCTATTATTAACATCTTGTAATGTGCAATAAATTTACATTTATTGTAAATATTCCTATATTTACACCATTAGCTATACTCACTGTCCACAAGAGAGTTTGCTATGTTTCTACAGTCCCATGTTACATCCTTTAGGTTTCCTTTAAACTATATACACGACTGTAATCTTTCCCATTCAACCACTATTATACCCATTTTTTAGCACTGCAAATTACAATCACTAAAATGTGCTATCACCTCTATCCATTTCCACACATTTCCAAGCAACCCTTTTACAGATTCTTCACAATTAAGACTCAGCTTTTCATTCTCTATCCTCATTCTATCTTCTGGTGACCTGTATTCTAGCTATTAAATCCCTGAGTTTGTGAATTATAATTGGATATTGTTAGTTAAATCATTCTATATTTTCCCTTTTGTGTCTGGCTTGCTTCACTCAACCTGTTGTCCTCAAGGTTCATTCATGTTGTCATATGGCTTACCACTTCATTTCTTCTTATATCTGAATAATATTCCATAGTATGTATATACCATGATTTGCTTATCCATTCATTGTTTGATGGACACCCGATTGTTTCCATCTTTTGGCAACTGTGGATATTCCCACTATGAACATTGGTGTGCATATGTTTGTCAGTGTCCCTGTTCTGATTTCTTCTGGATATATGCTTAGTATTGAGATGGCCAGATGACATGGCAGGTCTCTATTAATCTCTTTAGGAGCGAGTAAACAGTCTTCCATAGCAGGTGTACAAATTCTAGATTCCTAACAACAGTGAATCCTATTTCTTCACATACTCTCTAACACTTTTATTTTTAATATTTTTGTAATAATTGCCATTATATGGGTATGAAATAAAATCTCACTGTAGTTTCGATTTGCATCTCCCTAATAACTTTTGATGTGGAACATTTTTTTCATGTGTTTTTTCACATTTGTATTTCTCATTGGAAAATGTTCACTGCCCATTTTGTAATCATATTATGTGTCTTTTTATCATTGAATTGTAGAATACTTTCACATTCATGGATATTAAGCCCTTTACAAAGTTTTGATTTCTGAAAACTTTATCCCATTGAGTAGGCTACTTTTTCACCTTCTTGGCAAAGTATTATCAAGCGCAGAAGTCTTTAATTTTGAGGTGGTTCCAATTTATCAGTTTTTTTTTCTTTCATTATGGGTGCTTTGGCTGTAATGATTAAGAATGCACCTCCTATCATCAAATCTCAAAGATACTTTCCTCTAATTTCTTCCTAGTAGTTTTATGGCCCTGGCTTTAATTTTATGGCTTTGATCCCTTTTGAGTTGACTTTTGTCTGGAGAGTGAGATTGGGTAGTCTTTCATTCTCCTCGTTACAATCATCCATTTCTCCTGCCAATATTTATTTTTTTTTAAATTTTTTTATTTTTTATTGACTTTGTAATAATATTACATTAAAAATATATATGTGAGGTCCCATTCAACCCCACCCCCCCCACCCCCCCTCTCCCCCCCCCCCAACAACACTCGTTCCCATCATCATGACATATCCATTGGATTTGGTAAGTACGTCTTTGGGCACCTCTGCACCTCATATACATTGGTTCACATCATGGCCCATACTCTCCTCTATTCCATCAAGTAGGCCCTGTGAGGATTTACAAAGTCCGGTGATTACCTCTGAAGCACCATCCAGGGCAGCTCCATGTCCCGAAGACGCCTCCACCTCTCATCTCTTCCTGCCTTTCCCCATACCCTTTGTCCATTATGTCCCCTTTTCCCAATCCAATGCCACCTCTTCTATGTGGACACTGGATTGGTTGTGTCCATTGCACCTTTATGTCAAGAGGAGGCTCAGATTCCACCTGGATGCTGGATGCAATCCTCCCATTTTCAGTTATAATCACTCTAGGCTCCATGGTGTGGTGGTTGTCCTTCTTCACCTCCATCTTAGCTGAGTGTGGTAAGTCCAATAAATCAGATTGTAGGTGCTGGAGTCTTTTGAGGCTCAGGATCTGGCTATCACATTGTCAGTCCAGAGATTCAAATCCCCTAAATATATCTTAAACCCCAACATTAACTGCACCTCCAGCACATTAGCATGGAAGTCTTATGAAGGGAGATCCCATCTGAGTCCAGATTCATCACACATAAACACCATTTCCAAAGAGGGGCCATCTGCCCTGGTAGTTAACCCCATCGGCCATGACCATAACTCCCATGGGTCTCTTTAGCCCTCAAAGGAACCAATATCTGGGGGTTGTATCTGCTTTATCTGTCTGTCTGACTCTGCTCAGTTGTGCATGAGGGCAAACCTTCTGCCAGCCTCCAGACTCTTTTTTAGAAACTCGTAGCCATATAAACTCATTTCTCCTTTCCATTTCCCCCTTACTTTAGGTCAAACAGCATTTTAAAGTCATGGTATTTTATGTAGACATGGATATTCTGCTGATCCGCATTGAACCTTCCGTATAAGGTCATTTTCCAGTTGCATCATCAGTTGGTAGTTGATAGTGGTCCCTCGTTGCCAGGGAGGCTCATCCCCGGGTGTCATGTCCCACGCTGGGGGGAAACCTGCCAATATTTATTGAAGAGACTGTCTGTCCCAGTGAATGGACTTGGTTGCCTTGTCAAAAATCAATTGACCATAGAGGTGAGGGCCTATTTCTGAACTCTAAGTTTGATTCCCTTAATCAATGCTTCTATCCTTATGCTAAAACCATGCCGTTTTGACCACTGTAGATTTGTAATATGCTTTAATGTAGGGAAGTGGATGACTTTTAATTATTTTTTCTTGCTTAATTGATCTAACTAGAACTTCCAGCCCAATGTTGAATAACAGTGGTCACAGCGGGCATCCTTGTCTTGTTCCTGATCTTAGAGAGAAAGCTTTCAGCCTTTCCCCAATGAGTACAATGCTGGCAGGGAATTTTCATATCCATTTCTGTTTCATTTTGAGGAATTTTCCTTCTATTCCTATATTTCAAAGGGTTTTTGTTTATCAAGAGATGATGCCAGATTTTTTCAAATGCCTTTTCTGCATCAGCTGAGAAGATCATATGGTTTATCTTCTTTAATTTTGTTAATGTGATGTATAACTAAAATGCATTTGCTTTGAAACCCTCTTTCATACCCATGCTTTTGGATTTGATTTGCAAGTAGTTTGTTGAGAACATTTGCATCTGTATTCATCATAGAGATTGGCCTTTAATTCTCTTTTCTTGTAGTATCTTTACTTGCCTTTGGTATTAGGGTGAAATTAGCATCATACAATGAGTTACAAAATTTCCCTCCTTGTCATTTTTTTGGAAAAAATTTGAGCAGGGTTGGTATCAGTTATTTCAAAATGATTGGTGAATTCCCCAGTGAGTCCATTACTTTCTGGTCTTTTCTTTGCTGGGAAGTCTTTGATGACTGCTTCAATCTCTTACTCGTGTTTGGTTTCCTGAGGTCTTCTATTTCATGTGCACTCAGTGTAGATTGTTTGTACATTTCTAGGAATTCATCCATTTCATCTAGGTTGTCTAATTTGTATGTACACAGGTTTTCATAATATCCTCTTATGATCCTTTTTATTTCTGTGGGGTCCATAGTAATGCCTCACCTTTCATTTCTGATTTTATTTATTTGCCTTTCTCTCTTTCTGTTTTTGTAAGACTAGCTCAGTGTTTGTTGATTTGATTGACCTTCTCAAAGAACCAACTTTTCATTTTTTAATTCTTCCTTTTTTTGTTGTTCTCAATTTCATTTATTTCTGCTCTTATCTTTGTTGATTCTTTCCTTCTACTTGCTTTAAGATTAGGTTGCTGTTATTTTTCTCATTTCCCCAGATATTCATTTTGGTCTTTGATTGTAGCTTTTTCTTCTTTTCTGATATAAGTGTCTAGGGCTATAAATTTCCCTCTTAGCACTGTGTTTGGTGCATCCTATAGGTTTTGATATGCTATGGTCTCATTTTCATTTCTTTCCAGATATTTCTTGATTTTTCTGTCAATATTTTCTTTGACCCAATAATTGTTTGAGTGTTTTTTTTACCCTCTATGTATTTGTGAATTTTCTTGTTCCTCACCTAGTAATAATTTCCATTTTCATTCTATTACAATCAGAAAAAGAACTTTGTATAATTTCAATCTTTTTAAATTTATTGAGGTCTCTTTTGTGAACCTACATGTGGTCTATTCTTGAGAAAGAGGCACGAGCACTTCAGAAGTTGTATCATGCTTATTTGAGGTGCAATAATTTGGAGTGTAATATTCTCTAATGTGTGTCAGGTCTAGCTTGTTTATCATATATTGTTCAATTTCTATTTCCTTGTTGATCTTCTGTCTAGTTCTATCCATTGACGAGACTGGAGTATTGAAGCCTCCAAATATTATTTTAGAATAGTTTATTTCTCACTTCAATTTTGCCAGATTTTGCTCCCCATAATTTGGGGCATCCTTGTTAACTGTGTAGCTATTAATGATTTTATTTCTCCTGATTAATTGTCCCTTTTATTAATAAATAATGGCCTCATGTATCGCTTATAATATTTTTGCATTTAAAGTCTGTTTTATCAGTATTAGTATAGCTTCCCCTCCTTTTGGTTTCCTTGGGTGACTCTTTGCTTGAAATATCTTTTTCCAACTTTTCACTTTCAGCCTATTTTTATCTATCAGTCTAAGGTTAGTCTCTTGTAGACAACGTATGGATGATTCATGTTTTTTATCTGTTCTGTCAGCCTGTGTCTTTTGTTTTGGAAAATTAATCCTTTAACATTCAATGTCATTACTGTGAAGATATTACTTACTTGGAACTTTTTATCCTTTGGCTTTCACATGTCTGTAGCAGTTTGATATTACTGATGAATTCCAAAAGAAATATTGGATTATGTTTGTAAACTGATCTACTCCTCTTAACATTTTAGATTATATTGGATTCATAGGTTTACCTAATTAAGTAATTATATAAACCCCTTGTTCCAGGAAGACATTGAGTCCCTACCCTTTGGTGCATGGGGACTTACAGATAAAAGGCATGGCAAAGGGCAGACTAAAGTGTTCTGAATGTTGGAGTTTTTGATGTTGGAGTTTGTTGCTGCAGCCTTAATCTGGACACCCGGGAAGTAAACTCTCAGAGGAAACAAAAGCAAGCCCCAGGCAGAAAGAAGCCTGAGCCCTTGAAATAAGAAGCCTGAGGAAGGGAGGAACCCTGAAAGCCTCAGCATGCAGAGACCTCAGCAGCCATCTTGCTCCAATATGTGAAAATAGACTTTGGTGATGGAAGTAACTTATGCTTTATGGCCTCATGTCTGTAAACCCCTACCCCATATAAATCCAGTTTATGAAATGCAACCAGTTTCTGGTATTTTGCATCAGCACCCCTTTGACTAATACATACAGTCATTGTAAATTTAGCTTTGTGAGGAACTACGAAACTATTTTCCACAGTGGAAGTACCATTTTACCTTCCTGACAGCAGTGACGGAGTGCTCCTATTTATTCAAATCCTCTACAATACTTATAATTCTCTATTTTTTATTAGTAGCCATTCTCTTGTGTTTGAAAAGATGTCTCATTATGGTTTTTTTGTCTTTATTTTTTTAATATTGCATTAAAAAAATATGAGATCCCCATATATCCACCACCCCTCTCACCCCAATCCTCCCCCCAGAGCAACAATCTCCTCCATCATCATGAGACATTCATTGCATTTGGTGAATACATCTCTGAGCACTGCTGCACCTTATGGTCAATCGTCCACATCATAACCCACACTCTTCAATGTTCCATCTAGTGGGCCATGGGAGGACATACAATGCCCAGTAACTGTTCCTGCAGCATGACCCAGGACAACTCCAAGTCCGGAAAATGCCTCCACATCTCATCTCTTCATCCCATTCCCCACACCCAGCAGCCACCATGGCCACTTTCTCCACACCAATGCCACATTTTCTTCTATTACAATCACAATAGTTCATGAATAGAATATCAGTAAGGCCACAATAATCCATATTCTATTCCTCCATCCTGTGGACCTTTGAATGGTTGTGTCCACTCTACATCTATATCAAGAGGGGGCTTAGATTCCACTTGGATGCTGGATGCAATCCTCCTGCTTTCAGTTGTAGGCACTCTTGTGTCCATCATCTGGTGGTTAACCTTCTTCAACTCCATGTTAGCTGAATGGCATAAGTCCAATAAATCAGAGTGTAGGAACTGAAGTCTGTTGAGACTCAAGGCCTGGCTATCGTATGGTCAGTCCAGAGATTCAGATGCCCTGGGTATATATTAAACCCCAGCACCAACTACAGTTATGGTAAAAGTAACAGGAGATGCTTGTGATCAAAGATCACATGTGAGTCCAGCTCCATCACACAGAAACACAAACTTCAAAGAAGGGCCAACTGACATGGTACTGAACTTCATCTGCCATGACCATGGAACCTGTGGGTCTCTAGAGCCCTCAGAAGAACCAATACCCAGGTTGTACCTACTTTATCTGTCTGTGGGACTCTGCTGAGGTGTGCATAAGGGCAACCCCTCTGATAACCTCCCAGCTCTTTTTTGGAGACTCATAACCCTATAAACTCATTTGTCCTTTCCATTTCCCCCTTGATAAAGGTCAAAAAGCGTTTTTAACTCCTGGTATTATATGTAAACTGAAATATTCTGCTGGTCCGAGTTGACTCTTTTATTCAAGGTGATTTACTAGTTACATCATCAGCTGGTACTTGGTAGTAAACCCTCAGTGCCAGGGAGGCTGATCCCTGGGAGTCAAGTCCCACTCTGGGGGGAAGGCAATGCATTTACATCTGGAGTTTGGCTTCGAGACTGGCCACATTTGTGCAACACGGAGGCTCTAAGGAGGTAACTCTTAGGCACCCTGCAGCTCTAGGCCTTGTTCTTATTTCAGGTGCACAGGCTCACAAGCATAGTCATTAGTATCAAGGGCTCATTGTTGGACCTTCATTCTTTTTTGGTCTTTGACTTTGCACTTGGGGGATTGTTGCTGTTCCTTTAGGGACTGTGATAGAGGTCCCCTGGCTAGGAACTCAGCACTCCCCCAGTTGTTGTTTTTAATTTTATCCACTATGAAAATATTGAAACATTTTTACATAAAAATGTATATGCCCTGGGTATATGCCCTGTAGAACTCCCTGCTAAACATGTGTCGCCTGTCAATAATATCCCACACCAGTATATCTCCGCTGCCATTGTTGAACCTCTCTGTGATCCAAAAATTTCTGAAAGGTGAAGCCCAATATATTGCCAGGTTCCCTTAATTGTAAAAGGAATATAGTGATGAGTTTAAAGGTTAGATATAGAATACATATTAATTTGGAAAAATTATGTTAAAAATAAATTGGGGTATCAAAAAATTTAAAAATGCAAAAGCTTTGTTTTTGATGTTTTGCCTTCCATCACTGCAATATGTGTTGACCTGTATGCAAATTGGCAAGGCAACTACTTCCGTCTTTTCCTCAGTGTCTACGTCCTATCTTTTTCTTTTCTTTTTTCTAGTTATTAAGCTTATCTCCACAAGAATTTTAGATCACAGTAATTCATTTATACAATATACAGTACTCCCACATATCCAACATAACACCTTTTCCCTTCCACAGCAATAATCTTTTTACATATTCATACTATATTTACTGAAACTGATGTACGGATATTGAGACAATAGCTTTCAAACAAGGTAACATTTGGGTTTACATTGTGGTTTATATTTTAGACTGTACAATTTTCTAAATTTTTAGTTATCTTATGTTTTACATTAATACTTACATTTTAGCCTATCTGCCCCTATATATTTTTGGTTTAATTTTACATGTCTTCTATCCATCCTTGCATACTCTTTTAAAACAATTCTATTGCCCACACATTTACATTCTTTCCATCTATTCAATACCTCTTTCCCCCTCCCCTTAGGGCCCACAGTGACAGTCAATCTTCATTGCATGTAGGGCCATGTTCAGAGATACTTGCAACAGTGTTGAGGGCTTGACATGCGCAACTGCCCTAATGCACTATAAGCCATCATTTCTTTTGAGAGTTACAGTTCGCTCTATTTGAGGGCATCAGTCCTTCCCAGGATGTGAGTATACCTTCACTCTCATTATATGGGCCTCTATCCAATGATATAACCCACTATGGCAAAATGAGCATTCACATTTTTCCTAGGAGCCAGTCCTGTGTCAGATTATCCCCTTAAGCATCTCAAACAGGTAACTTTCCTGATTATAGTTTGAAAAGGTTTTCTCGGCATTATACTCTCAACCAAATATCTGACAATCTCTTATTTCATATGTTGCCCCACTCTACCCCCAATTTCTTGGGCAATATTACCCATCCTCTGATCCCTTGTCCCCCTCAAGTCCACAAAGCCCCACCCAAAGGTAACCATAGGCCCCCATTTTTTCCCATCCTTGTACAAATACTTACCTCCAGCTTATTGTAGATTTCACTCATATAGGTGTCAGCTTACATTCTTCCTCTACCCTCCAATTTCCTGTAAGCCTATCATCCAGTTTCTAGCTCTCTGAGGCAGCTTGGTTTTCTTATTTCATATCATTGAGGTTATGTAGTATCTGTCCTTCAATGCCTGGGTTGCTTCACTCAGCATAAGGTTCTCAAGATTCATCCATGTTATCACGAGTGTTTGTAGTGTATTTGTTCTTAAAGCCGAGTAGTAATCCAGTGTATGTATATACCACATTTTATTGATCCATTCATCTGTTGATGGGCATTTGGTTTGATACCAACTTTTGGCAATAGTGAAAAAGGCTCCTATGAACATTGCTGTGCATATATCAGTTTGTTTCCTTGTTTTCAGTTCTACTGGGCATATACCAAGTTTTGGAATTGCTGGGTCATTTGGCAAATCTATGGGTAGTTTTTTGAGAAACCGCCAAGCTGTCCTCCAGAACGGTTGGATCCTTCTGCTTTCCCACCAGCATTGGATGAGTGTTTCCATTTCTCCACATCCTTTCCAGCATTTGTAGTCTTCTGTTTTTTTTCATAGCTGCCAATCTTATGCAAGTAAGATGGTATCTCATTGTAGTTTAGATTTGCATGTCCCTGATAGCAAGAGATTTGGAGCATCTTTTAATGTGCTTTTTAGGCATTTTTATTTCTTCTTTGGAGAAGTGTCTGTTTAAAACTTTTTCCCATTTTTTAAATGGGTTGTTTATCTTTTTATTTTCAAGGTATAGGAGTTCTTTTTATATGCAGGTTATAAGTCTCCTATCCGATATGGTTACCAAATATTTTCCCCCATTGTGTAGACTCTCTTTTCACTTTCTTGACAAACTCCTTTGAGGTGCAGAAGGTTTTAATTTTGAGGAAGTCCCATTTATCTATTTGTTCTTTCGCTGTTCATGCTTTTCCTGTGAAGGTCATGAAGCCATGTCCTATTACAAGGTCTTGTATATGCTTCCCTACACTGCTTTCCAAAGTCTTGATGGTCTTGGCTCTTGTAGTTAGGTCTTTGATCCATCTTGAGATGATTTTTTGTATAAGGTGTGAGATGGTAATCCTCTTTCATTCTTTTACATATGGATATCTGGTTCTCCAGGCCCCATTTCTTGAATAGGCCATTCTCTCCCAGTTGAGAGGGTTTGGTGGCTTTATCGAATATTATATGATTATATATATGAGGATCTATATCAGAACTCTCATTTTGGGTCCATTGGTCTGTGTGTCTCTACTTATGCCAATACCATGCTGTTCTCACTACTGTAGCTTTGTAGTATGTTTTGAAGTCAGGTAGTATGATTCCTCCAAATTCGTTTTCGTTTTTCAATATGTCTTTGGCTATTTGGGGCCTCTTTCCTTTCCAAATAAATTTCATAGCTAATTTTTCTAGTTCCTTAAAGAATGCTGTGTTGATTTTTATTGGGATTACATTGAATGTGTAGATCAGTTTTGGTAGGATAGACATCTTAATAATATTTAGTCTTCCTACCCATGAACAGGGAATATTCTTCCATTTATTAAGGTCTTCTTTGATTTCCTTGAATAGCTTTGTGTAGTTCTTGGTGTATGAGTTTTTTATATCTTTTGTTAAATTTGTTCATAGGTATTTGAATTTTTTATTGACTATTGTAAATGGTATTTGTTTCTTTATTTCCCCCTCAGCTTGCTCATTATTGGTGTACAGAAATGCTACTGATGTTTGTGCATTGATCTTATAACCTGAGAATTTACTAAACTCATTTATGAATTCTAGAAGCTTTGTTGTAGACCTCTCAGGGTTTTCTATGTATAGGATCATGTCATCTGCAAATAATGAAATTTTGACTTCTTCCTTTCCAATTTGAATGCCTTTTATATCTGGTTCTTGCCTCAGTGCTCGAGCAGGTACTTCTAAGACAATGTTAAATAGAAGGGGTGAGTGTGGGCATCCTTGTCTTTTTCCTGACTTTAGAGGGAATGATTTTAGGATTTCTCCATTGTAAACAATGTTGGCTGTACTTTTTTCATATATAGTTTTTATCATGTTCAAAAAATTTCCTTGTATTCCGATGTTTTGGGGTGTTTTTATCAAGAAAGTGTGCTGTATTTTGTCAAATGCTTTTTCTGCATCTATAGATATAATCGTGTGATTTTTTTTCCTTCAATCTGTTTATATGGTGTATTACATTGATAGATTTTCTTATGTTGAACCATCCTTGCATACCTGGAATGAATCCCATTTGGTCGTGGTGTATAATTCATTTAATGTGTTGTTGAATATGATTAGCAAGTATTTTGTTGAGGATTTTTGCGTCTAGGTTCATTAGAGAAATTGGTCTGTTATTTACCTTTCTTGTGGTGTCTTTGTTTGGCTTTGGTACTAGGGTAATGTTGGCATCATAGAAGGAGTTAGGCAATGTTTCTTTGTTTCGATTTTTTGGAAGAGTTTCAGCAGGATTGGTGTTAGTTCTTTCTGGAATGTTTTGTAGAATTCACCTGTGAAGCCCTCTGGCCCTGGGCTCTTCTTAGTTGGGAGGTTTTTAATGACGGATTCTATCTCTTTACTTGTGATTGGTTTGTTGAGATCATCAATTTCTTCTTTCGTCAATATGGACTGCTTATGTGTTTCTAGGAATTTGTCCATTTCCTCTGAATTGTCATTTTTGTTGGAATATAGTTTTTCAAAGTATCCTCTTAGGATAGTCTTTATTTCTGTGGGGTCAGTGGTCATATCTCCTTTCTCATTTCTTATTTTGTGTATTTGCATCTTCTCTCTTTTTTCTTTGTTAGCCTCACTAAAGGTTTTTCAGTTTTTTTGATCTTCTCAAAAAAACAGCTCTTGGTGTTGTTTATCTTTTCAAGTGCTTTCTTATTTTCTATTTCATTTAGTTCTGCTCTTATCTTTGTGAATTCCTTCCTTCTTCTTCCTGTGGTATTACGTTGTTGTTTTTTTTCTAATTCCTCCAAATGTGCAGTTAGTTCTTCAATTTTTGCTCTTTCTCCTTTTTTGATATGTGAATTTATGGCTATAAATTTCCATCTCAGTACTGCTTTTGCTGCATCCCATAAATTTTGGTATGTTGTGTTATCATTATCATTTGTTTCTAGGTAGTTGTTGATTCCTTTTGAGATTTCCTCTTTGACCCAATGTTTTTCTAAGAGTGTGCTGTTTAATTTCCAAATTGTGGTGTGAAATCTGGGCCTCTGACCCTTGCAAATTTTCAGCTTCACTCCAATGTGGTCATAGATTTTGTTTTGTATGCTTTCTATATTTCTGAATTCATTAAGCCTTTCTTTGTGGCCTAGCATATGGTCTCTCTTGGAGAATGATCTATGTGCCCTTGAGAAAAATGTATATTCTGCTCTGTTTGGTTGTAATGATCTATATATGTCTATTGGATCCAGCTCCTTTAAATTACTGTTCATATGTTTTGTTTCTTTAGTGATTCTCTTTTGAGATGTTCTGTCCAGAGTTGATAGTGATGTATTAAAATCCCCCACTATAATTGTAGATGCATCTATTCTTTCACTTCGTTTTTCCAGCGTTTGCCTCACATATTTAGAGGCGCCCTTGTTAGGAGCATAAATATTTACGATTGTTCAATCTTCTTGGCAGATTGTCCCATTGACTAAAATGTAGTATCCTTCTTTGTCTCTCACAATTGTTTCACATTTAAAGTCTATTTTTTCTGATATTAATATAGCTACTCCTGCCTTTTTTTGGTTATTGTTTGCTTGTATGATTGTTTTCCAGCCATTCACTTTCAACCTCCATGAGTCTCTATGTATAAGACGTGTCTCTTGTAGACAGCATATAGATGGGTCATATTTCCTTATCCAGTGTTCCAGTCTGAATCTTTTGATAGGTGAGTTTAATCCGTTGACATTCAGTGTTATTATTTTCAAGGAATTATTTGTGTTAGCCATATTTTGATTGTATTTGTGTTTGTCATATTTTGTTTGTATTTTTTCCCCTCTATTTTTGTCTTTTTTGTTGCTCTTACACTCTCCTCCAACTCTGCCTGTCCTGTTTTTTCCTTTCTTCCTGCAGAACTCCCTTTAGAATTTCTTGAAGGGGAGGTTTCTTGTTGGTATACTCTTTCAGTTTCTGTTTATCTGTGAATATTTTGAACTCTCCATCATTTTTGAATGCTAGTTTAGCTGGATAGGGTGTTCTTGGTTGGAAATTTTTTTCATGTACTACCTTGACTATTTCATACCACTGCCTTCTTGCCTCTGTGGTTTCAGATGAGAAATCAGCACTTAATCTTATGGAGCTTCCCTTGTATGTGATGGTTTTCTTTTCTCTTGCTGCTTTTAGAATTTTCTCTTTGTCTTGACCATTTGATAATTTGACAAGTATATGTCTTGGGATGGGCCTGTTGGGGTTTATGACAATTGGGGTGTGCTGTGCTTCTTGGATATGTACTTCTGTCTCTTTCAGTAGATTTGGGAATTTTCCAGCCATTATTTCCTGCAACACTCCTTCTGACCCCTTTCTCTTCTCTTCTCCTTCTAGAATGCCTATAATATGTGTGTTTGAGTGTTTTGCTTATCATTCAGGTCCCTAAGTCCTAGCTGGATTTTTGCTGTCTTTTTATCGACCAATTCTACTATCTGTTTGATTTCTGATGTACTGTCTTCCACATCACTAATTCTCTGCTCTGCCTCTTCTAGTCTGCTGATATTTGCTGCAAGTGTATTTTTGCTTTCTTGAACTGTGGTGTTCATGCCCATCATATCTGTTATCTTTTTGCGTATGTGTGCAATTTCCCCTCCAAGTGTTGTCTTCATGTTGTTAACCTCTTCCTTTACTTCATTAAATTTGTCAGTGATAAATGTTCTGTGATCTTTCATTACTTGTGGGAAGTTCTGCTCTCCTTCCTGATTTTTAGTTTGTTCATTGTATTCAGCCATGTTTTCCTGATTACTGGTTTGGTCTGTAGATTTTTGTTGCTGTCTGGTCATCATTTTATCTTGACGGGTTTAATCAGTTCCTTAGCTTCTTTGTCTAGTCTTGAGGATTAATTAGCTGTTGTTTTTGCATAAGTGTTATATCTTCTCTTTGTCACTTTGTTCTTCTTATTCTAATTTCTTATTGCTGGTTGAGTTCACTTTAAAGGAGAGTATTAGGGCCAGGGAAAGGCAATTGTGTAAGCAAGGAAAATGTGTAAATTAGTGTTGGTGATAAATGTTAACAGAGCAACAATATGAGATCTGGGAGGATCAATATTAGATTCATGTAAGTTGTGTAGAGTCATAGCAGTAGGTATAGTACCTATAATGAGGTAGTCGACTGAATATGGGAGGAATATGGTATAAATTTAAAAACTAGTATTTTTGTGAGAGAGGGAAAGAGAAAAGAAAGGTAATAATTTCAAGAGTGGGTAACAGACAGAAAACAAAACAAAGGTATTAGAAATTAAGAGTTAGACACTTTGTGGATCAAAGAGAGTGAGATGGAATATAGGAGAGACAGTAGATGGTGGAGGATATCAAGATGTAAGGGAAAGGGAATAGTGTAGGTTGCCAAAATCATTTCACACAGAAATGAGGCTGTGGAGGATGGGAAACCCAGCAAATGTGAGGTGTTCCCTGCAGCACCTTCCTACCAAATCGATGTCCAGACACTTCCTGTCCTGCAAAAATCCCGAAACAGCCTGGTCCCGGAGAACCTCCAATGCTGCCAAGCCACTTCTTTGCAGGAGAGACCATCAGGTAAGCTCACTCAGCCACCATCTTGCCCCGAACTCTGAGGATTTTTTTTTACTATCAACTGAGATTGTATACTTGTGGATATATAAGTTAATAATTATGCTACTTAATATTGGTTAATTTTGAGTTTTTTAAGCATTTTCACATGTTATTTTCATCAGCCCCACTTAAAAAATGAGCAAAGTAAATTTTTAAATATTTTCCCCAAAGTCATACAGTTGCAGGTAAGATCAACAAGTAACTAGTATCACCATTTTCATCTTTGTGTATATAACTCATCCAACATCAGATTTTTGGAAAAAGGTGCACCACCCTGAAAGACAGAAATATCACCATCTACTAGAGATCCTCCCTGATTGAAAGCACTGTTTACAGTCCATAGACTATGAAAAGAGGAGGGTAGGCCCTCTTCATATACTGCCTGCTCACATAAGGATTGAGATTTCCAATTCCATCAAGAAAGTTTAATACTGTATGTTAAAGAGTGTCCTTTTTGTTAATGCAAACATTTTGCAAAGGGTTATAATATACACTTCACTACTACCAACCATTAATTTTCCCCGGGAAAAAGTGACAGAAAATTTTATGAAAGAGAGAAAATAGAAGGCTCAAGAAAGATTTGAATGTGTGGACATGGAATTTAAACTACATTTTGAGTACCAATATTTGGTTAGGAACTTGTACATTTGTTATCTCTTGGAATCCTTACACTAATTCTGGTAGCCGAGTTAAACAAAAAGGGAAAGTGCCCTAGGGGCAAAGCTGAAATTTAAATCCTTTTTTTTTTTTACTACCAAATCTAGGGGCAAAGCTGAAATTTGAACCCCTATTCTTTTTTACTACTAAAGCTGACATGAGCTGGGATGTTCATTATTCTTGAGAAAGGGCTGACCCAGATTGGCATCTGGGTATCAAGAGCGTGAGAAGGCCCAAGGTTAACTTACCCATTAAGCACAATAGGTAGAGAGCCTAAGTTTCAAGATAATTTTAGAGATCCATGAAAATGTTTACATTTAGGGGAGTGATTTCACTAGAAATGGCAGAGTGTGGAACTCTAGGGCGTTTTCTCTCTACAAGTGCAACTAATGAGCTGGCAAAAAATTGTCAGACTCAACTTTTACAGAACACTGTAATCTAGGAGAAAAAAATTACCATAGCAAGGAGAAAGTTTAATGAAGAAAGAAGCTAGAGTGTTGAGGTAAAGGAGTGCTGTGGCATTTTACTTGCCACCCTCTTTACCATCCCATACTCCCCAGATAGGCAAAGACCATGAAAATAGGAACCCGTACTTCTGTGAAGGTTGGTAGTGCTACAGGGTGCAATATGCCCCTTATTCTCAAAGAATTATGGTTGTATGCTTCAACAACCATGGAAATTACCTGAAGGACCATTACATTTGCTTGCCTTTGTTTCTCTTTACTTGAATCATTCCAGGGCAGAAGTGGATCCCCAGGATGCATTTATCAAAAGCCTTTGAAGGCAAAAGTATTGACTGCAGCAGCCTGAAGCAAAGGATGGCTGTCAAGACAAGCTATAGGCAGACCAAAAACCTTGGGAAGAAGAGGTAAAGAAATTGATAGGTGAAATAAATTTTTTATAATGTTTCCACATATATCAGGGTATTGAGGAAGGGATGCATTTGTCCAGGAATGGAAGCAAGCTCAAAATATACCTGAGAAGGCAACAGACTTGGCCCAGTGGTTAGGGCATCTGTCTACCACATGGGAGGTCTGCAGTTCAAATCCCGGGCCTCCTTGACCTCTGTGGAGCTGGCCCATGAGCAGTGCTGATGAGCACAAGGAGTGCCCTGCCACGTAGGGGTGTCCCCCTCATAGGGGAACCCACGGGAAAGGGGTGCGCCCCTTAAGCAGAGCCGCCCAGTGCGAAAGAAATACAGCCTGCCCAGGAATGGTGCCACACACACGGAGAGCTGACACAACAAGATGATGCAACAACAACAAGAAAAACCACAGATTTCAGTGCCTGCTGACCACAACAAAAGCGGACAAAGAAGACTCAGCAAATAGACACAGAGAACAGACAACAGGGTGGGGGGAGAAGGGGAGAGAAATAAATAAATAATTAATTAATTAATTAAATATTTTTTAAAATGCCTGAGAAAATCCTAACCATTCACCTCTGTCTGACCTTCAGGCTCTGTGCAAGCAGAAAATGAAGATACAGGAATGAGTTATAAACAGCCTGCCTGATTAAACATTGAAGGAGTGCCACAACAGAGAACCAATCTGAAAATACTGGTAGGCTAGTTCATTATTTTATTTCTGTCTTTTGTTGGGTTTAAGCATTTAAAGAATCTTTATCAAGCACTAACTGACTATTAAGCCATTGGAATGCCAACTTTAATGGCCAGAGATGACAAAGAAGGGGCGGCAGGGCAAAATGGCATCTGAGTAAGTACACTGTTGTCATCGCTCTTACAAAGGACCAGGTGTGTGGTGATGGAGTCCTGCAGGAGCAGGCTGTTTCTGGAACCTGCAGGGCGGGAAGTGTCTGGACATCGATCTGGTGAGACTGCAGCAGAATTGTTGCTTGCTCAAGGTAGAACTGTGGTTCTTTAAAACTGAACACGGAAGCTGTGGTAAGGTAAATCCTTTCCCCCTATAGGTAAGAGCCATGGCATTCACTGAGAACTGCCAGTCATAGGGCTAGGGTGGAGAATCCAAGCCCTGTGTTCCCCAAATGCGTGAACCCCAGGATTTTGTCCCATGAACCACCATGGCCCATATTTCACAGACCTACATAACCCGAATCCACATTCTCCTGGGCCTCTGTTTCCCAAGTCCAGCACTCCCGGGAATCTGGCATTGCACTACCCCTCTGGTCATGGACTAACTCCAGGAGTGGGAGAGTTTAGGCGGGATGTGAAGGGGGGCCCAAGGAGTATAGTTTCAATTTTCTGGTCTCCACCATTTTAATGAGTTTAGGGGAGCGTATCAGCTGACTTGGGGAGAGCCTAGGAAGAGAGGAGGGGTGAATCCAGTGAGAGAGCACAATTTACCTAAATGCTCTGGGATAGGAAAATTGGTCTGGGAGAAGGTGGAATCAGAGTTAATTAGCTCCCTTGTAGCACACTTCAAAGAGAGGGACAGTAGGATATGCTTTACAGGATTCCAATAGCGTATTTACAGTTCCTGGCAAAGTGTGGGTTCTCTTTCAAGAAATTAAGAGACATTATTTTCTCAGGTGAGTTGGTTCACCAGGGACCCATTTGAATTTCCTACTGGACCTTCAGACAGCCTTCCTGCTGCCTTGAGAGAGAGGGAAGTGAGGAAGTGAGAAAAGGGGAAGGTTAGACTATTAAGCAGTTTATTCAATTGCAAAGAGGATTCTTTACCTGAGGCCTTATCTGGTATTTTTCCTGGTTTGTTTTCTTGTATTTCCTTCCTCTTTATCGCCCCCACCAACCCTTTTTTTCTTTTTCTTTTTTTCGCTTCTCTTGATCTTACTCTGCTTTTTTTCTTTTCTCCTTCTCTTTCCTTTTTTCTTTCTTTCTTTTTTATATTAGGGATGCAGGCGACATTTCTTATTTGATGTGCTTCCTCATCCTCAATTTTCTCTTTTCTGTGTGTACTGATTGTGGCTACCAATGCTATCTCCTTTCCTTTACATCATTCTCTCCTCCATCACTTATTGTTCCTCTTCCATTCCACCAGTCTCTCTTAAGTCCCCAATATTTCTGACTTGTTATCTCTGACACCTCTAATCTGTTTTCTATCATTTATTCACTCTTTATGTTATTGTCCTACCTTTTCTTTTTCCCCCTCTCCTGACCACACTGACCTTTTAATTCATAGTATATTCCCCCCATATTCAGTTTACTTTCTCACTTTTTTCAGTTATAACTATACAGAACTTACATGAGTTCTATATGCATTCTCCCAGATTTCACATGGTTCTTCGGCTAACATTCACTATCAGTACCACTATTATATTTTTCTTTTTTTATCCCTTTTACTTTCTCTGGACTTGATATTTTCCCATGAGGGAACATAGCCAACAGCAAGGAAATAGAATAATAAGAAAAAAAGTGACAAAGAGAAGACTTAACATGCACAAAAAAAAACAACAACTAATTAAACCCCATGGTTAGAATAAGAAGATAATCAACAAAATAAATGCAACAAGATAAAATGATGACAGGACAGCAGCAAAAAACTACAGACCATACGAATAATCAGGAAAATATGGCCCAGTACAATGAACAAACTAAAAACCAGGAAGAGAAGTGGAACACCGAATAAGTAATTAAAGCTCTCAAAACATGTATTATGGACCAATTCAATGAAGTGAAGGAAGAAATTAAGCATATTAAGAAAACACTGGAGAGAATACATAAGAAATTGTGATCATGCACAAAATGATCAAGGTTATGATGGGGATCAATAGCACAATCCAAGAAATCAAAAATACACTTTCAACAAATAACAGCAGATTTGAAGGGGTAGAGGAAAGAATAAGTGATGTGGAAGACAGTATATCTGAAATCAAAAAGGTAGTAGAATTAATTGATTAAAAAATAGAAAAAATCCAGCAGGGATGTAGGGACATGAATGACAATGGAAAATGCACAAACATATGCATTATAGGCATCCCAGAAGGAGAAGAGAAGGAAACGGAGACAGAATTTATGTTGAAGAAAATAATGGCTGATAACTTCCCAAACCTATTGAGGGAGATGCATGTATGTCCAGGAACCACAACACACCCCAAAGAGCATAAATGCCAACAGGCCCACCACAAGACATATACTTGTCAAATTATCCAATGCACCAGACAAAGAGAAAAGACTAAAAGCAGCAAGAGAAAAGAGAACCATCACATACAAAGGAGGCTCCATTAGATTAAGTGCTGATCTCTCATCTGAAACGATGGAGGCAAGAAGGCAGTGGTATGACATAGTCAAGGTACTAAAAGAAAAGAATTTCCAGCCAGGAATACTCTATCCAGAAAAGCTAACATTCAAAAAATGATGGAGATTTCAAAATATTCACAGATAAACAGAAACTAAGGGGGTATGCCAACAAGAATCTTTCCCTTCAAGAAATACTAAAGGGATTTATGCAGAAGGAATAAAAAGAGGAGAGACGGAGTTGGAAGAGAGTGTTAGAACAACAAACTGCAAAAAAGAGAAAAAACCAGACAACATAGACAAACACAAATCCAAATAAATTATGGCTAATATAAGAAATTCTTTGAAAGTAATAACACTAAATGCCAATGGATTAAACTCACTTGTTAAGAGGTGCAGACTGGAAGATTGGATCAAGGAATATAACCATTCTATATGTTGTCTACTAGAAACTCTTCTTAGACCCAGGATTCCAGGAGACTGAAAGTGAATGGCTAGAAAACAATCTTACAGGCAAATGATAAACAAAAAAGGGCAGGAGGAGCTATATTCATATCAGAAAAAATAGACTTTAAATGCAAAAATGTTGTGAGAGAAAGGTGGACACTATATATTAGTGAAAGGGATAATTTTTCAAGAAGAAAGAACAATCATAAACATTTTTGCCCCTAACAAGGCCACATCCAAATACTTGAGGCAAACACTGGAGAAAGTAAGTGAGGGAATAGATACCTCTATAATTATAGTTGGGGACTTTACAATACCACTATCACCATTGGACAGAATCTCTCAAAAGAGAATCAATGAATAAATAAGACTTAGAACAATATATTAGAGGATCTGAAGCTAATAGATATATATAGAACATTACACCCAAATACAGCGGGATATACAATTTTCTCAAGTGCACATGGATCATTCTCCAGGATAGACCACATGCTAGGCCACAGAGAAAGTCTCAATGAATTCAGAAAGATCAAAATTATACAAAATAATTTCTCTGACCATAGTGGAGTGAAGCTGGAAATCTGCAAGGGCCACAGGCCCAGATTTGGCACCAAGATTTGGAAGTTAATAACACACATTTAGACAACCAGCGAGTGAAGGAGGAAATCTCAAAAGAAATCAATAGCTACCCCCATGGGAGTTATGGTCATGGCCGATGGGGTTGACTACCGGGGCAGATGGCCCCTCTTTGGAAATGGTGTTTATGTGTGATGAATCTGGACTCAGATGGGATCTCCCTTCATAAGACTTTCATGCTAATGTGCTGGAGGTGCAGTTAATGTTGGGGTTTAAGATATATTTAGGGGATTTGAATCTCTGGACTGACAATGTGATAGCCAGATCCTGAGCCTCAACAGACTCCAGCACCTACAATCTGATTTATTGGACTTACCACACTCAGCTAAGATGGAGGTGAAGAAGGACAACCACCACACCATGGAGCCTAGAGTGATTACAACTGAAAATGGGAGGATTGCATCCAGCATCCAGGTGGAATCTGAGCCTCCTCTTGACATAAAGGTGCAATGGACACAACCAATCCAGTGTCCACATAGAAGAGGTGGCATTGGATTGGGAAAAGTGGACATAATGGACAAAGGGTATGGGGAAAGGCAGGAAGAGATGAGAGGTGGAGGCGTCTTCGGGACATGGAGCTGCCCTGGATGGTGCTTCAGAGGTAATCACCGGACATTGTAAATCCTCACAGGGCCTACATGATGGAATAGAGGAGAGTATGGGCCATGATGTGAACCAATGTATATGAGGTGCAGAGGTGCCCAAAGATGTACTTACCAAATCCAATGGATGTGTCATGATGATGGGAACGAGTGTTGTTGGGGGGGGGGGGAGAGGGGGGGTGGGGGGGTGGGGTTGAATGGGACCTCACATATATATTTTTAATGTAATATTATTACAAAGTCAATAAAAAATAAAAAAATTAAAAAAAAAAAAAGAAAAGGGGTGGAATAATGAACAGCTCAAAAAGCAGATGTGAGGCCTGAATATGCTCTCAACTGTGGCCCTCTGTCATGCCCTCTGTACAACATTTTCACCATTTTCCCTCTGCCATGTGGCCATGCAAGTAAAACTTGGGTATTTATAATCTATCATGGGAATTGTAGTTTGAAATCAGTCTGCTTTATGACTTCTCACCCCCTTCCTCTCTACACAGGTCCCCTGATAAGTTATTTTCTCCCATTTCTCATCCCTCCCTACCTGAATAAATTACTTGCCTACTCAAAAAAAAAAAAAAAAAAAAAAAAAAAAAAAAAAAAAGAAATCAATAGCTACCTTGAAACTAATGAAAATGATAAAACAACATATCAAAAAGTATGAGATGCAGCCAAAGCTGTTCTGTGAGGGAAATTCAGAGCCATAAATTAAAACATTAAATAAGAATAAAGAGCTAAAATTGAAGAACTAAGTGAAAAATTGGTGGAATTAGTAAAAAATAAAAAACTAACCCCAAAGAACCAAAAAAGAATGAATTAACAAAGATAAGAGGAGAACTAAATGAAAAAGAAAATAAGAAGGCATTTGACAAAATAAAAAAAAAGAATTGGTTCTTTGAGAAGGTCAATAAAATTTACAATCCCTTAGCTAGATAAACAAAGAAAAAAGAGATAAGAAGAAAATATACAAAATAAGAAATGAGAACAGTGATAAAACCACTGAACACACTGAAATAAATACTATAATAAGAGGATGCTTTGAAAAACTGTATTCCAACAAGAAAGACAATTTAGAGGAAATGAGCAAATTCCTAGAAACACATAAGCAGCTTATATTGACAAAAGAAGAAATCTATGATTGCAATAAACCAATCACCATATCCAGGAACTCGACTTGGGACCTGCTTGGCATAAAGGACCAGTATCTCTGGAGTTGTAGTTGTAGATCCTGTCATTCTTTCCTGAGGGCCTTTATTTTGAATCCTGAAAGAGCTTGAGACCTCTCCCTGTGTTTATATGAATCGTTGCTCAGAGGAAGCCTTACTTCCCTCAGAAGCCCATGTCAGAAGTCAAGAAATAACATTCAGGGGCCTTGCCTGGGGCCTCTCAGGGGAGAAAGAAGGGACAGGGCAGACTGGGTCCCCTTCTGCCTGGGGTAGGAGGAAATTCAGTCCTCCCTCATTTTTATCTCTCTCACACTTGCCAGAAACTGGGTCCCGTCCCTTCTCTGACCTGAAGACTGGCTCCTCGGATCAGGGCTCTCCCCTCTTGGACCATCTGGACAGAAGTCATATATTCCATATCCAGCCACGAGGTCCTGCAGCTCCCAGGGCTGATTGCAGGTAGGGAACTGCCTTCTATGTGGTCATGTCTCTCTGGGGTGGGAGGACCCCTTCTTCAGGATCCTCGCCTTGATGTCTGGCAGAGCCTGGACCCTCTCCCACTTCCTACTTGAGTTTGTCCTTCACTGACTATAGCCCTCACCAACATGAGACATCTGAACACAAAATGACAGGGCTGAGAAAGGAAGGAGATTCTGCTTAAGAGACCTTCATGGGTTTATGCGGACTTACATTAGGTGTAGGCCAATTAGATTACATGTGGCTATACTACTATCCTAAACCTTTATTTGAAAATACTTGTCTTTCGTCATTGAATATTCTTGGTACTCCTGTTGAAAATCAGTTGACCATAGACATGTGGGTTTATTTCTGGACTTGCCATTTATTTCACTTTCAGCCCTAATTTCCCTGCCTGGACTCTTGAGTAAATTGTTGAATAGAAGTGGTGGGACTGGACATCTCTCCGTTTTTTCTCTTGTTGTTGTTGTAGGGAGAATACATCCTTTCTTTCACCATTAAGTGTAAGTTTAGCTGTGGCTTTTGTGTAGATGATTTTATCAGGTTGAGGAGGTTCCCTTCTATTCCTACTTTGTTCAGTGTTTTTGTCAAGAAAGGGAGTTGGATTTTGTCAAAAAGTTTTTATGTGTTTGTTCACATAATCATGCATACTTTTTATTGCATTAATATGATCTGTTATGTTGATTAACTTTTGTATGTTGGGTCAAACTTTCACTCCTGGGATAAGCCACACTTGGTCATATTGTATCCCATGATTTTTTGTTTGCCAGAAAATTGTTAAGGATTTTGTGTCTATATTTATAAGGGATAATGGTTGATAGTTTTTATTTCCCATGATATCTTCTTCTGTTTTGGAAGTCTTGGAAATACTGGACTACTACCATGAGTTGGAACGTATTCTCTCTTCTGTTTTTGGAAGAATTTGTGAAGGATTGGCACTGATTTTTCTTTTGGGTAGAATTTACCAGTGAAGCAGTCTGGTTGAGACCTTTTGTTTATGAGAGATTTTTCAATTACTAATTTAATTTTTTTAAATTATTAGATGTAAATTTTCATTTACTATGTATTCGTATTTTTTCCTTCATTATTTTTAAAATGTTACATTAAAAAAATATGAGGTGCCCATATGCCCCCCAACCCCCTCACCCCACTACTCCCACATCAACAACTTCTTTCATCATCGTGGCACATTCATTGCATTTGGTGAAAACATTTTGAAGCACTGCTGTACCACGTGGATAGTGGTTTAAATTGTATTATACACTCTCCCCTAGTCTACCCAGTGGGCCATGGCAGGACCTACAGTGTCCATTCTCTGTCCCTGCAGTACCACCCAGGACAATTCCAAGTCCTGAAAATGCCCTTCTTCTTCTCTCTCCCTACTCTCAGTAGCTACGGTGGCCGATTTCTCCACACCAAAGCTACAATTCCTTCCATTACTAATCACAATAGTTCCATAGTAGAATATCAGTAAGTCCACTCTAATCCATACTCTATTCCTCCAGCCTGTGGCCCCTGGGATGGTCCTTGAATCAGTTTTGGAAATTTATGTCTTTCTCTGAATCTTTTTATTTCTCCCAGGTTATCTAATGTTTCCCATACAAATATCCATAGTATGTCAATATAATTATTTTTATTTAAGTTGGTAGTAGTATTTCCTCCTTCATGCCTAATTTTACTGAATTGTGTCTTTGCACTCTTCTTAGTCCAGTTAAAGTGTTCTGTTTCTTTGATATTTTCAAAGAATCCACCTTGGAATTGTTGATTTTTCTCTATTTTTTAAATTCTCACTATTTAATGTTTTCTCTTTCATTTCTATTATTTCGTTGCTTTTGCTTGCTCAGGATTTAAGTTGTTCTTTTTTATGGCCTTAAGTTGGAAAGGTAGCTTATTGAGTTGTGTTTTTCTCTCTTTTGTTCAGTTTTTTAAATTATATATTTGTTATTTACCTTATTTATCTGTGCCCCTTCCTGTAGATGCTTTACTCCTCTCTCTAAATATTTTTTGATTGCTTGCCTTCTCCACGAGGCACTGGGAACCCAACCTGAGACCTCCCACATGAGAGTTGTGTGCCCAGTGGGCTGAGCCAAATCTCTTCCCCGCAGGTTACTGTGTCTTCTAGCTCTGTTGGGTAAAGAGGTGGCTTCTAGCTCTTTTGCATCCAGAGGTGTCGTCTGCTTGTTGTTTTTTTTTTATGAGACACTGAGACCTGAACCCATGAACTCTCATGTGGGAGTCAGGTATCCAAGTGGTTGAGCAACATCCGCTTCCCTTTCCTTTTTCCCAAATGATATATTTACAGCTATAAAATTCCATCTCAATTGTTTTAGCTAAATCCCATACGATTTTGCAAGCTGTGTTTTTCTTTTCACTCTTCACATCCTTTGTGATTTCCTCTTTTCTACATTGTATTTTACATTCATTTCCTAGAGCAGCTATATCACATTATCAAAAACTGCGTGGCTTAAAAAATGCAACTCTATTCTCTCATAGTTCTGGAGGCTAGAAGTACAAAATCAAGGTGTTAGCAAGGCTATGCTGGCCCGTTTCTTGCTTCTTCTTGCTTCTGGTGCCTGCCAGTAATTCTTGGCTTTCCTTGACTTGCAAATGCATCACCCCAATTTCTGCCTTTGTTCTTATAAAATGTTTTCCCTGTCCATCCAAATTTCCCTGTTCTTGTAAAGACACCAGTCATTGGAATAGTGTTCACCCTAATCCAGTAGAGCTCTCATACTAATTTAATTACATCCTCCAAGATCCTATTTCCAAAGAGGTTCACATTCACAAGTAATTGAAGTGGAGACTTGAATATATCATTTTGGGAAACACAATGCAACTCACAACAGGTATTTAGGAGTGTTTTTAAAATTTCCAAGTATTTGTGAATTTCCAAATTTTCCTTACATTATACAATTCTAATTTCATTCCATTGTGGCTGGAGTACATGCTTTGTACGATTTCCATCTGTCTAAACGTAATGAAGCATTTTTTTATATCCTAGCATATTATCTATCCTGATAATTTTCCATGTACTTTGAGAAGAATATATATTCTTCCTTTGGTAGATAAGGTGATCTATAGATGTTTGCCATGTCTAGTTATTTTATAGTGTTCAGTTCTCCTGTTTCCTTGTTCATCTTCTTTCTCTTTGTTCTATGCATTATTAGAATTGGTTTTCGGTAAATGTCCTTGGGTTAAATAATTTTTCTCCGGAATAAGCACAAGTCAGGTCAAATAAATACAGTCTAAGAAAACATTCTATCAGGAAACCACCAGGTGGTTGAAATAATGAAAATTCTCTAGGACTGGGGCTTTGGGATAGCTCCAGTCCTATTCTTTTCCATCCTCATGACTTCCAGGATGTTGGCTTTCATGGTGATTATAGGCTGTTGGATTTCATGGCTACTGTGGAGCAAAAGAATGGGTGCATGGTAGTAAGGCGAGTAAGGATGGCATTAAACTCACTGTTTTTACCTAGATTGATCCATTTTTCTTCAATAACCACTCCCTGGATTGCTGCAAGCATTTTGATATCTTCCAGCATCCTGAAAAATGATTCTGAGCATTTTTTCCTGAATATTATTTCTTAGGGAACAAGGGATTTTCAGAGGTCTTTAGACCTCCATTTTCATTCACATGACTCTATTTTAATTTTTATAAGAGGAACATGACATGCTTCCTTTGGAAACCTGCATTGACGTCATTTTCCCTTAGAATTATGCACAGGGTTTAAACTGGGTCAAAATTTTGATTTGTACTCTGTATAATTGAAGCACCTTAGAACAAAGCCTCTCCTGCAGAGGCACTACAGTCATTCTTCTGTGAGTAGAGTAGAAAATAGACCAAAATTTCTCTTTTTTCTTGTTGTCCTTCTCCTACTTTTTCTGCTTCACTATTTCATATAAAAAAATAAATACATGACTGGGAGTGGGTGTAACTCAGTGGTTGAACAACCGCTTCCCATATTCTAGGTCTCAGGTTCATTCCCCATTACTCCTAAAAAAATACATGACTATTGCAATCAACTGGTCAAATACCTGTAAGAGCAACAACTGATATTAAGATCTCAATCGCATGATGTATCATTGACTCTATGTCCTTCCTTTTTTTTTTTACCATGTATCTCTAGCATCTTAACCCTCTTAGGGTTCAAAAACAGTCACCATTTTCTTATGTTTAAAATGAAGCTGGTTCACCTTTTAATTGCTGATACTTCTGATATTACCTCATAGTAACTGGTTCTATCCAGGGCATGGTGTCCTTAGCCTCATGCGTTGTTCATTTAGAACCTTTCAGAGTTCCTTAAAAGTCTCCCAAGAAGTTACAACTCTTGTTTAAAATCTACCTTCTCAACCACAGTGGTTGGATTTCGAACCAGAACCAGCTGCATTTGAAATAAACAAATTAGAAATCCTGGCATTGAGCCATAATCTCTACTATAAATTTCCCTATTCTCATATTGGGTTTCCATTAAGGGGAGTTTTTCATCGTAATTTGAGTTTTGGAAAGATACCATTTCCTCTGAAGTGATTTTGAGGCATCAAAAGCAATTTGAGTCAGAAAATTCAACCAATATCTAAAAATATATGTAAATTATATTTTAGGACTTCTATAAAACCAAAAATCATTGAAGAAAACAATTCAGATATTTAAAGACACAAAGTAAGCAGAGGAGAAAATAAGGAAGGAATGGGAATGATCATGAATTTTGAACTTCTGAGCAGGCAGAAAAGGGAACAGAGGAACACCAAGCAAAGCGGTCTTTGAATCCCTGGCTGGCCTTCACAGATCCTGTATGAGGTACAACCTCTATTACTGTCCTTTGAAATATTTACTAGAAGATTAACCCACTTTCCTGCTTCTTAAGAACTTTTTCTCCTTAGTTTGAAGTGCTTCTGTGAGTCCTAAGACTAAGCGTATAGCAGACTTAAAATATTCTAACTTCTTTTGTTTTTTAAAGGTTTATTTATTTATTTATTTATTTCTCTCCCCTCTCCCCCCATCCCACCCCAGTTGTCTGTTCTCTGTGTCTACTTGCTGGGTCTTCTTTTTTTTTTTTTTAAAGATTTATTTATTTATTTAATTCCCCCCCCCCCTCCCCTGGTTGTCTGTTCTTGGTGTCTATTTGCTGCGTCTTGTTTCTTTGTCTGCTTCTGTTGTCGTCAGTGGCACGGGAAGTGTGTGCGGTGCCATTCCTGGGCAGGCTGCTCTTTCTTTTCATGCTGGGCGGCTTTCCTCACGGGTGCACTCCTTGCGAGTGGGGCTTCCGGCACTCCTTGTGCGCATCTTGCTGGGTCTTCTTTGTCCGCTTCTGTTGTTGTCTGTCAGTGGCAGGGGAATCTGTGTTTCTTTTTGCTGCGTCATCTTGTTGTGTCATTTCTCCCGTGTGGGCGGCACCATTCTTAGGAGGCACTGCGCATGGGCCAGCTCCACATGGGTCAAGGAGGCCCGGGATTTGAACCCTGGACCTCCCATGTGGTAGAAAGTTGCCCTAACCACTGGGCAAAGTGAACCGCCTTAACTTCTTTTTGTTGCTTTTGGGTTGTTTCTGTTGATAGGAGGGTTGGAGGCAGAAGACTCTTAGAGTTTGAACCAGTTTGTTTCTTAGAGTCACTTCCTCCGAGAGCTGCACTAAAGTCCCAAGAGTTTGATCACTTTTACCTCCCTAACCCACGCTTGCATTGCACTGGGTTTATACTCTGTAACTATTACTACCATTTATAAATTACCAGTTACAGTTACTAGACTGTAAAATACTCTAACACTGTGGTTGTATTTGTTCTTATTTTCCTAAGACAAGCTTGGCATATTGAATGAATTCAGTAAATAATTGTTGAATGGCTCTGTCATTGATTAATCAACTTAAGGAATGGAATTATGAAAGATAATACCTTCACTTTGACATGCCATTGCCAAAAAATGTCTCTTCTGTTTACTAGAAATAAAAATCAATTAAAATGCATATCTAGTTGGTTGACTTCTGTTACTTCTTGCTGTTATTTAAAAAAAATGCAAAACTCAAAATCTTGGAACCTGATGCAAAGTAATGGAAATATATAAAAGGCATAGAAAGAACATAATTGACCATCTAGTTTGAAACCAAGCTAATCTGGACATTTTTTTTGATTGCAGAAAAGGAAGAAACCAGATTCCAAGTTTAGAAATTGAATTTATGTGAAACGGAAGGACAACCAAAGTAGATATATATAGACTTTAATTTTAATAGCTATTTGAATTATTCATCATTATAAACTTGTGGATATTTTTCAAATATTCCTTTATTAACAGTTTATTCTTAAGTATGTCACAATTATTTAAGCTTTAGATGCTTGGCTTTTTGATAAAGATTTCTAAAACTTATGGGATAGGTGTTGAATAGGAGGTACTAAGACATTCCAAGTACAGAAAAATTGTTTCCAATCTCCCTTACCTCTATCATGTTGACAATGTGCCATTCTTATATTTTAAATCAATTTTATTGAAATTTATTCAAAATGATACAGTCCATTTAACATGTACAATCAGTGGCTTTTGGTATAATCACAGATTGTACATTCATCACTGTAGTCAATTTTACAACAATTTCTTTATTCCTAAAAGAAAAAAAAAACATATCCATTCGTAGTCATTTCTGAATCCCTCTATCCTTAACCTGCCATAAATATCTGTTCATCCATTTCTGTGATTATAAACTTGCTTATATAGGAAGGAGTCAAATAATATGTAGTTGTTCATGTCTGGTTTCTTTTACTTAACCTAATTCCTTTTTTCCTACAACTGCTGGGTTAGCATTGATATATTATTAGTCCTTATACGACATTGTTTGCTTTAGTTGCATTTTCACTCAAATATCACCCTATTATTAACATCTTGTAACGTAAAGTACATTCTTATATTTACACCATTAGTTATACTCACTGTCCACAAGAGAGCTTGCTATGTTCTACAGTCCCATGTTTCATCCTTTAGCTTTCCTAGTAGGTATATACACAACTGTAAACTTCCCCTTTCAACCACTATTATACCCATTTATTAGCACTGCAAATTACAATCACTAAAATGTGCTATCACCTCTATCCATTTCCAAACATTTCCAAACAACCCTTTTACAGATTCTTCCCAATTAAGCCTCGGCTTTTCCTTCTCTATCCTTATTCTATTTTCTGGTGACCTATATTCTAGTTATTAAATCCCTCAGTTTGTGAATTATAATTGGATATTATTAGTGAAATCATTCAATACTTGCCATTTTGTGTTTGTCTTGCTTCACTCAACCTGTTGTCCTCAAGGTTCATCTTTGTTGTCATATGGCCGAAGACTGCATTTCTTCTTACATCTGAATACTCTTCCATAGTATGTATACACCATGATTTGCTTATCCATTGATGGACACCTGATTGTTTCCATCTTTTGGCAACTGTGAATATTGCCACTGTGAACATCGGTGTGCAGATGTTGGTTCGTGTCCCTGTTCTCATTTCTTCTGGGTATATACTTAGTAGTGGGCTGGCCAGATCACATGGCAGGTCTCTCTTAACTTCTTTAGGAGTCAGTAAACAGTCTTCCACAGCAGATGGACCAATTCTAGGTTCCTACCAACAGTGAATAAGTATTCCTGTTTTTTCACATACTCTCCAACACTTTTAATTTGATTGTTTTGTAATAATTGCCATTCTAATGGATATGAAATGATATCTTATTGTAGTTTTGATTTGCAGTTCCCTAATAACTTGTGATGTGGAACATTTTTTCATGTGTTTTTTCACATTTGTATTTCCTCTTTGGAAAATGTTCATTGCCCATTTTTCAATCATATTATTTTTCTTTTTATCATTGAGTTGTAGAATACTTTCATATATCAAGGATATTAAGCTCTTTTCAAAAATTTGATTTCCAAAAACATTATTCCATTGAGTAGGCTACCTTTTCACCTTCTTGACAAAGTCTTACCAAGCAGAAAAGTCTTTTAATTTCAGGAGGTTCCAATTTATCAGTTTTTTCTTTCTTTATTTGTGCTTTGGGTGTAATGATTAAAAACACACCTCCAGAGGGCAGGGCAAGATAGTGGCTGAGTGAGCTTACCTGACAGTCTCTTCTACAAAGAAGCGGCTGGGCAGCGTTGGAGGTTCTCTGGGACAAGGCTGTTTTGGGATTTTTGCAGGGCAGGAAGTTTCTAGACATCGATTTGGTGGGAAGGTAACGGAGAGGATTAGTCTATAAGATATAATTGAAACTCTATTGCACGGAGGTGAGAGCTGCGTGGGATGCTCCCTCCTGGGGTGCGTGGAGCCACAGAACCGGTGCTGCAGCCGTGCTTTTTGGAGGCTCTGCCGTACTGGGGAATTTGCGAGCCCTTGGCAGGCTGTTAGGGGGTTGACAGGATGGGACGCCTTTGCAGACCAATTTGGGGAGATAAATGGGGGTTTTGTTGCAAAGTGGGGAATTTTTGATTGCGGACACAGGTAATAGTGCTTCTGCCTGAAGCCCCGCCCCCCCAAGGCTGGCTGCTGATCTGCAATGGACTTAGATTGCTGGCAATAAAGGGAGGTAACCGGGAGGCTGTTACAGCGAGTGGCGGGGAGGAGGGGGGGTGACACGTCTGGAAGCAGATTGGGGGAATATTTTGTGAAGCTTGGGAATTTCAGTTTTGGACTCTGTTGTCCGCGTTTCCAGCTGGAGCCCCACCCCGGGACCTGGCTTCTGATCTACGTCATTAAATTGGCTACAGTGTAGAGGCGCCCTCAGGTGGCCGTTCTGGGGGCTTACAAGGAGGGAGGTGTCCAGAAGCCCAATTGATGGTACATCCACAGAATAGACCCCAGTGAGTGAGTGAATTGTGGGGTTCAGACACATAAGATAGAGTTTGCGGATCTGACTTCCCCCATAGGGCTGGTACCCAGCTGCAGGGATCCCTGAAGGCTGTTTTACACTGCGACACTCCCAGGCTCCCTGTTGACCAGATTTGAGGTTGCCAGGTCTGAGTCCCCCAAACCCTGGTGACCCACACCCCAGAGACTCACACCTCTTGAGTCTTCAATATCTCAGTCTTTCCACCCTCAATCCAGCACGCCCTGAGGTCCATCTGAGGTCCTTGAATGTCCTACCCCTCAACGTTTGTGTTTTTTCTTTTTAGTTTCGTTTTGTTTTGTTTTTATTTTCATTTTATCTTATTTTGTATTTTTATTTTTTAATGTCCTGATTGCTAACATTGCATTATCCCCTAGTCTTTTCTCCCAATGTATCCCCCAAAGACTTTTTTTTCAGTTACTTAGGGTTTTTTGTTGTTGTTGCTGCTGTGGTTGGTGTATATCTGTTTTTTCCTTTCCCTACCTGTTCCCTGCCCTTTACCCACCCCCGTTTTCTTTCTTCCTTTCTTCTCTTTTTTTTCTGTTTTTTCTCTCTCTCTTGTCCCGCATTTTCTTCTTATTTTATTTTATCTTAATTATACAATAG
The DNA here is from genome assembly GCF_030445035.2 of Dasypus novemcinctus. Lineage (NCBI taxonomy): Eukaryota > Metazoa > Chordata > Mammalia > Cingulata > Dasypodidae > Dasypus > Dasypus novemcinctus. The sequence continues at coordinate 264,712 of NW_026688181.1, read as the reverse complement.
GTGCTGCAGGGAACACCTCACATTTGCTGGGTTTCCTCATCCTCCACTGCCTCATCTCTGTGTGAATTGATTTTGGCTACCTACACTATCCCCTTTCCCGTACATCTTGATATCCTCCATCATCTACAGTCTCTCCTATATTCCACCTCACTTTCTTTGATCCACAAAGTGTCTAACTCTTAATTTCTAATACCTTTGTTTTGTTTTCTGTCTGTTATCTGTTATTCTCTTGAAACTATTACCTTTCTCACAAAAATACTAGCTTTTTAATTCATACCATATTACTCCCATATTCAGTCCACTACCTCATTATAGGTACTATACCTACTGCTATAACTCTACACAACTTACATGAATCTAATATCCATCCTCCCAGATCCCATATTGATGCTCTGTTAACATTTATCACCAACACTACTTTACACTTTTTACTTGCTTACAAAATTTCCTTTCCCTGGCCCTAATACACTCCTTTAAAGTGAACTCAACTGGCAATAAGAAATTAGAATAAGAAGAACAAAGTGACAATGAGAAGATATAACACTTACACAAAAACAACAGCTAATTAATTCCCAAGACTAGACAAAGAAGCTAAGGAACTGATTAAACCCGTCAAGATAACATGATGACCAGACAGCAACAAAAATCTACAAACCAATCCAGTAATCAGGAAAACATGGCTGAATCCAATGAACAAACTAAAAATCAGGAAGGGGAGCAGAACTTCCCACAAGTAATGAAAGATCTCAGAAGATTTATCACCGAAAAATTTAATGAAGTAAAGAAAGAGTTTAACAACATGAATACAACACTTGGAGGGGAAATTGCGCATATACGCAAAAAGATAACAGATATGATGGGCATGAACACCACAGTTCAAGAAAGCAAAAATACACTTGCAGCAAATATCAGCAGACTAGAAGAGACAGAGCAGAGAATTAGTGATGTGGAAGACAGTACATCGGAAATCAAACATAGCAGATTTGGTTGATAAAAATTCAAAAAAAATCCAGCTAGGACTTAGGACCTGAATGATAATGCAAAACACTCAAACATACATATTATAGGCATTCCAGAAGGAGAAGAGAAGGGAAAGCGGTCAGAAGGAGTGTTGAAGGAAATAATGGCTGAAAACTTCCCAAATCTACTGAAAGAGACAGAAGTACATATCCAAGAAGCACAGCACACCCCAATCGTCATAAACCCCAACAGGCCCACCCCAAGACATATACTTGTCAAATTATCCAACACTCAAGACAAAGAGAAAATTGTACAAGCAGCAAGAGAAAAGAAAACCATCACATACAAGGGAAGCTCCATAAGATTGAGTGCTGATTTCTCATCTGAAACCATGGAGGCAAGAAGGCAGTGGTATGATATAGTCAAGGTACTAAAGGAAAAAAATTTCAACCAAAAATACTCTATCCAGCTAAATTAGCATTAAAAAATGATGGACAGTTCAAAATATTCACAGATAAACAGAAACTGAAAGAGTATGCCAACAAGAAATCTCCCATTCTAGAAATTCTAAAGGGAGTTGTGCAGGAAGAAAGGAAAAAACAGGACAGGCAGAGTTGGAGGAGAGTGTAAGAGCAACAAAAAGAGAAGGAAAAAAAAGCAAACAAAATATGACAAACACAAGTCCAATTAAAATATGGTTAACACAAATAATTTCTTGAAAGTAATAACACTGAATGTCAATGGATTAAACTCACCTATCAAAAGATTCAGATTGGGACATTGTTTAAGGAAATATGACCCATCTATATGCTGTCTTCTAGAGACACATCTTAGATCCAGAGACTCATGGAGGTTGAAAGTGAATGGTTGGGAAACAATCATACAAGCAAACAATAAACAAAAAAAGGCAGGAGTAGCTATATTAATATCAGACAAAATAGACTTTAAATGTGAAACAATTGTGAGAGACAAAGAAGGATACTACATTTTAGTGAAAGGGTCAATCTGTCAAGAAGATCGAGCAATCACAAATATTTATGCTTCTAACAAGGGCACCACTAAATATGTGAGGCAAACGCTAGAAAAACTAAGTGAAAGAATAGATGTATCTACAATTATAGTGGGGGATTTTAATACACCACTATCAACTCTGGACAGAACATTTCAGAAGAGAATCACGAAAGAAACAAAACATTTGAACAGTATTTTAGAGGAGCTGGATCTAATAGAGATATATAGATCATTACACTCAAACACAGCAGGATATACTTTTATCTCAAGTGCTCATGGATCATTCTCCAAGATAGACCATATGCTAGGCCACAAAGAAAGGCTTAATGAATTCATAAAGATCAAAAACATACAAAAAACATACAAAAACATACAAATAATATCTCTGACCACGGTGGAGTGAAGCTGGAAATTTGCAAGGGTCAGAGGCCCAGATTTCACCATGATTTGGAAATTAAACAGCACACTCTTAGAAAAACAGTGCGTCAAAGAGGAATTCTCAAAAGAAATCAACAACTACCTTGATACAAATGAAAATGATAACACAACATACCAAAATTTATGGGATGCAGCAAAAGCAGTACTGAGAGGGAAATTTATAGCCATAAATTCACATATCAAAAAAGAAGAGCAAAAATTGAAGAACTAACTGCACATTTGGAGGAATTAGAAAAAAAACAACAAAGTAATCCCACAGGAAGAAGAAGGAAGGAAATCACAAAGATAATAGCAGAACTAAATGAAATAGAAAATAAGAAAGCACTTGAAAAGATAAACAAGAACAAGAGCTGGTTTTTTGAGATCAACAAAATTGACAAACCTTTAGCGAGACTAACAAAGAAAAAAAGAGAGAAGATGCAAATACACAAAATAAGAAATTAGAAAGGAGATATGACCACTGACCCCACAGAAATAAAGGCTATCCTAAGAGGATTCTTTGAAAAACTATATTCCAACAAAAATGACAATTCAGAGGAAATGGACAAATTCCTAGAAACACATAAGCAGCCCATATTGACGAAAGAAGAAATTGATGATCTCAACAAAGCAATCACAATAAAGAGATAGAATCTGTCATTAAAAACCTCCAAACTAAGAACAGCCCAGTGCCAGACGGCTTCACAGGTGAATTCTACAAAACATTCTGGAAAGAACTAACACCAATCCTGCTGAAACTCTTGAAAAAATCGAAACAGAAGGAACATTGCCTAACTCCTTCTATGATGCCAAAATTACCCTAGTACCAAAGCCAAACAAAGACACCACAAGAAAGGAAAATTACAGCCCAATTTCTCTAATGAACCTAGACGCAAAAATACTTAACAAAATACTTGCTAATAGTATTCAACAACACAATAAACAAATTGTACACCACCGCCAAGTGGTATTCATTCCAGGTATGCAAGGATGGTTCAACATAAGAAAATCTATCAATGTAATATAACATATAAATAGATTGAAGGAAAAAAAAACGATTATATCTATAGATGCAGAAAAAGCATTTGACAAAATACAGCACACTTTCTTGATAAAAACACTCCAAAAGATCAGAATACAAGGAAATTTTTTGAACATGATAAAAAGTATATATGAAAAACCTACAGCCAACATTGTTTACAATGGAGAAATCCTAAAATCCTTCCCTCTAAAGTCAGGAACAAGAGAAGGATGCCCATTGTCTCCCCTTCTATTTAACATTGTCTTAGAAGTACTTGCTCAAGCACTGAGGCAAGAACCAGATATAAAAGGCATTCAAATTGGAAAGAAAGAAGTCATAATTTCATTATTTGAAGATGACATGATCCTATACATAGAAAACCCTGAGAGATCTACAACAAAGCTTCTAGAACTCATAAAGCAGTTTAGTAAATTCGCAGGGTATAAGATCAATGCGCAAAAATCACTAGCATTTCTGTACACCAGTAATGAGCAAGATCAGGAGGAAATCAAGAAACAAATACCATTTACAATAGTAAATTAAAAAAATCAAATATTTAAGAATAAATTTAACTAAAGATGTAAAAAACTTATACACTGAGAACTATACAAGACTGTTCAAGGAAATCAAAGAAGACCTAAATAAATGGAAGAATATTCCTTGTTCATGGATAGGAAGACAAAATATTATTAAGATGTCTATCCTACCAAATCTGATCTACACATTCAATGCAATCCCAATAAAAATCAACAGAGCCTTCTTTAAAGAACTAGAAAAACTAACTATGAAATTTATTTGGAAAGGAAAGTGGCCCTGAATAGCCAAAGACATATTGAAAAAGAAAAAAGAAATTGGAGGAATCACACTACCTAACTTCAAAACATACTACAAAGCTACTGTAGTGAAAACAGCATGGTATTGGCATGAGGAGAGACACACAGACCAATGGAATCTAATTGAAAGTTCTAATATAGAACCACATATATATATAGCCATATAATATTTGATAAGGCCATCAAACCCTCTCAACTGGGAGAGAATGGCCTATTCAACAAATGGTGCCTGGAGAACTGGATATCCATAGGTAGAAGAATGAAAGAGGCATATCATCTCACACCTTATACAAAGATCAACTCAAGATGGATCAAAGACCTAAATATAAGAGCCAAGACCATAAAGACCTTGGGAAGCAGTGTAGGGAAACATCTACAGGACCTTGTAATAGGAAATGACTTCATGAATATAACACCAAAAGCACAAGCAGCAAAAGAACTAATAGATAAATGGGACTTCCTCAAAATTAAAGCCTTCTGCACCTCAAAGGATTTTGTCAAGAAAGTAAAAAGGGAACCCACACAATGGGAGAAAATATTTGGCAGCCATTTATCTGATAAGAGATTTATAACTTACATATATAAAGAAATCCTATATCTTGAAAATAAAAACATAAAAAAAACATTTAAAAAATTGGAAAAAGATTTAAACAGACACTTCTACAAAGAAGAAATACAAATGGCTAAAAAGCACATGAAAAAATGCTCCAAATCTCTAGCTATCAAGGAAATGCAAATCAAAACTACAATGAGATACCATCTTACTCCCATAAGATTGGCAGCTATGAAAAAAACAGAAGAATACAAATGCTGGAGAGGATGTAAAGAAATGGGAACAATCATCCACTGCTGGTGGGAATGCAGAAGGATCCAACCTTTCTGGAGGACAGTTTGGCGGTTTCTCAAAAAACTAACCATAGATTTGCCATATGACCCAGCAATACCACTGCTGGGTATATACCCAGCAGAACTGAAAACAAGGACACAAACCGATATATGCACACCAATGTTCATAGCAGCATTGTTCACTATCGCCAAAAGTTGGAATCAACCCAAATGCCCATCAACAGATGAGTGGATCAATAAAATGTGGTATATACATACAATGGAATACTACTCGGCTGTAAGAACAAATACACTACAAACACACGTGATAACATGGATGAATCTTCAGAACCTTATGTTGAGTGAAGCAACCCAGGCATTGAAGGACAAATACTACATGACCTCAATGATATGAAATAAGAAAGCTGCCTCAAAGAGCTAGAGCCTGAAAGATAGGCTTACAGGAAATCGGGGGGTGGAGGAAGGATGTGAGCTGACGTCTGCAGGGGTAGAATCTATGATGAGCTGGCAGTAAGTGTGAGCACAAAGAAGAGATAAAATGGGGGCAAGGGGTTGCCTTTGGGTGGGGCTTTGCGTGTTTGAAGGGAGCTGGGGATGGGCGGTTGGGTAATAGTGCCCAAAAAATTGGGGGGAGCGGGAGCAACATACGAACATATTAGAGTGTCAGGTGTTGGTTGAGAGTAAAATGCTGAAAAAACCTTATCAAAATATAATTAAGAGGGTTACCTGTTTAGGATTCTCAGAGGGGATGGACTGACATGGGACAGACTCCTGGGGAATGTCTGAATGCTCATTTTGCCAGGGTGGGTTGTACCATTGGATAGAGACCCAAGTAGAGAGAGTGGGGGTGGACCCACATCCTGGGGAGGACTAATGCCATCAAAAAGAGGGAACTGTATCTCTCGAGAGAAAGGATGGCTCCCAGGGCATTAGGGCAGTTGAGCAAGTCAGGCCCTGAACACTGTTGCAAGTATCTCTGGACGTGGCTCCTTGGGAAATGGAGATTGGCTGTCGCTGTGAGCCCCAAGGAGAGGGGAAAATGGATGTTGAATGGATGGAACCAAGGTAAATGTGGGCGAGGACAGGAGTTTCGCGAGAGTACACAAGGATGGATATAAAACATGTAATATTACACAAAAACATATAGGCCACGACAGACTAATAATGTAAACCATAATGTAAAACATAGGATAACTAAAAATTTAGAAAACTGTATATCCTGAAGTATGGACCACAATGTTAGCACAGATGTCACCTTGTTTGAAAGCTATTGTCTCAGAGTCTGTACATCAGTTTAAGTAAATATGATATGAATAAGTTATAAGAATATCGCTGTGGAAGGGAAAAGGTTTAATGGTGGATGTGTGGGAGTACTGTATATTGTATATATGAATTACTGTGATCTAAGGCTCTTGTGAAGAGAAGCTCAGTAATTAGGAAAATGAAAAGAAAAAGATAGGATGTAGAATTTTTCCAAATCAATACATATTCTAGATCTTACCTTTACCCATCGCTATATTCCATTTTACTAGTAAGGAATCCTGACATTATATTGGGCTTCACTTTTCAGGAAGTTTTGGATCACATAGTGGTTCAAAAATGGCAGTGGATGAATACTGGTATAGGATGTTATTGACAGGTGATATATGGTTGACAGGGAGTTATACAGGGCATATGTCCAGGGTGCATGGTAATGTTTGGATATACTCATAGTGGCAACAAATAAAAAAAACATCTGGGGGGCTTCTGGGTTCCTGGCCGGGGGTGCTCTGTCGTGGTCCCTACGGGAGCAGTGGCAGTCCCCCAGGTGCAACGGTAAGGAACAGGAAGGAATGAAGTTCCAACAGCGAGCCCCTGATACTAATGACTATGCTTGTGAGCCTATACACCTGAAATAAGAACAAGGCCTAGAGCAGCACTATGCCTAGGAGTTTCCTACTGACAGCCTTCATGTTACTCAAAAGTGGCCAGTCTCGAAGCCAAACTCAGCATGTAAATGCAATGCATTCCCCACAGCATGGGACATGACACCCGGGGGTGAGCCTCCCTGGCACCAAGGTATCACTGCCAAGTACCGGCTGATGATGCAACTAGAAAATGACCTTGAATTAAAGGTTCAACGCGGACCAGCAGAATATCCCGGTCTACATATAATAACAGGAGTTTAAAATGCTGTTTGACCTAATGTAAGGGGGAAATGGAAAGGAGAAATGAGTTTATATGGCTATGAGTCTCTAAAAAAAAGTCTGGAGGTTGTCAGAAGGATTGTCCTTATGCACACCTGAGCAGAGTCTCAGAGACAGATAAAGTAGATACAACCCCAGGTATTGGTTCTGTTGAGGGCTAAAGAGACTCACAGGTTCTATGGTCATGGCAGATGGGGTTCACTGCCATGTCAGTTGGCCCTTCTTTGGAACTGGTGTTTCTGCGTGATGGAGCTGGACTCAGATGGGTTCTCTTTTCACAAGACTTTCATGTTACTTTACTGGAATTGTAGTTGGTGCTGCAGTTTAAGATATATCTAGGGGATTTTAATCTCTGGACTGACAATATGATGGCCAGGTCCTGAGCCTCAACAGACTTCAACTCCTACACTCTGATTTATTGAACTTACCCCACTCAGCTAACATGGAGTTGAAGAATGTCAACCACCACACCATGGAGCCTAGAGTGACTACAACTGAAAGCAGGAGGATTGCATCCATTATCCATGTGGAATCTAAGCCTCCTCTTTACATAGATGTGCAATGGGCACAACCAATCCAAGGTCCACAGAGAAAATGTGGCATTTGTGTTGGAAAACTTGCCATGGTGGCTGCTGGGTGCGGGGAATGGAAGGAAGAGATGAGATGTGGAGGCATTTTTGGGACTTGGAGTTGTCCTGGGTGGTGCTTCAAGGACAATTACTGGACATTGTAGATCCCCCCAGGGCCCACTGGATGGAACGTGGGAGAATATGGGCTATGATGTGGACCATTGACCATGAGGTGCAGCGATGCCCAGAGATATACTTACCAAATGCAATGGATGTGTCATGATGATGGGAGAGAGTGTTGCTGTGGGAGGAGTGGTGAGGTGGGGGCGGTGGGGTTGAATGGGACCTCATATTTTTTAATGTAATATTTTTAAAAAATGAATTAAAAAATTAAAAACAAAAACAAAAAAAACCACACACCTCCTATCACCAAATCTCAAAGATGCGTTCCTATATTATCCTCCTAGTAGTTTTATGATCCTGGCTTTATTTTTAGGTCTTTGATCCCTTTTGAGTTGATTTCTGTCTGGAGAGTGAAATGGGGTAGTCTTTCACTCTTATCGGTACAGGTATCCATTTCTCCCTTCACCATTTATTGAAGAGACTGTCTGTCCCATTGAGTGGACTTGGTAGCCTTGTCAAAAATCAGTTGACCATAGAGGTGAGGGCTTATTTCTGAACTCTCAATTTGTTTCCCTTAATCAATGCTTCTATCTTTATGCCAAAACCATGCTGTTTTGAACACTGTCGATTTGTAATATGCTGTAAGGTGGGGAAGTGGATGACTTTATTTATTTTTTCTTGTTTAATTTCTCTAACTAGAACTTCTAGCCCAATGTTGAATAACAGTGTTCACAGTGGCCATCCTTGTCTTATTCCTGATCTTAGAGAGAAAGCTTTCAGCCTTTCCTCAATGAGTACAATGCTGGCAGGGGATTTTCATATATGTTCTGTTTCATGTGGAGGAATTTTCCTTCTATTCCTATATTTCAAATACTCTTTTTTATCAAGAAAGGATGTCAGATTTTTTCAAATCCTTTTTTCTGCATCAAATGAGATGATCATGTGGTTTTTCTTCTTTAATTTTGTTAATGATGTACTATATTAATTCATTTGTGTTGAACCATTCTTCCATACCCATGCTTTTGTTGTGAATTTTTGCATCTGTATTCATCGTATAGATTGGCCTGTAATTTTCTTTTCTTGTAGTATCTTTATTTGGCTTCAGTATTAGGGTGAAGTTAGCATCATAAAATGAGATAAGGAATTTCCCTCCTCATTATTTGGAAAAAAATATATCAAAATATTCCTAGAGACAGAAAGCACAGAAAGTAGAGTACAGGTTGCCAGGGGCAGAGAATGGAGAATATAATGCAAAATGGGTGTGGCCTCTCTGAGGAAATAGGAAATGTTTGGTAATGGAAGGTGTTATGGAAACATTGTGAATTGGATTAATATCACTGAATAGCATGCTTGGTAGCAGTTGAGTTGGTAAAGTTCATGTTTTATGTATGTTGCCATGATTTTAAGAAAGGAGCAACTAAAGAGAAATTGACAATTAAAGGTCATATGTGATCAGGGACAAGATCTAATCAAGGGGGAGAAAAGGCTCAAATGACATTACTGAGACATGGAAAACTGGATTATGGATTGTAAGCATTAATTCAATGTTAAAGTTCTTGAACTTGAGAACTTCATTTAGGGTGGTTACATAAGTGAATATCCTTCTTCCTAGGAAATACGCATGGCCATATTAAATGTTCAAGGATCATATTGTAAACAACCTACACTCACCTGGTCAGAAAAGCGATTGTTAGATAGATTAAGATAGAAGGATTGATGGATGGATGGATGGATAGAATGAGGAAAATGTTCATCTTGGTAGATCTGGGATTCTGGGGGAGGAAATGTTACGTTGCAGTTCTTTGTTTGGGGTCTGTCACGAAAGTTTAAAAGTATTTCAAAGTAAAATTTTAAGAAAAAATTCAGGAGATAGGCTGTCCCAGGGATGGTTTCCTGAGTCAATAAAAGGCATTAACAATCCAGGGAGGAGAAAGACAGTAACGAAGAGAACTATTTTAATGTGACCCATATAGAGCCATGATTTGGACTGAATGTTTGCTGGGAACCATCCTTACGTGGCAACATCTGCCTACTGATTGGCTCCCTAGAATTTTAGCAGATGAATTTATGTGGGAAATAAAATTCCTAGTGCTTCTTCCTGGATAAGAAATTAGGAGAGAGAATAAAAAGTGAGCTCACTTACCACTTTTGCATTTTCCCACTTGCCATTTAGGAAGCCTAAGTGCATTCATTCTTGCTTTGGGATAATGTCCCTTCCCCACCTTCACTCTGCTACCTCAGGGTTGGCTTTGCAGGTCCTCAGTAAGTGGTGGAGTCTGCATCTGTGCCACACGTCTGGTGTGTTGGGTTGTCCAAGAGCAGTGCATGGCTCCACGTATCTATAATAGCAGTGCACCGACTTTAGAATACACTGCTATTTCTCATAGACATGCCCACTCCTGAGGGCACACACTCCTCTTCTTCGAATAGATGAGCCAAAATGGAATTAATCCTGATAGTCTCAGAATAAGGTGCTCTACAATTTCAATCTATAGTCCAGAATATTCACTTTTATCTCAGTCATCACCCTGCAGATCATTCATCATCACGGTAATCTTGACCCCAGACAAGTCTACACATAACAATACTGGGCCCAACGCGCTTCCCATTTTCATAAGACCCTCTTCTCTGCCGTCTATATCATTAAGAAACTACCCATTAACTTCAAATTCTTTTCTCAATATTTGTTTCATCTTCTTGCTCTAAATGAAATATGACTGTGCCCTGAGGTGATTGCTTTTCCTGCAGTCCAACCTTTCTTCTGTACCTAAAGTCTCTTGGCTTATTGAATTAATTTTCATGGCTTTGTAGGTCTCTTTTTCTGCATTTATATCTCCAGTCCTGAACTTCTGTGTTTCCTACACATGTTAGGAATATCAATCAAAGAGTTTGCGGCAGAATTTTTTCTTTCCAGGTACTAAGGCACTGTAGTCTTATAACTTATATCATTATCCCCACTTTTTAATAAAATGACACCATTTATTTTAAGATTTATTTATTTATTCCCCCATACCCACTCCTTCTATTGTCTGCTCTCTGTGTCTGTTCACTGTGCATTCTTCCTTGTCTGCTTGTCCTCTCTTTAGGCGACACTGGGTACCGATCCTGGAACCTTCTGGAGTGGGAGAGAGGTGTTCACTCTCTTGTGCCACTTCAGCTCCCTGGTCTCTTGTGTCTCTTATTTTCTCTCCTCTGTGTCTCTTTTTGTTGTGTCATCTTAAGGCACAAACTCTCCGCATGGGCCAGCGCTCTGTATGGCTCAGCTCTCCATGGGAGCCAGCTTACCTTCACCAGGAGGCCCCAGGATATGAACCCTGGCAGACAGGAACCCAGTTGTTTGAGCCACATCCGCTTCCCTCATTAACCCCAACTTATAGAGAAGAAAAGATAGACACAGGTGAAGTGACTTCCCAAGGTCGTCAGCTAGGGTTGGGGTTATAACTTGGACTTCTGGCTCCAGAGTCTGTGCTCTTAGGCCAGCTCTGTTTTTATTTGAGGTTAAAACAAGGGACTCTGAGGCTAAATCAATTTGACTTGCAAACTTTTGAGAAGGGGCTGGAATTTTCATAAGTGAGTTCTCCAGCAGACATCCAACATGCAAAGCAGAGACAATAGGAGCTGCCCTGGCTGGAGGGGGAACTGGGGTCCCTGAGACCCCGGTCTCAGCCCTATACACCCCCTCCCATGCACTTCCCTCCAGGGGTTTCAGATTCAAGCTCTACCTTACAGCTACTTCTCTCCTGAAAATTTTCCCATTCCTAAAAGCCAGAAACAGCAAGACAGATTTGACCCCTCAATACCTTGGGAGTGCAGAGTGTTGTGCTCCAGCTGTGCCTGGCAGGGTCCGCGTGAGGGACGGGATGCCGGGAGGCCTCATAGCACCCGGGCATGGTGGGAGGCACTGGGGACGGCCGCCTTTGTTACACAGAGCAGCGTCTAGGGCCATGGCCAGGTGGGCAGGACAGCTGCGGTGATTGCTGCCAGCAGGGCCACCCGTGCCCAGCCTCCTGGGGCCCCTGCCCTCCAACTGCAGGCACGGGCCCAGCAGGGCAGCTTTGCAGGGACAGGCAGAGAGACCCTGGGCAGTGAGGGAGCACTCCCGAGAACACCTGCATGAGGATGGCAGGGGACCTCCTGTGTCCCAGGTGAGTCCACACAGGCTCCCTGTTTGGAGTGAGCTCCAGGTGGAGGGTTACTCCAGCTTCTTGGTGTCCTGCCCATGTTTTTCATCCCAGGACCCTGTGACACAGGTGGGTCCCTCCACACTGCTTGGTGGGAAGCAGGGACTCTGCAGACAGGGACCCCAGAACTGGACCTGCCTAGGGCTCCCCTGCGCCTTCCTTGAGGTTCACAAGGTGATGCGGGCTGTTAGAGACTATGGTCGTCAGTGAGCCATGGGCACTGAGCCCTTGCAGAAGGGGCAGTGTCCCTGCCTGCCCATGGGAAGGAGACCTGAGGCCCGGGTCCCCCCTGGGCCCTGGCCCGTCAGACTCCACGGCCATGGCCTCTGCTCCAGTGCCCAGGGAAGGGGTGGACAGAGAACTGGTCAGTCTCTCCTCTGCTATCCCCAGAGATCACCTGTGCAACCCACTTCAGTCAACCCCTTCTTCTGGGCTCCCGGCTCATCACCCCACTTCAGGCACACCCTTCTCCCCAACTTCCCGGAGCCCCTTCCCTGTGGGCGGCGTCTCTGTGCCCCCCAGGCTCATGGACCCAGTGGAGCTCCCAGGCTCTCGCTCCCTCCTGGTGAGTCCGCAGCAAGACCAGTGCCTCCCGAGAGACCGTGTTTTCCCAGCACCTTAGATGGTGCCAGTACTAATATTGTTGGCAGATGTTTGTTGATTGACTGCACAAGCACCAGGCCCTCAAGACCTGTGGGGCTCATCGCAGGCCAGCCCAGATGCACAAACCTGGGGCAAAGTCATCCTGGCCCCAAGGCCACCTCCTTCCAAGAAGATGGACCCAGCACCTAGCTATAGCCTAAATTCAGGTTTCTGCTGTGCTTTGGGCATGGGCAGGGATGGATGATTAAATGTGACCATCAGCCAGTGGGGGGTGGGTCTCCATTCCAAAGGCAAAGGACTTGGATGCCTGTGAAGGGCCTTGGGGCCACATGTGCCACCCCCACCTTGCCCATCTTGTCGTGAGAAGAGCACCTCCTAGAAGGCAGGTCGCAGCTCCCCCGGGGATGCCCCCATGCCCCCCCACTGCTACTGGCTGGCCTCTCAAGGACCAGGCCCCCTGCCTGCCTCCTCGCCCACCAGGAAAGGATGAGCACCAGGCCAGCCTCTTGCCGGAGCCGCTTGCCTCATCCTTGCACCACATTTGGGTTCTCAACCCCAGACAGATGCCGAGGGAGGGACCTGTGGGAAACAGCTTGGTTTTGAAATTTAAATCTGATTCACTGTGAAAAGAATGACTGTCCAGCCTCAGCTGATTACAGGCGGGCTGGGGCTATTTTGGGAAGTATCAATTCAAGGTTTTATGTTCTTCGCTCTCCCTTTTGCCCTGGCAGCTTACACAGGTCGGTGAAGCGATTAAAACTTCAGCCCAGTCCACAGCCCAGAGGAATTTGCCTCTGCCCATTTCTCCTCCACTTCCAAGCCTGGGAAAAGAAAAGCAAGTTCCATTCCTTATAATGACAGCCAGCCCACTCAGCAAGCACAGGCTGAGTGTGCTTGGAGATGAGGTTTAAAGCTCTCCTCCAAACAAAAGGGTGGAATGAAAGCAATAATTTATTTCGTTAGACGCTACAATTTGCCACGTCGTTCCCCTTCTGCTGCTAAAATGGATCCTCTACCAAGAATGTGGCTTCCAGCGCTCCCAAAATCATTGCCCGTGGTCGCTGGTGTTGACGGCTTCCCTGAACTAAGGTCACTCCACCACCCGAGGCTGGGCCCGGGCCGCGGAGTGAGCACGTCAGGACACTCACGCACACTCACGTTCACTCAGTCACACACTCACCCACCCAATGTGAGCAGGTGCAAACTGGGCATGTCCGGTCCTCACCTACACTCGCCCACACTCACCCACACTCACCCCGCTCAAGTGCACACGCACAGTTGTGCAGTCCCGTCACACACACTCGCAAGCCCCTGCACACACACACACACGCTCACACTCGCTCGCACGCCTGTCTTTGTGGAGCCCAGGAGAGAAGACTCCGAGCAGGGGGGTCAGGCGATGGACGACCGGTGCTGCGTCCTTACAGAGCTGCCCACAGCAGGCATGTTGGGGAGCATTTCTGGCCCCGTTAGTGTCCCAGGAGGCTCCCCTGGGCCGGGGTCGTGTCCTGACCCCGCAGGCCTGGAGTGATGCGGCCGAGGCGGAGTCTAGCCGTGCTACTCACCAGCCGTGTGGCTTTCTGCCAGGGAAATGAGCTCCTGGAGCCTCAGTTTCCCATCTCTCAAAGGGCATAACCAAGGGTTGATCTCGCAGGGTGGGTGTGAGGAAAAAGTGAGATGTGCACAGTAGCTGTTTCCAGAAGGTTCTAGCAGGTTTGCATCATACCCTCCTCATCATCCTTCCTCAGTGGGGGATGGAAACTGTACGTGCTCACCAGGGTCCCCCCAGCCCCTCACCCCGCTGGAGCAGGGGCTTCCTGGGCTCTGGGGATCCTCAGGGGCAGGGCAGTGTTCCCTCAGCCGCCAACCTCCTGCCAGGCACACAGATGGTGGGGGGCCGTGCCCTGGTGTGCCTGTACTCTTGTGTGCGGACAAAGTTTCGCAGGGGTGGCTGCAGGCAGAGCTCTGAGAAACAAGACGGGTCTGGGGTCTCAGTGATACCGGGCCCTGGCTAGTGTCCTTCCAGCCTGCCACAAGTCCCCGACCCCCACAGGCTGTGGGGCTGGTCCCAGCTCTCCGTTCCCGCCCCCACCCTGAGCCCAGGGGACAAGCGTCACGCGCAGCAGGGCAGGCCCTGCAGACCACCTTCAGGGGTGGCCTTGGCCTCTCCGTGCCCGGTTTTGTTTCCCCAAGGCCGAGGGCCCCCTTCCCTAGAAGGCCTCCCGGACCCCGCACAGTGCCCCCGCCCCCGGCAAGCACGGAGTCTCGTGAGCAGCAGGTCCTTGGACACATGGTATTTGCTGTGCCCACAGGCGCGCCTGCCGCAGTCACGGTGGATCCTGCAGAGGCCTGGCCCTGTGAGGAGGCAGCGCCAGGGCCACTTGGCAGAGCAGAGCACCTGCTTCCCCGAGGCGGGCAGAGACGGGCCCGCTGCCTCCTGGCACGCGCAGTCAGGGCTGTGCCCCATGCAGGGGGCACATCCAGCCCTCGGGGCATGCGGTTGCAGGGGGCTGAGCGGGCCTTCTCCCTCCAGAGCCTTCCTGTCGGGCCTGGGCCTCCTGTGTCTCCAGGTTCTCCTTGTCTTCAGTTCTCTCTGCCTGTACGTGTCAGAGTCGGAGACCCGAGGGTATCGAGAATGAAAGACAGAAAGATTGGGTTCAGGCGGTCTGAGAGCATTGATTTCTCAAGCTCATCAGACAACTTTATTGAGTCGAGGGGCTAGTATATATACCCCTAACATACGTGACATTCATCAGCAAATCAAGTTACCTATTACCCTTACCTCATTCTATATTAACTAGTGATTGATGAATACCAACAAACTTTACTGGAATTATTATTATAAAATCAGTAACTATACTCATAAATCCTGTTACTCAAGTCGTTCCGTCCTAGTCCTATATGTTCTTGTGCCTGTAGGTGTACTTTCCCAGCCATGATTGTGATCCTCACCGATAATCATAGGGGACAGCCTTACTCAGTGGTCAAGGAAGTAACTTGCATCCATGGAAACAACATGCCTTTGTTTCCCACACTACGTCCTCGTGGCAGTCCTCTGTCCCTCTGCTCCTTTGTCTGTCCCTCTCTCTGTCATTCTGATCCTTTCTCTCCCTTAGTCTGTCGCTCTCTGTCTCGGTGTCGCTCTCTGTCAGCCTCTCTGTTCCTCTGTTTCCCTCCTTCTGGCCCTGCCTCCATCTATCTTTGTCTTTCCACCAGCCTCTCTCTTTCTCTCTTTGTCATCCTCCCTGCTTGTCAGACTTGTTTCTCTATCTCCACATGGAGGCCCCTGTCCACTTTTAAACTTATTTTATTTTAGTTATTCCCCCAACACACATGGTTGGCACTCACTGTCTGCTCTCCGTGTCCATTCGCTGTGTGCTCTCCGTGTCTGCACGTTTTCTCTTTAGGAGACACTGGGAACTGAGCCTGGACCCTCCCATGTGGGAGAGAGGCGCTCCATCACTTGAGCCACCTCTGTTCCCTGCTTGTAGTGTCTCTCATTGTGTTTCCTCTTTATGTCTCTTGCTGCGTGATTTTCTTGCATCAGCCAGCGGTGCCAGCAGCTCACTATCTTGTTTTCCTTCTCTGGGAGACACCAGGAACCGAACCCGGGACCTCCCATGTGGTAGGCAGGAGCTCAGCCGCTTGAGTCACATGCTCTGCTCCCATCCACTTTGTGTTAACAGGTTTTAAGGGACTCGGGCACACAGACCCCTCTCATGCTCTTGACTACCTCTCCCACGGCCCAGGGTCCACCACTGCTGGGTCAGGACTGCAGGGTTCTCAGAGTGGGGACAAGAGTCAGAAACAGCCACGGGGCGGCCCCCAGGGTGTGGTATTGGGCCCGGGGAGAAATGAAAGCTCCCCACATGATTGGACATTATTGTCCAGAGCAGGGACGATAAAAAACTGGCTCTGAGTATTTTTACTCCTTCTTTGCTTGGAGGGGTGCTCGGCAGAAAATGAAGTTTCTATTCTGAGAGCAGGTGCAGTGCCTGGAACCTGTCAGCAGGGCTCCGTGTTTCCTCTGGACTCGTGTGGCTCCCGCGGCACACGCTCTTGGTCCTTACGTAAGGGACAGGAGGGGAGACCGGGGGTGGCCGGAGAAGGGATCTGAGCCCTGCTCTTGGTGCTGCTCTCTGATTTTCTATGAGCCTGGACTGGCGGCGGCGGCGGCGTCCCCTGTCCATGGTGCTGATCCAGACTCCTTTCTCCCGGGCACGGCAGGAGGCCGCGGGGCCCGGGCTGAAATCCGCGCTGCTGGGGCCAGGCTGCCGGGATATTTTCTCAGTCACGGCTGGTGAAGGGCCCAGGGCCGCGGAGCCCGCGGGGCCGCCTCTGCCGTGGCACTGTCTGTAGCTTGTGGGAAAGCACCTGGCCCCTGCGATCAGCACGGTGAGAGTCTCAGCTGATTCTTTCCATGAACAGTCAATAGGTGTGCGTAAATACACACGCACACGCGGGCATGGTGTGCTCTGCCACTGTGAGGGAATCAGCGTGCACAGGAACCGCAGGCCGTGCCCGGCGGGTGCGGGCCAGAGGCCCCGGGAGGACGACGGCATGAGAGGTGCTGGGGAGAGTGACAGGACGGGGAAGGGCTGGTCCTGCCCGGGAAGCCGAAGAATCCAGGTTAGAAGCCCCCGACTCTGGATGTTCTCTCCTTCGCCAACCTGCGTCCTCTCTGAGTTGCCTTCTTGCTCCGCCCTCCTCTGATGCTTCATGATATTATCCTTTGTTGGCACGGGCTGAAGACAGATGGGAATAAAGCTCTTCTACAAAGGATGGTGATGGAACGGCATGAGCACAGGCTTCCATCAGGGTAGGAGGAGGTTGCAGGTCTGGGAGCCCGGATGGGCCGCTGCTGCACTGCCTTCTCAGCCTGGATTGTTCTGTGACGTTTCCTCCACCCAGCCCCACTGCCCAGCTTTCTTTCCTTTTTTTAAAAAAGGTATTTTTCTTGCACTCTAGACCCACCAAGCAAAAACTCCCTTTCCCCTCTCACCCCTTCCTCTGATCATCTCTAAGCTACTTTCTGGTGTGAATTTGCTGTTTGTAGGTATTTCGTATAAGTGACCTCATACACCATCTGTCCCTTCGTGCCTTGCTTATTTCAGTCTAGCCTTTTCAAGGTGCATCCAGGTTGCATCACAGCTTCCTTGCTTCTCTTGACTGAAGAGCATTCCACTGTGTGCGGTCACCACATTTTGCAGAGCCGCTGGTCTGCGGAGGACAGGCTGGCAGCTTCCTCCTTTGGCAGGTGTGAATCCTGCTGCTGTGAACACAAGGGCCTCTTTCTGGGGTAAATGCCAAGAAGTGGGATTGCTGGCTCCTGGGTAATTTCCAGGTTACCTTTCTCAAGACCCGCCCAGGTATTTTCCAAGTGGTGGCTCCGTCTTACAGCCCCTTCTTGCACCCACCCTCTCACCTTGGCCTGGCGGTCCTGCCTGCCCGCCCTGCTGCATGTCCCCTCCCTGTCCTTGGCCCTTTCTGTCCCTCCAGGGTCTTTGAGAGGTGACATTCCCCGCCGGTGCCCTGGTCTCTAGGAGAGCTTGCTGAGGGTGGTGAAGCCAGGGAAGGGCCCCTCCGGAGAGGGCAGCCTGCCCCTCCCCTGGCGGGAAAACGGGGCTCCCTACCCCTCCCTGGCAGGAACATGGGTCCCCATCCCCCTCCCCGTACCGGAACACAGGGCCCCCTCCCCCTCCCTGGCAGGAACACGGGGGACCCATCCCCTCCTTGGGCACAACACAGGGGCCACCTCCCTCTCCCCGGGTAGGAACACGGGGGCCTCCTCCCCCTGCCCGGGCAGGAACACGGGGGTCCCCCGAGCTCTCTGGGCAGCAGATCCAGCAGGCCTGGGTGTGCAGCCGGCTTAGCTGCGTGGCCCGGGGCAAATCCCTGCACTGGCAGCTTTACAGGGTTGTCTCGGGGTTTGGTGGGAGCCAGTGCCCACCCCGTGGACGACAGCCACCCAGAAGTCCCCGAGGTGCAGAATGTCTGTCCGAAGTCTCAGGCAGGTCTGCAGGTTTGATTATATATGTGCTCTCTGCACAATGCATTTGAAAAGGGGATTAAAATTGAGTCTTATCGTGTGTGGAAATATATATATTTTTATATTTTTCTGGCACACAGTATAGCTTTGCAGGTGCATCCTCGTCCCCACCTGAAGCTCCAGTTCCCTCACCGGGAGCTCCGTAAGGGATTCCATGCGTTGACTCTCGCTGTCTGTTTAACTACCCGTCCGTGGGGATATTTAGGTCGTTTACAAGATTTTATTGCTGCAGACTCTGTTGGCTTGGGTGGAACCGCCTCCTCTGGAGGTGCTCTTGAGGGCAGGGGGTAACAAAATCAATTTTGTGGGTCACACACTGCATTTCAGAAGATGAAATCGAAAATATCGCAGTGCCCTGAAAGTAGTAAAGGTCAAGTATGGTTTTATGCAAGTTATTTTCTCTTGTGTGTGTGCCTGTGTGCACGTGCATCTGCACACATGGACGACGCTGCGATATCAAATGTGTTTCTTTCTCTGTATCACCTCGGGGCAGCTGGGAAGACCAAGGCCCAGTGTACAGACATGAAGTAGAATTGCTCTGTTTTGGTGTATTTAATAAAGCTGGAAATGTGCTGAAATTTTCAGATGTATTAGATACTGCCAAATGGCTCTCCAGAGTGGCTGGATAAATTTGCCCCTCTGCTTCATACAATGCTTGATATTCAATTAAAATTAAAATATCATTCACATTTCTTAGACTGGAATTTAAGTGTGAGTGATGTCTTATTTTAATTTATTTTCCCTCATTTGTGCATTGCACATTAGGATTTCCTCTCCCCTGATTTGCCCATTCATTTCTTCTGCTCAGTTTCCAGCTGGGTGTCTCCCTTTTTCTTGCTGATTTTTAAAGAGCTACTTGTTACTTATTGTTTAGATTTGTTATTTATTGTTTAGAATGATTTCTCCCCGTCTTTGCCCAGCTTTTGTCTTGTTTGATGGCATGGTTTTTTGGGGCAAAAGGTGTACCTTCTAATAGAGTTCAGTGTATTGTACTTTCCCTTTCTGGTTTGTGGTGGTTTTGTCTGAAGAGGTTCTTTCCTGCTCTGAGGTTTGTGTTCATTTGCTAAATGCTGCCAAAGCAGTGTACCAGAAATGTCTCGCCTTCTGTACTGGGGATTTATCCACTTAACAGCTTACAGTTCTGAGGCCATGACAGTGTCCACATCAAGGTTTCATCAGGAGGTACTTTCTGCCGGAGCACACGGCGGGGTCTGCTCACCTCTCCCCTCCCCACCTGGCCTCGGTGCTGTCCACTTCTGGCTAAAGCAGCCTCCTCTCAGCCTCTGGGTTCCATGGTTTCGGCTTCTGGCCCCTGGGACCTTCTCCCTCAGCTTCTGGGTTCCTCTCTGTCTCTGTAGCTTTTTCCTGTATGTGCAGCTTCTTATTCTTTCATTTACGAAGAACTCCAGGAAGAGAATCAAGCCCCACCCTGGGACAGTCTACTCAGAGGTCCTTCACTGAAGTAATTTAATCAAAAGTCTTGCCTACAACAGGTCTACATGCAAAGGAATGGATAAGTTTTAAGAACAGGATATTCTGGGGCCCACAAATCTTCAAGATGCCACAAAATCATCAAGATGTTCTGTACTTTCTTCTAGAAATTTAAAAATTGAAGGTTTACATATAGTCTTTTTTTAAGATTTCTTTATTTCTCTCCCACTCTCCATTGTCTGATCTCTGTGTCCATTTGCTGTGTGTTCTGTGACTGCTTGTATTCTCATTAGGCCGCTCTGGGAACTGACCCTGGGACCTTCAGGAGTGAGAGAGAGGCAATTACTCTCTTTTGCCACCTCAGCTCCCTGTTCTGCTACATCTCTTATTGTCTCTCCTCAGTGTCCCTTATTGCATACCAGCTCTCCACATCAACCAGCACTCCTGCGCAGGGCAGCATTTCTGTGAGGGGCGGCATTCCCATAAGAACCAGTACTCCATGGGGCCCAGCTTGTTGCGCGGGCCAGTTGCTTTCAACAGGAGGCCCTGGGCATTGATCCCTGGACCTCCTATATGGTAGATGGGAGCCCAACTGTTTGAGTCACATTCATTTTCCCATATAGTTTCAAAAGACTGTCTGGAATTGTCTTTTCTCTTTGATCTGATCTAAGGATCAAGTTTTATTTCATTTTTCTCTGTGAGCAACGAGTTAGTTATTGTGCTTTCCCACTGACTTTTTAAAGGCAAAACTGTCACATATCAACTGTTTTTACATTTGTTGGTCAGTTTGTGAGCTCTGGGCTCTGCCCCATGTGTCCATTATTTGTCTTGATGCCATATGGCATTGCTTTCCTTACGGAAGCTCGAGATTGTGTTACTGTCTGGTAGGGAACTATATTTATCAGGTTCTCGTTCACACTTCCTTGGCACTTCCCTGCCCTTATTCTCCCATGAGAACTTGAGGATCATCCTGTTAGAATCCATGAAAATCCTGATTGGGATTTGGATTGAAATAAGATTGGATTTATGGATTATTTGGCTGAAGATTTCCATCTTTGTCCTATTAAATCTTCCCAATCTTGCTCATGCTCTTTACTTCCTTTTTTAAGGTTTCATTGGGGTCTTTTAAGTTTTATAATTTTTTATCTTGAAGGTTTTCTTACTTGATTTTTGCTAAATTTATTCCTAAGTACCGTATAGTTCTAGTTGCTGTTGTAAATGGCATATCTGTATGTATTTAAAATTGTTCTTTCTTATTGTTCATTGGGGGTGTGTAGGAAATTCATTGGTATTTATATATTAATTCTATTTCCAGCATGTTTGCTGAATTCTTATTAGTTTTAAATCTCTACAGATTTATAGGTATTCTTCTGAGATACCTCATTTACCAGCTATGGAATTCTTCTCTTCATTTCCAATGTTTTTTTTTTTTTTTTTTTTCCTTTTATTTTTTTTTTTATTTATTATTTTTTAATTTTTTTATTTTTTATTGACTTTGTAATATTACATTAAAAATATATATGTGAGGTCCCATTCAACCCCACCCCCCCACCCCCCCTCTCCCCCCCCAACAACACTCGTTCCCATCATCATGACACACCCATTGGATTTGGTAAGTACATCTTTGGGCACCTCTGCACCTCATATACATTGGTTCACATCATGGCCCATACTCTCCTCTATTCCATCATGTAGGCCCTGTGAGGATTTACAATGTCCGGTGATTACCTCTGAAGCACCATCCAGGGCAGCTCCATGTCCTGAAGACGCCTCCACCTCTCATCTCTTCCTGCCTTTCCCCATACCCTTTGTCCATTATGTCCACTTTTCCCAATCCAATGCCACCTCTTCTATGTGGACACTGGATTGGTTGTGTCCATTGCACCTTTATGTCAAGAGGAGGCTCAGATTCCACCTGGATGCTGGATGCAATCCTCCCATTTTCAGTTGTAATCACTCTAGGCTCCATGGTGTGGTGGTTGTCCTTCTTCACCTCCATCTTAGCTGAGTGTGGTAAGTCCAATAAATCAGATTGTAGGTGCTGGAGTCTGTTGAGGCTCAGGATCTGGCTATCACATTGTCAGTCCAGAGATTCAAATCCCCTAAATATATCTTAAACCCCAACATTAACTGCACCTCCAGCACATTAGCATGAAAGTCTTATGAAGGGAGATCCCATCTGAGTCCAGATTCATCACACATAAACACCATTTCCAAAGAGGGGCCATCTGCCCCGGTAGTCAACCCCATCGGCCATGACCATAACTCCCATGGGTCTCCTTAGCCCTCAAAGGAACCAATATCTGGGGGTTGTATCTGCTTTATCTGTCTCTCTGACTCTGCTCAGTTGTGCATGAGGGCAAACCTTCTGCCAGCCTCCAGACTCTTTTTTAGAAACTCGTAGCCATATAAACTCATTTCTCCTTTCCATTTCCCCCTTACTTTAGGTCAAACAGCATTTTAAAGTCATGGTATTTTATGTAGACATGGATATTCTGCTGATCCGCATTGAACCTTCCGTATAAGGTCATTTTCCAGTTGCATCATCAGTTGGTAGTTGATAGTGGTCCCTCGTTGCCAGGGAGGCTCATCCCCGGGTGTCATGTCCCACGCTGGGGGGAAGGCATTGCATTTACATGCTGAGTTTGGCTTCGAGACTGGCCACATTTGAGTAACATGAAGGCTGACAGAAGGAAATTCCCAGGCACAAAGTTGCTCTAGGCCTTGTTATTATTTTGGGTTTATCAGCTCACAAGCATAGTCATTAGTATCAGGGGCTCACTGTTGAACCCTCACTCCCTCCCGGTCCCCACCACTGTACCTGGGAGACTGTCGCTGCTCACCTAGGGACCACGACAGAGCACCACTGGCCAGGAACCCAGTACCCCCCCTACTGTGGTTTTTAATTGTTGCCACTATGAGTATATCCAAACATTACCATGCACCCTGGACATATGTTCTGTACAGCTCCCTGTCAGTCATATATCATCTGTCATTGGTATCCCATACCAGTATCC
Organism: Dasypus novemcinctus; assembly: GCF_030445035.2. Classification (NCBI taxonomy): domain Eukaryota; kingdom Metazoa; phylum Chordata; class Mammalia; order Cingulata; family Dasypodidae; genus Dasypus; species Dasypus novemcinctus. The sequence continues at coordinate 241,465 of NW_026688181.1, read as the reverse complement.
CTCCATTGCCATTGTTGAAACACTCTGTGATCCAGAACTCCCCGAAATTTGAAGCCCAATATAATGTCATGGTCCCTTACTAGGGAATGGCATATAGCGATGAGTTTAAAGGATAGATAAAGAACTTGGATAAAGTTAGATAAAGAACTTAGATAAAGAATGTTGACTTGAAAAAATTCCACATCCTATTTTTCCCCCCCCCCCCCTAATTATTCAGCTTTTCTTCACAGGAGTCCTAGACCACAGCAATGTATATATATAATATACAGCACTCCCACACATCCACCAGAAAACCTTTTCCCTTCCACAGTGATACTCTTACGCCCTATTCATATCATATTTACTTAAAGTGATGTACAGAGTCTGAGACATTAGCTTTCTAACAAGGTGACATCTGTGTTTACATTATGGTGCATACTTTAGGATACACAGTTCTTTACATTTTTAGTTATCCTATGTTTTACATTATGGTTTACATTATCAGTCTGTCATCTCCTATATGTTATGGTGTAATATTACATGTTTTATATCCATCCTTGTGTACTCTCAAGAAACTCCTCTCTTACCCCCCATTTACTTTGGTTCCACACATTTAACGTCCATTTTCCCTTCCACCTTGGTGCCCTCAGTGATAGCCAACCTCCGTTTCCTGAGGAGCCACTTCCAGAGATAGATGGAATAGTGTTCAGGGCCTAACTTGCTCAACTGCCCCAATGCCCTGGGAGCCACCCTTTCTCTCGAGGGATACAGTTCCCTCTATTGGATGGCATTAGTCCTCCCCAGGATGTGGGTCCACCCCCACTCTCACTACTTGGGTTTCTACCCCATGGTGTCACCCACTCTGGCAGAATGAGCATTTAGACATTCCCCAGGAGCCCGTCCTGCATCAGACCCTCCCTCTGAGCATTCTAAACAGGTAACCCTCTTTATTATATTTTGATATGATTTTCTCAGCATTTTACTCTCCACCAACACCTGACCCTCTCCTGGTTCGTATGCTACCCCTCCCTCCCCCCACTTTTGGGCAACGTTACCCACCCGTCCCTCCCCAGCCACCCTCAAACCCGCAAAGCCCCAAGCAAAGGCAACCCCTTGCCCCCCTTTTATCTCTTCTTTGTGTTCATACTTACCACCATCTCGTCTTAAATTCCACCCCTGCAGACATCGGCTCATATCCTTCCTCCACCCTCCGATTTCCTGCAAGCCTATCGTTCAGTCTCTTGCTATCTAGGGCAGCTTGTTTATTTCATATCATTGAGGTCATGTAGTATTTGTCCTTCAATGTCTGGGTTGCTTCACTCAACATAAGGTTCTCAAGATTCATCCATGTTATCACATGTGTTTGTAGTGTGTTTGTTCTTACAGCCGAGTAGTATTCCATTGTGTGTATATACCACATTTTATTGATCCACTCGTCTGTTGATGGGCATTTGGGTTGGTTCCAACTTTTGGCAATAGTGAACAATGCTGCTATGAACATTGGTGTACATATATTGGTTTGTGTTCTTGTTTTCAGTTCTGCTGGGTATATTCCCAGCAGTGGTATTGCTGGGTCATATGGCAAATCTATGGCTAGTTTTTTGAGAAACCGCCATACTGTTCTCCAGAATGGTTGGATCCTTCTGCATTCCCACCAGCAGTGGATGAGTGTTCCCCTTCCTTCACATCCTCTCCAGCACTTGTATTCTTCTGTTTTTTTCATAGCTGCCAATCTTATGGGTGTAAGATGGTATCTCATTGTGGTTTTGATTTGCATTTCCCTGATAGCTAGAGATTTGGAACATTTTTTCATGTGCTTTCTTGCCATTTGTATTTCTTCTTCGGAGAAGTGTCTGTTTAAGTCTTTTTCCCATTTTTTAAATGGATTGTTTATCTTTTTATTTTCAAGATGTAGGAGTTCTTTATATATGCAAGTTATAAGTTTCTTATCAGATATATGATTGCCAAATATTTTCTCCCACTGTGTGGGCTCCCTTTTTACTTTCTTGACAAACTCCTTTGAGGTGCAGAAGGCTTTAATTTTGAGGAAGTCCCATTTATCTATTAGTTCTTTTGCTGCTCGTGCTTTTGGTGAGATATTCATAAATCCATTACCTATTACAAGGTCCTGTAGATGTTTCCCTACACTGCTTTCTAAGGTTTTTATGGTCTTGGCTTTTATATTTAGGTCTTTGATCCATCTTGAGTTGATCTTTGTATAAGGTGTGAGATGGTAATCCTCTTTCATTCTTCTACATATGGCTATCCAGTTCTCCAGACACCATTTGTTGAATAGGCCACTCTCTCCCAGTTGAGAGGGTTTGGTGGCTTTATCGAATATTATGTGGTTGTATATGTGAGGTTCTATATCAGAGCTTTCAATTCGATTCCATTGGTCTATATGTCTCTCCTTATGCCAATACCATGCTGTTTTCACCACCGTAGCTTTATAGTATGTTTTGAAGTCAGGTAGTGTGATTCCTCCAATTTCGTTTTTCTTTTTCAGTATGTCTTTGGCTATTCGGGGTCTCTTTCCTTTCCAAATAAATTTCATAGTTAGTTTTTCTAGTTCCTTAAAGAAGGCTGCATTGATTTTTATTGGGATTGCATTGAATGTGTAGATCAATTTTGGTAGGATAGACATCTTAATAATGTTCAGTCTTCCTATCCATGAACAAGGAATAGTCTTCCATTTATTTAGGTCTTCTTTGATTTCCTTGAACAATCTTGTATAGTTCTCAGTGTATAAGTTCTTTACCTCTTTAGTTAAATTTATTCCTAAGTATTTGATTTTTTTATTTACTATTGTGAATGGTATTTGTTTCTTGATTTCCTCCTGATCTTGCTCATTATTGGTGTACAGAAATGCTACTGATTTTTGCGCATTGATCTTATAACCTGCGACTTTACTAAACTCATTTATGAGTTCTAGAATCTTCGTTGTAGATCTCTCAGGGTTTTCTATGTATAGGATCATGTCATCTGCAAATAATGAAATTTTGACTTCTTCCTTTCCAATTTGAATGCCTTTTATTTCTGGTTCTTGCCTCAGTGCTCGAGCAAGTACTTCTAAGACAATGTTAAACAGGAGCGGCGACAGTGGGCATCCTTGTCTTGTTCCTGAGTTTAGAGGGAAGGAGTCTAGGATTTCTCCATTGTAAACAATATTGGCTTTAGGTTTTTCATATATACTCTTTATCATGTTCAAAAAATTTCCTTGTATTCCAATCATTTGGAGTGTTTTTATCAAGAAAGGGTGCTGTATTTTGTCAAATGCTTTTTCTGCATCAATAGATATAATCATGTGATTTTTTTCCTTCAATCTGTTTATATGGTGTATTACGTTGATTGATTTTCTTATGTTGAACCATCCTTGCATACCTGGGATGAATCCCACTTGGTCGTGGTGTATAATTCGTTTAATGTGTTGTTGAATACGATTAGCAAGTATTTTGTTAAGTATTTTTGCGTCTAGGTTCATTAGAGAAATTGGTCTGTAATTTTCCTTTCTTGTGATGTCTTTGTTTGGCTTTGGTACTAGGGTAATGTTGGCATCATAGAAGGAGTTGGGTAATGTTGTTTCTGTTTCGATGGTTTGGAATAGTTTCAGCAGGATTGGTGTCAGTTCTTTCCGGAATGTTTTATAGAATTCACCTGTGAAGCCATCTGGCCCTGGGCTCTTCTTAGTTGGGAGATTTTTAATAACTGATTCTATCTCTCTGCTTGTGATTGGTTCGTTAAGATCATCAATTTCTTCTTTTGTCAATATGGGCTGTTTATGTGTTTCTAGGAATTTGTCCATTTCCTCTAGATTGTCATTTTTGTTGGAATATAGTTTTTCAAAATATCCTCTTATGATAGTCTTTATTTCTGTGGGGTCAGTGGTGATATCGCCTTTCTCATTTCTTATTTTGTGTATTTGCATCTTCTCTCTTTTTTTCTTTGTTAGTGTTGCTAAAGGTTTGTCAATTTTGTTAATCTTCTCAAAAAACCAGCTCTTGGTCTTGTTTATCTGTTCAAGTGCTTTCTTATTTTCTATTTCATTTAGTTCTGCTCTTATCTTTGTTATTTCCTTCCTTCTTCTTCCTGTTGGGTTACTTTGTTGTTGTTTTTCTAATTCCTTCAAATGTGCAGTTAGTTCTTCAATTTTTGCTCTTTCTTCTTTTTTGATATATGAATTTATGGCTATAAACTTCCCTCTCAGTACTGCTTTTGCTGCATCCCATAAATTTTGGTATGTTGTGTTATCATTATCATTTGTTTCAAGGTAGTCATTGATTTCTTTTGAGATTTCCTCTTTGACCCACTGTTTTTCTAAGAGTGTGTTGTTTAATTTCCAAATCGTGGTGTGAAATCTGGGCTTCTTTCCCTTGCAAATCTCCAGCTTGACTCCACTGTGGTCAGAGATAATGTTTTGTATGATTTCAATCTTTCTGAATTCGTTCAGCCTTTCTTTGTGGCCTAGCATATGATCTATCTTGGAGAATGATCCATGTGCGCTTGAGAAAAATGTATATCCTGCTGTGTTTGGGTGTAGCGATCTATATATGTCTATTAGATCGAGCTCCTCTAATATACTATTCAGATGTTTTGTTTCTTTGGTGATTCTCTTTTGAGATGTTCTGTCCAGAATTGATAGTGGTGTATTAAAATCCCCCACTATAATTGTAGATGTATCTATTCTTTCACTTAGTTTTTCCAGTGTTTGCCTGACGTATTTAGAGGCACCCTTGTTAGGGGCATAGATATTTATGATTGTTCGATCTTCTTGACAGATTTTCCCTTTGACTAAAATGTAGTATCCTTCTTTGTCTCTCACAATTGTTTCACATTTAAAGTCTATTTTGTCTGATATTAATATAGCTACTCCTGCCTTTTTTTGGTTATTGTTAGCTTGTATGATTGTTTTCCAGCCTTTCACTTTCAATCTCCATGCGTCTCTGGGTCTAAGATGTGTCTCTTGTAGACAGCATATGGATGGGTCATATTTCCTTATCCAGTGTCCCAGTCTGAATCTTTTGATAGGTGAGTTTAATCCATTGACATTCAGTGTTATTACTATCAAGGAATTATTTGTGTTAGCCATATTTTGATTGGATTTGTGTTTGTCATATTTTGTTTGTATATTTTTTTTTTGTCTTTTTTGTTGTTGTTGTTGGTCTTATACTCTCCTCCAACTTTGCCTTTCCTGTTTTTTCCTTTCTTCCTGCAGAACTCCCTTTAGAATTTCTTGAAGGGGAGGTTTCTTGTTGGTATACTCTTTCAGTTTCTGTTTGTCTGCGAATATTTTGAACTCTCCATCATGTTTGAATGCTAGTTTAGCTGGATAGAGTATTCTTGGTTGGAAATTTTTTTCCTTTAGTACCTTGACTATATCATACCACTGTCTTCTTGCCTCCATGGTTTCAGAAGAGAAATCAGCACTTAATCTAATTGAGCTTCCCTTGTATGTGATGGTTTTCTTTTCTCTTGCTGCTTTTAGGATTTTCTCTTTGTCTTGAGCATTGGATAATTTGACAAGTATATGTCTTGGGGTGGGCCTGTTGGGGTTTATGACTTGTGGAGTGCGCTGTGCTTCTTGGATATGTACATCTGTCTCTTTCAGTAGATTTGGGAAGTTTTCAGCCATTATTTCCTGCAACACTCTTTCTGACCCCTTTCCCTTCTCTTCACCTTCTGGAATGCCTATAATACGTATGTTTGAGCGTTTTGCATTGTCATTCAGGTCCCTAAATCCTAATTGGATTTTTTCTATCTTCTTATTGACCCCTTCTACTATCTGTTTGATTTCTGATGTACTGTCTTCCACATCACTAATTCTCTGCTCTGTCTCTTCTAGTCTGCTGATATTTGCTGCAAGTGTATTTTTGATTTCTTGAACTGTGGTGTTCATTCCCATCATATCTGTTATGTTTTTGCGTATGTCTGCAATTTCCCCTCCAAGTGATGTCTTCATGTTGTTAACCTCTTTCATTACTGCATCAAATTTGTCGGTGATAAATGTTCTGAGATCTTTCATTGCTTGTGCCAAGTTTTGCTCCCCTTCGTGATTATTGGTTTGTTGATTGGATTCAGCCATGTTTTCCTGATTATTGGTTTGGTTCGTAGATTTTTGTTGCTTTCTAGTCATCTCTTTATTTTGACGAATTTAATCAGTTCCTTAGCTTCTTTGTCTGCTCTTGGAGGTTAATTAGTTGTTATTTTTGCACAGGTGTTATATCTTCTCTTTGTCACTTTTTTTCTTCTTATTCTAGTTACTTGTTGTTGGTTAAGTTCACTTTAGAGGAAAGTATTAGTGTTGGAGAAAGGCAATTGTGTAAGCAAGGGAAAAGTGTAAAGTTGTATTGGTGACGTATGTTAATAAAGCAGGAATATGAGATCTGGAAGGATGGAGGTTAGATTCATGTAGATTGTATAGAGTTATAGCTGTAGGTAGAGTACCTTTTATGAAGTTGATGACTGAATTTGGGAGGAATATGGTATGAACTACACAGCTATTGTTTTCATGAGAGAGGGAAAAAGAAAAGAAAGGTAATAGTTTCAAGAGTGGATAATAGACAGAAAACAGAACAAAGGTATTAGAAATTAAGAGTTAGACACTTTGTGGATCAAAGAACGGGAGGTGGGGGGTGGAATATAGGAGAGACAGTAGATGATAGTGGATATCAAGATGCAGGGGAAGGGGGATAGTGTAGGTAGCCTAAATCAGTTCACACAGAAATGAGGCAGTGGAGGATGGGAAAACCCAGCAAATGTGAGGTGTTCCCTGTAGCACCTATTGTATACTTCCCTCCAAATCGATGTCCAGACACCTCCGGACCAGCAAAAATCCCGAAACAATCCGGTCCCAAAGAGTCTCCAACGCCGCCCAGCCGATTCCCTGCAGAAGACTCTAACAGGGATGTTCACTCAGCCGCCATCTTGCCCCCTCTCCTCCTTCTATTTTTGATTAAAGTTCATTCAATTATTGGCAGGTAATGGTAAAAATGCAGCATGGCCCTTTTTCATTTCCAATGTTTATATTATTTCATTTTTAAATTATTTTTGCAACTTGCTCTGCTGCTAGAATGGTGCTGTTCAACAAAAATAGAATGCCAGATACGTGTTAAACTTGTTATTTTCCAGTAGACACATTTTGTTTATTATTGTTATTTTTTAACTTGAAATTTATTTCAAATTCGAAAAGCAAACTAACAGGCAAAAGGCAGCTCAGTATGTTAGTGAAGCATCTCACCAAAAAATATTCTGTCCAGGCACTTTTTTTTTCAAATTCTACTCAGTTTATTCATTAAAAAATATATATTACATTAAAAAAATATGAGGTCCCCATTCACCCCCACCACCCCCACCCCACCACTCCCCCCACAGTAACACTCTCCCCCATCAGCATGACACATCCTTTGCACCTGGTGAGTACATCTCTGGGCATCGCTGGACCCCATGGCCTATGGTCCACACCATAGCCCACACTCTCCCACGTTCCATCCAGTGGACCATGAGAGCACATAGAATGTTCGGCAATTGTCCCTGCAGCACCACTCAGGACAACTCCAAGTCCCAAAAATGCCTCCACATCTCATCTCTTCCTCCCATTCCCTGCACCCAGCAGCCACCATGGCCACTTTTTCCACGTGAATGCCACATTTTCTCGATTATTAACCACAATAGTTCATGAATAGAATATCGTTAAGTCCACTCTAATCCTTACTGTATTCCACCTTCCTGTGGACCTTGGCTTGTTTGTGTCCATTCCACATCTATGTCAACAGGGGGCTTAGATTCCACATGGATACTGGATGCAATTCTCCTGCTTTCAGTTGTAAGCACTCTTGGCTCCGTGGTGTGGTGGTTGACATTCTTCAACTCCATGTTAGCTGAGTGGGGTAAATCCAATAAATCAGAGTGTAGGAGCTAAAATCTGTTGAGGCTCAGAGCCTGGCTATCATTTTGTCAGTCCAGAGATTCAAATCCCCTAGATACATATTAAACCCCAGCACCAACTACAATTCCAGTAAAGTAGCATGAAAGGCTTGTGAAAAGAGATCACATCTGAGTCCAGTTCCATCACGCAGAAACACCAGCTCCAAAGAAGGGCCAAACCACATGGCAGTGAACTCCATCTGCCATGACCATAGAACCTGTGAGTCTCTTTAGCCCTCAAAAGGACCAATACCTGGGGTTGTATCTACTTTATCTGTCTCTGAGACTCTGCTCAGGTGTGCATAAGGGCAATCCTTCTGACAACCTCCAGACTCTTTTTTAGAGACTCATAGCCATATAAAGTCATTTGTCCTTTCCATTTCCCCCTTATATTAGGTCAAACAGCATTTTTAACTCCTGTTATTATATATAGACAGGGATATTCTGATGATCCGCGTTGAACCTTTAATTCAAGGCCATTTTCTAGTTACGTCATCAGCTGGTACTTGGTAGTGATCCCTCGGTGCCAGGGAGGCTCATCCCCGGGTGTCATGTTGCACGCTGGGAAGAAGGCAGTGCATTTACATGCTGAGTTTGGTTTTGAGACTGGCCACATCTGAGTAACTCGGAGGCTGTCAGGAGGCAACCCCTAGGCACAGTGCTGCTCTAGACCTTTTTCTTATTTCAGGTGTATAGGCTCACAAGCATAGTCATTAGTATCAGGGGGTCACTGTCAGACCCTCATTCCTTCCTGGTCCTTGCTGTTGCACTTGGGGGACTGCCGCTGCTCCCTTGGGGACCACGACAGAGCCCCCACCCCCCTGGCCAGGAACCCAGTACCCCCCCCCAGCTGTTGTTTTTAATTGTTTCCACTATGAGTATATCCAAACATTTCCTTGCACCCTGGACAATGCCCTGTATAACTCCCTGTCAACCATATGTCCCTTGTCAATAACATCCCATACCAGTATTCCTTCGCTCTGTCCAGGCACTTTTATCTCATCTAATCCCAACGTCAAACTCATTTGTTCCTCCCGTGCTCAGAAAGATACACGGATGAACACAGATTAGTTAAATGACATAATCAAGGTCTCCTTGTTAATGAAGAAAATGAAGAAGGGAAAAAAAGGCTTAATCATATTCATATCTCAGAAAACCAAACCCCTTATCCTTTTTTTTTTTACCTTTAGGTTATTTGTTTTCAGTAAATATTTGCACAGAAAGGAATCATTCTGATGTTTTACCATAAGAAAAATGTTTAATGATTTTAAAATTAGATTTCCTATATTATGTTTAAAAAGTTCCTTTTTGTTCCTATTCTGTAAAACCTCCCTAATTGTGCATGTATGCTGAATTTTATCCATGCTCTTGTGCATGTATTGGGATGATCATGAAGTTTTCCTCTTAACTTCATGGCGATGATTTATTCATAAGTGTCTACCGTTGCAGAATTCTTGATCCCTGGAAAAAAAAAAACCTGGTTTACCTTGGGCATTTAATGGACATTTTTATATTTAAGGCTTTTGAATTCATATTTAACTCTAATTTCCCACCCATTCTGATCTTGTAGTTAGAGTATCAACCAAACTGGCTTTATAACATGCTAAGGAAGTTTCCTCTTTTTCCATGATCTTATTTGTTTTAAATAAGGAGTCTCCATTCTATGAAGTTTTAAAAAAACGCAGACTGCGAAAATGCCTGATGCTGGTTTTGTTAATTTGATAGCAGTTTTTTTTTCCTTTTTAATCACTAATTTATATTTAATGGCTAAAGGAATTCCCATTTTCTATTTCTTATTCTTTCTTCCATTATATAAATCTCTCCCTGTATATATGTATCTATCTACCTTCAAGAATGAATGCATTTCTCCTCTCCTTCTCCTCTACTTCAGTGTTTGTAGTTTTATGCATCTTTTTTCACTCCTCACATGTTCCGTGTCTTCTCTGTACACTTCTTGATGGTCTTAAAAGACATCTATCTTCTTTATTAGATCTCTCAAAGATCTGATTAGGATGTTGTTTGATTCTCATTCTTGTGATTGGCTTTCTATTTCATTTATTTCTTCTTGTATCCCCATTATATCCTTATTCTTTCTTCTTTAGGCTTGCTCTAATTTTCTTTTTCAATTCCTGGATTTGAAGTAAGATGGTTGATTTTCAGCTCTTCTACTTCCCTAAGCTTCCTAATGTGAGGACATATCTAAGTATTGCTTGAGTTACATCTGCAAGGTTTGAAAGAGAGTAACTTTGTTTACCTTTTAAAATTTTAGGATCCATGCTTTTCTTCAATTTTGGAAAATTTTCATTCATATACCTTCAAATTGTGCCTTTCCATTCTTTGTTCTCTCCATCTTGAACTGCCTGGGATGGCTCTTGAATCTTCTCTTTCTATCTTCCATGTTGTTTCCACTTTTTTTTAATGGATATTTTTATTTTTTTATAGATACTTAAGATTACATAAATGTTTCATAAAAAAAATAGGGGATTCCATACGTCTCCATCCCACTTTTTCCCACCCTAGAAACATCCTTCATTAGTGTAGTACATTTCTTACAATGGATGAACACATTTTGGAAAATTGCCGCTAAGCGTGGATTATAGTTTACATTGTAGTGTACACTCTCTGCTGCACAATTTTGTAAATTATGACAAGATATATTAATGGCTTACACCTGTCATTGCGATGTCATTCAGGACAATTCCCAAGTCCCCCAAATGTCCCCCTACTGCATCTGTTTTTCCCTCCCCTCCCCTCAGAACCTCTAGTAGCCACTGCCTCCACGTCAGTAATAAAAGTTCTTCTATTACTAGAAATATGATAAGTCTATACTAGAATACCAGTAAGTCTACTCTAGTCCACTCTTTATTATGCAGTCCTGAGGATTCTGGTATGGTGATACGCACTCCACTTCTAATTGGAAGGGGATTGGATCCCATGGGGTGGACGAATGGGACTATCTTGTTCGAAGTTGCAGACTCTCTCTGTTCCTTGGGATGGGCGTTGTCCAACATCATCTCCTTGTTAGTTGTCCTAGGTGAGTCCACTGAACTGGAGAGTAGGTGTTGAGATTCCAGGCCCAGCTAGCACATGGACGGTCCAAAGATTTCAGTCTCTTGGAAACACATCTATCAATTGTGGCACTAACTACACAGTCAAATAGAAGGGGCAGAAGAACCATTTCCATGTAGCGAAACCACAACTGAACCCAACTCTGTCACACTGGGGAGCATCAGTTTCAAAGTAGGACCCACTGGCAGGACACCAAACTCCTGAGCTCTCTGCCCTGCCTGTAGTGTCTGTATGTCTACACTATTTGAGGCAATATTTACTTTGGTAGTCAATGAGATTCTGCTGAGATGTGGTTAAGAGTAACCTCTGGAATGCCCTCCCAACTCTCTTTGAAGTCTCTTAGCCATAAAAACTCATTTGTATTTACCCTTTCCTCTCTTTGGTCAATGTCTTTTTCCCATTGCATTGCTAATTGGTGCTTGGTAATAATCCCTCAGGACCAGGAATCTTATCCCCTGGAGTCATGCCCCATGCTGGAGAAAGCATCACACTGATGTGCTGAGCTCGGCTTAGAGAGAAGCGACATTTGAGCAACATGGAGGCTCTCAGGAGGTAACTCTTAGGCACCGTAAAATACTAGGGTAAGTTTAATTTTCAAAAGTAAATGTTCAGAAGGAAAGTCATCAACATCAAGGTCCTGTTGATGGTCCATCCTCTTTCACTGGTCACTGTCCCTGTACTCAGTGGCTTCTTGTCCCATTAGAGAATGTGGCAGAGTATTTCCACTTTTTAAAAAATTATCCATCTTTATTATCTTTGTTATGCATTCACTAATTCTGCCTTCAGCTGACTTTGAAATACTTTGTCATATCTGTTGACTCTTGCTCATGGTGGCGGGTTGTGTGTGTGTGCATTATATAATTTCAGATTGTGAGTAGAGATTTATGTGTAGGGAACCTCTGTGACCCAAGGTGAGGCTCTCTCCCTTTGGTGGCCTCTGCCAAGTTCTGCAGTAGAAACACAGATCTGGGATGGATTATGTATTTTCGCAGCCGGGATTCCTTGACCACATGGGAATGGTAAATTTGGACCCTCATCCAGCGAGAAGGCAGCATGTGGCTGTGCAGGCTAAGGGGAGATTCTTCCAACCCTCTACCCACCTCCCAGGCAGAGGCACAAACCCCCTGTTCGTCCTAAGCTGGTGACATGGAAGGCTGTTCAGCCTTTCCCAGACTTACCACCCCACGGCCTTGACTGCTCAGGGGCGTCCCGGCTCCCACCCCGCCTCTCTCCGGGCCCCCCAGACTTCTCCTATATGGTCACTACCATATTCAATGCGTGTCAAGACCGACACCTACCCCCGCACACCTTGACACCCAGGTTGCTAAAGCTGGAAGGCACTGTGCTGCTGATGTCCATAAGAAAATTCAAGGTAGAAGATGAAGTTGAAGGAAAAAAACCCGCGTTTAGGGAAAGAGCTGTAATTATTATCCACTCCAGGCAAAAGACCCATGAAGCCAGTCGGTTTTCAGGCAAGGAAGCCCTTGGCATCTGCCTTATTCTAAAACCTGCTGGCTAAGTCACTAACTAATTGAATCCTCTTCGATGGGGCCCAAGGCTTGTATGCTTCATACTAAGGGAGCAGTGTTTGGGGATTAGAGAGTAGTGCAGACAGATGGGGGGACGCCTACCCAGGCCAGGCCCGTCCTGGAAGCTGCTTTGCTGTGAGATGTGGACAGGACACTTGAGCATTCTGTGCCTGCCCCCTTATCTTTACACTAATATTTTTGTCCACGCCATTCCCCCCTCCCCCCAGATTCCAGATTCAGAGGTTTGTGGTCACCTTTCTTGAAACATCTGGAACTTTGACATCTCGAACTTCCTCTTCTTCTCCATTCATTCAAAAGGTATGTGCTGACGGTCCGCCGGGTGACAGACACTGTTCTAGGCTCCACTGAAATCTTTTCTGCAGGGTCTTGGGGATGCCGGGTGCTGGGAACAGGACTTGCCTCTCATCCTGGCTGGGAGGTGGCAGGGGAGAGGGCCGCCCACAGAGTTCCTCTGCACATGAGGATGTAGGAGGTGTGCTTCTTGGGGTGCAAGCTGGGGCCTCCAGCTCCTCAAAATACAGCCAGGATGTGCATGCATGGGTATGCTCTGGTAGCGCTGCCACCAGTGTGGTTTGAGAAAGAAAAAGGCCGTCCCTCCTTCCTCCTGTTTTCAGGGACATTTGGAGGTATTTGGCTTTTTCTTATGTTTTCATTTATTTCATTAGTGTAAGTAGAGTAACTCGTGTGGTTCAAAATTCAATAGTTTTGACAGGGTAAATGGCAAGACATCTCCTTCCCCAGCCCTGGCTCCCACGCCGTCAGCTGGTTCCCTTTCCTGGAGGCAGCCAGAGTTACCAGTTTCTCACTTTTTCTTACTGAGATATTCTAGATGTATACACGTAAATATATACAGAATTTGTGAATATTTATACATGTGAACATATCTATAAATTTACACAAACACATACATATATATGGATTTTAATGTAATAGCCAGCATCTTGCTTTCATTTTTTTTTTTTTTTTGCCTGACAATGCATCTTGGAAATTGGCCCATATCATCACCTGAAGCTCTTCTTCATTTGTTTTTATGGCTGTTTGGTGTTCCATTATATGGATGGAACATACTTTATTTAACGAGCCCCCCACTGAAGGAAATTTAGATTTCCAAGTTTTGCTATTTCAAACAATGCCGCAAGAAATGGTCCTGTGCTTGAGTTACTTTGTGCATTTGAGATCATGTTTGTAGGATACAGAATCCAGCTCATAGGGAGCTCCGGATGTTGTGACATAGTAACGGAAGTTCCATATCAAGACTAGCAGCCGTCTGGGTGGCAGGGGGCAGAAAATGGCTGACCTTGGAGTCCTGCACATCCAATGGGCTCAACCAATAGTTATGGGAATTTCCCTAAGGACTTCATCCACAGATTCACAATGTATAGTTTTAAAGTTTCTGAACGAGTGACTGGAAAATGCTTATGTGTCCTACTAATTGCCGTTATTGAAAGACATGGGGAACAATTTTATCTGTCAGTTTCATGGGACCAACTATAAAGAATTGAAAGAAGAATTTTCCAATTGTTTTTTCAATTAATGCATTTCATGAAATCTGTTGAATTAGACTTTCAGTGGTCCAGGTGGACATTTGGTTGAGGCATTATTAACTGTCTGGTAAAAGTAGGCTCACCAAATTAGAGAAACTGGTATGTATGATGACAATAAATGATGCGAGCCAAAAACTTGGTAGAACTTTCATTTTTAAATTTTAACCTAAGTCATGACAAGACTTTTTTTTTTGAAAGAAAAAAGAAACTCTTTGTTTTGAAATAACTTTCAACGTACAGGGTGTTTGCAAATGTAATACAGAACGCATAGAGAGAACTCCAATATACCCAAACCTAGACACCTAGATTCATCGACTTGTAACATTTTGTCACATTTTTCATATCCGTCCATCCACCCATCCACATATCCACCCATTATATATCCATCCATCCGTTTTCTGTAAGTTATATCCATCCATCCATCCACCTATTCACCTATCCACCCATCCACCCATCCAACCACCCATTTATCCACATATCTATCCATCAATTTTCTCTAAATTATATCCATCTATCCAACCATCCAACCATCTAACCATCCACCCATCCATCCATTCATCCATTTTCTGTAATTATACCCATCCACCCACCCATATGCATATCCACCCACCCACCCACCCATCCATCCATCCATTTTCTTCAGTTTGTATGCATCATGCTCCTTTAACACTTAATACTGTTACATGCATTTTCTAAGAACAAGACTATTCACTAACCCAGCCACCGTAAGTGCAGTTATCAAGTTCAAAAATTTAATGTTGATTGACATAAAGCTTACAGCCTATATTCTGATTTTTTCATAAGCCCTAGGAATGTCAAGACAAGACATTTAGTAGGAAGCTGCTGTGTGTCTGCTGGCACATACCTTCACACCCAGGCCTAGTTTTCGTCCCTCTGTTCCAGAATGCAGTGAAAGCAGATGACTAGAAGGCAGCCACATCATGGGCCTGCCCTAACCCCCTTCCAGCCATTCTCTGGGGTGCCACATTCCATCTTCCCAAGGACCTATTATTATCGTCAGTTTACAGCTGCTCTTTCTAGGGGTCAGGTGATAAAGGAATTTACCAGGGTTTGGCCCAGGCTCCTGTCGGATCTGAGAGCAGAGCCCTTCCCAGTGATAACCTGGCATCCTCAGACCCTCAGAATCAGTCCCATACTGAGCTGCAAGGCCGGGGGTTTCGTATGGGTTCTGTGTGTACTTACAGCCATGCCCAGCTCACGTTTTGGTGTCAGTAAAAATCATTCCAGATGACTTCTAGGATGAAGAGGTGCCATTCTAGGATGTTATTTTCCCAGTTTCTTACGTGAAAACATTATGAGACAGCAAGTGAACAGCCAACTCCACCCCGCCACTCTCCAGTTAGTTGTGTGCTGAGGTCCCCAGGAGCCTGGCATCCTCTGGGCTCCTTGTTTGGAAGCAGAAGTACCCCAGGGGCATGGGAGGGCCAGAGTGCTGCTCTAACATGCTGCAGTGTGGTCTGGTGCATGTTCTCCCCTCACTGGCCTGGTTCCTGGCAGCTGTCCTCAGTATCTCGCCCAGCTCTAAGCCAAGGGTCAGCACACTTGTTCTGGAAATGGCTGCTTTGTGGGTGTGGTTTCACTTTGGGTCTTTGGTCACCAGGACAAAGGGGGTAGAGTAATTTCGTGCTATAATCTGACCCCATGAGGCATTTGCGCCCTGGACCATCCATCTTCGCAGACCCCCCAAAACTTCAGGGGTCCATCTGGAGATAAGGCTATGTGGTAGCTCCTTGACTCACATGGTTTTATGAAAAGAAGTCTTCACCTGTGAGTGAATGCACTCCCCTCTAGGTGGTCTCCACTTGAAATTGCCCCCTCTCATAGTCTGGGTGGGAAGAACAAGTGGGAAATGTAAATGCTGCTAAGGCTTTACTATGACTCTTACTTGTTTTTGGGTTGTTCCAAGGGAAAATTTGGCATTGGGAATCTTTTCTGGGAAGTCAAAGATGACAGATGTTTGGAACAGCTCTGCCTGAAGGTGATAGCAGCTGGGATGGGAGGAAATATTCCCGGTTTGCCTCAAGAAGCTCCAAAACTCAGACCCATCCCAGCCTGGGTGGTGGGCTCTCCCTCGAACCCAGGGATGCCATGCACCCTGGCTCAGCAGATGCTTGGGCAGGCCCCTGGGGCTGGACATTCTGCTGGTGCTCACACAGGCACTGCCAGCTGGCTGGGGTGGCTGCCTCCAGTCTTGCCTCAGAAACCCCACCCAGCTGTTGGTGGCCTTGGGGTGAAGGCAGCTCCCTGGGAGAGCCAGAAGGGCCTGAATTCCAGTCAGAGCCCCTCGGCTTGTACTGACTTGGCTGGTTCTCCCCTACTGAACTTGGAGCTTGATTGGACGCTTCAGGCCTGCACTTCCTAATTGGAATAATGGGGTGTGTGATACCTGCATGGACACGTAAGTTGTCATGGCAAAGCATTCCCTTAGCAAATATTTATTATCTGTTATGTGCTGGGCATTGTGCCAGAATTTATAGAGCTCTAGATGCTATTACTCAGCTTTTCCTCATTGTCCCTGGGTGAAATATTACACAGAGTAGTTCATTGGTTCCATTTTACGGACTTGGAAACTGAGGCTTAGTGAGATTGACTGGGCCCTGGCCATGGCCTAGACTGAGCTGGGGTCATTTGAGGACTGTGTGCACAGTATGAATGCCCCTGTCAGCTCCTCTGTTTTCTTGCTGGGGCAGTCTCCTCCCCCCTTCCCTGGAAGCCCCTCATTTGGGTCTTTCCTCTCACTTTCAGGACAGAGCTGGTTAAAATATGGACTCTCTGCCCCACCTCTGTCTGCAGAGAGAGTGGTTGGTCCTGGGTTTTCCGTTTGTTGTTGCTCGGCAGACTCACTTGGAAGAGGTTTTGTACAAACCTTGGCGACTGCACCCTGGTTCCCCGAGGAGCTCTGGGACCTGGCTTTTGAGGAGTCCTCTGCCCCTGCTTGGGGTGGCTCCTCATTGCTCGACACAGGCCGAGCGCATCCTAGGTGCTCTGCAGGGGCTTGGAGGGGTCAGCACTGCCCCTGGTGCCCCATCCCACCTCAGGGCATGGAAGGACCCATCCTGCACCCACCCATCGGCAGGAGGAAATAGCAGCTTTGGTTTCCCCCCAGTGCTCTGGCCCTAGAATAAGCCCCAGCCCAGCTTTGGTCCTTGGCTACAGTGAGCTCAGCCAAGTATGTCCCCTCTCGGTGACACGCATTTCTCTCCTATAAAGTGCGTGTTCCTGGGGGCACCTTGGAGCAGCTGTGAGTGTGGAAGGGTCGCCCAGATCTGCTGTCTATTCCCAGTTCCCATCCACGGGCCTGGCCCGGTGGAGGCAGGGGTGGGTCTTCGCTGATTCTCTCCAGCTCCCAGCAAGGTCCTGACCCATGGGTAGTGCTCGGCCACCTCGGGGCCAATGCCAAGGTCTGGGACTGGGGGAGGTGACCCCATATTGCTTCCCGAGGGCCTCTCAGCCTGAAATGGGAAGGGGCATGTGGGTTCCCCACCCATCGCGGTTGGCCTGGGACCAAGGGGCTCCTGGGACAGTCCTGGATGGACCGAGATGAATTGATCACCCCAGCGGCAGACTGGCCCCAAGCCTCCAGTGAGAGTGGGTCATAATTAGGCCCAGCAGGCACGACGGAGTGGACCCACGAAGCTGTCAGGCCCAAGAAAATGTTTTAATTTTTTAAAAAATCAGAACAAAAACAAAAATGCACATAGTGCAGCCCAGAAGCCAGGGTCCTATGTATCTTTATAGTGATACAGTGGTCCAGCGTGTTTAATGTGTACAGAGGCAAGGACCCGGGACCCACCAGAGGCGTCTCCAGCAGTCACCGGGGAAGGACGCTGCCCCCCAGCGACCCCCACCCTCCAGGGCTCTCTGCCCCAGGACAGAAGGAAGAGAAGGGGGCCAAGCAGAGGGCAGACAAGAAAGCTTTGGTGACAGGTTCCTCTCGGGGTGCCAGCATTGGAGGGTGCGTGTGGCAGGGCCTGCGAGCCTGAGAACGTGATGGTGGGGCTGCCGGCAGTACGCAGGGTGTCAGCGCCGAGATCACCACCCGCTGCCCATGCTGAGCCAGGAGATTCTGGTTCTCAGATGTTCCAGCCTCGGCTGTGTGGAGGCCCCGAAGCAAGCTGGGGCCATTCCAACACCCCTCCCCACTCCAGGAGTCTCTCCAAAGCCCAGAAAACGGGGGTGGGGGGCGACCTGGAGGATACAGTGTGGACAGCAGGTGTGATCATCCCTCCTTGGCGCTTCTTGTTTCTCTTTTATAAATGGCAGGTGCTGAAACGAGACAGGGCTCAGCATGGCACTTCAAGACACTGGGGTCCCGTCCGAATCCGAGGCAAAGGGGGCATGGGCACGAATTATCCAGGCTGCGTCTTGTTGGGGCTGGTCAGGCAGCAACTCGACTGCAGGCACACACAGGATTGAGGACTTCCAAGGTTCCTAGCCTGGAAACTGGAAGGCAGCTGCCCCAGTGCCCAGGCCAGGCCGCATGGAGTCTCCTGGTGGGCACAGCCTTTAGGTAGTGGCTGCAGAAAAGGAAACCCTGCCTTGGGGTTGGCAGACAGCTGGAGTTGGGGCTCCTCATTCAAGCATCTTGTGCCGTTTCCAGTTTTGCGACACCACCCCTCACTTTCCCCAACCAGGAAGCTGACATCCCGAGCAGTGGAGGTCAGGGGGGCTTAGCAGAGCATCATCTTCCCTGGGTCCACCACCCTTTCATCACACACCCCTCCGCAACCTTTCTCCCTCTTTTGGGGGAGTCGAGGCCCTCAGGACAAAGGATGAGATTTAGGTCTGGCTTTCATTGTTGAGCCTGTTCTTGGCAACTTCTGCAGGAGGACCTCGCAGGAAGGAGGTATCGGGGAGGCAGGAGTTGGGAGGAGAAAAAGTCTCCTTGGCATCTTTGGCCTTGCTGCTCAAATGGTGGCAGTTCTGCCTTTCCAGTGAAAAGAGCTGGTCCTGTGTCAAGGCCACCCCCACCGACAGCCGGGGCCTGGCTCCAGCCACACCCTCTGTGGAGAGGCCTGGCTGCTCAGAAGTGGACACTCTCTTTGGGCAAGAGGTAGAGAAGGGGGGCAAGGCGCTGGGGTGAGGGCTCAGGTTCTACTGGCAGCACACAGGTCTGCGTGTGCAGGTAAGTGATAAGGCAGCACCCTTGGTTGGGTCTTAGTCCAAGGTGCTTTGAGATGTAGTGGAGCAGGACCCTTTTCTTCCTGATCCTGCCGTGTGGAATGGCTGGAAGGCGGGTCTTTATCTCTAATGATGGTGATGGTGCTAGTGGTTGGATTCTCTGCAGAGAAACCATATGACCTCTCCCTGGTAACCAGGGCAGATGATGTCAAGCCTTGGGGGCTGAGGCATCTAACTGTCCCCCCATGTCTTAGCTGAAGCAACTATTGGACAAACCCCACACAGCCATGCAGAGGTTCCAGCCAGGTTTCTAGTTGCTCACATTTACGTGTGAATGAATGTTCAAGATTTCCTTGAAGAAAAGTCTGAAGAAAGCCTCCTGCAGAAGAGAGCAACATCACCTAAACAAAGAGGAAAATAGGATCCTGAAGAAATTTAATTGAAGGAGAGGCGAGAATGTAAGCAAAAACTCGCCGTCTTTTTTGCTATCCTCAGAAGGATCTGAGAATGCAATGCATTCATAAAAGAAGAACAGGATGTTAGGTAATGAGAATATTCAGAGAACAAGAAAGAGCTTTTGGATATTTAAAATATAATAGTCAAAATAAATAGTTCATTAATGCATAGAAGGTGACTTATGGATGCTTCACGGAGAGAAGAAGAAAAAGACAAAGACTGAAATACATGAGAGCCAAGGTGAGAAAGATTGACTAGTAAGCAGGTGAGTGAACATATAACTAAAGGAGGTTCCAGAAACTGAAACAGAAAACAGATGGAAGGAAATGATAAAGGACCTAAAATAAGTAAATTGCCCAGATAAAAAACTAATACACGAAAAATAATTAATACAAGAAAGGCAGATCAGAAGGACAGAAATCTGATATTAAAACGGTTTCTAAAACCTTCCATAGAAGGGGAAAACAAACCAACAACTGAGGTCCTCTATAAAGGGAGGAGGATTCAGCTGTACCACCCTTTTCACCAGTGGCAGAATTGGGAGGGAATTGTCCTGGCTAGTATGAAGGAAAATGAGTTTCACTTTCTCCTCAAGCTCTCCATCAGGTGTGAGGGTAGACTGAGGACGTTTTTGGTCATGTAAGGAAGGACTTGAAATGTTTACTTTTCTCAAGAAGTTACTTGAGGATGTTCTCATGTAAAATAAGGGAATAAATGGAGGTAGGACATGGGATGTGGAGAGATCCCTACCCTCACTCCAGCAGGACATGGGGGGCAGGGCAAGCTGTGCAGCTGTCCTGGGAAGTGTGAACACAGGGGCACTTGGAGGAGGGACTGGAAATAGATTCGACTCTGAAATAGATTCTAGATCCTGGTACCATGAAGGAAAGTAAAACCATGCTGTCACTACCCTGGGAGCGATCCACAATTGGCCCATAGGCAATCATTTGGTGGGTGTGTGCGTGTGAGTGTGTGTGTGCACGCGCATGCTTGCGGGAGAGATTCAAGGGCACTGAATTGTCCTCCACATAAATAATATACTTGGTTGATAAATCAGAAACTTTGGGCTCCTCAGATTAAAGTATCAAAACATGGAGTTTTAATACATGCCTTATAGAGGTTAGATACCTCCAGAGGAATTAAAAGTAGAATAAGTTCAAAGTGTTCGAAGTGGTGGCCTTCAGGGAAAAGGGAGTGGCCTAGTGCTTTTTATTCTAAGCCCTTCTGTGCTATATGATTTTTTAATCATGGAGAATTGTGAAAAGCCAATGGGCTGGAGGGGGTTGGAGCCGAGAAGACAGACAGACAGATTTGAATCCTTTACCTTCCGACTTCCTCCAGTGGTGACTTGGAGTTAATAGGACCCTACCGTGCCCTAGGTAAATCCACACTCTAACTGGCTCTTGTGTGCATGAAATTGTTTACTCTATAGCCAACATTGTATTAAAAGAGTTTACAATTCAACAAAAAGAATTTTCAGTCCCTTCTGCTTAGTGGGAAGGATGCTGTAAAATAATTTCTGGACATATTTGAAGATTAGGATGATAAACTTACTTGCTTGAGATAGTTTGCATCCTATTTAATGAGAGATAAATGTGCTAAGTCATTTTTGACTGTTTCTCTTCTAATTCTTCAACTCTTTTATGTGTAATACATTGAAAAGAGATCCTGGTCTTAATTCAACTTAATATAAATCACTAAATAGCAGTTTTCCTTTTTATTAAGCATTTTCACAATATCAGGCATGATCATTGTTGTAGCTTTCAGTGCAAATTTCTTCTCCTGATTTCACTCAAGGAAGATATACCTAACATAGAAAGGTTAAATCAGGAAAAGAATGAGCATGTTTCAACTGGATTTTTATCTCTTAAAATTTTAATTAAGAATTTCTTTCTCTTTAACCAACTGAAATGAAAGCAGGACAGCCTAAGAAGGGATAGTTCATTTGATAGATCAAATAAGACAAAGTGATAACACTTCCCAAAGGTACATTTAGTAGAAAGTATATAAACAAAGACGTGGACTTTGTGATAAGCTCAGTTAATTTAATTTCCTTTCTCACATTATGAGGAAATTTAGTTAAGTCTTATTGAGTGCTTACTGATGTATTCCCACTAAGGACTCCTGTCATTGTTTTCCTTCATGAAATATGCACATATACACACTCATTCATACATGCATATAAACATATGTATGTACTTAGAAGTCTTACTTTATACCTTTTACAATTATTTTATTTTGGGGAGTGGGTGTAGCTCAGTAATTATGCACCTACTTGCCATGTACAAAGTCCTAATCCCTAGTAAGTCCTAAAAATATAAAAATAAAAATGAATTTCCTTTATTTTGAAATATACATTCAGCAGAATATACAAAAATAATATGTGCAGTTTGTAAATAATGAGAATATCCATTCAGGTTAAGAAGTAAAGCAAACATTGTGAGATTTCACCATCTTCTTGAGTGTTATTACAGACCATTCTCACAGTTTATCTATTCTACTATTGATGAGCATTTGAGTACTTCCATTTGGAGGATATTATTAATAGTTCTTCCCTGAATGTTCGGGAACATGTTTTTTAGTGAAATATGTATATATACAAATAATGTATATAAATATGTAAATATATATATATATATAGGCAAATATACCTAGGTGTAAAATTGCTAGGTCAAATTATCTGCATACATTCAGCTTGAATAGACACCGCAGAATAGTTTCCAAAGCGGTTTTGCCAATTTACACTCCATCAGCAACGTGTGACAATATATGACTTGTGATTGCTCCATATCCTCGCCAGCACTTAGCATTTTCCATCTTTTCATATTAACCATCCGGGTTGGTGTGGAGTGGTATATGAGTCTTGTTTTAATTTGCATTTCTCTGATGACTAATGAAGATGAGCACTTTTTCATGTTTTTATTGGTCATGTTACATATCTCCTTTAGTGAAGTACCTTATGTTGTTTGTCTTTTTTTCCCTACTGTATTATCTTTCTTTCTTTTTGATTTATAGGAGTTCTTCATATATATATAGATATATTTTGTGTGTGAGGCCTTCATCACAAATAGATATTATAAATATCTTCTCCCACTTTATGAGTAGCTTTTTTACTCTCATAATGATGTGTTTTAATGAACAGAGTTTCTTAATTTTAAAATAGTCTGATTTATTAATCTTTTCACCTCTACTTGGCAGTTTTTGGTACTGCTTAAGAAAATTTTGTCTACTACAAAACCTAGAGATATACTGTTAGTTTTTCTATAAAAAGAGGCTATAACTTCAGAAACAAGACATTTTTTAAACTATAAAAATCTGCCATGAGGAATTTCATAACAAAAATAAGAATTTCTGAACATTCTCTCCCTCAAATCTTCAGGTATTCATATATTTTGGTATGAATTCATTCTTGGAAGTCTCTTATAATTTAAAAGAAACTTTGCTGGAGGCAGGGCAAGATGGTGTCTGAGTGAGCACAGCTCATAATGTCTCCTGCAAAGAAGCGGCTGAGTAGGGATGGAGTCCCGCTGAACTGGGCTGTTTCGGGTGTTTGCAGAGCAGGAGGTGTCTGTAAGTCAATTTGGTGGGAAGGTGATAGAGGAGATTCTTGTAAGAGGTAGAATTTTGGGTCTCTTTCATGGAGGTCAGGGTTGTGGACGGGAGCCTTCCCCCTGGGGCTGGCGGCCCAGTGGCAGTGATTCCTAAATGCTTTGCTGTGCTGGGGATTTCCCAAGCCCTGAGCAGGATGTTTCAGGGACTTGCCGGGCAGGAGGTGTCTGGAAGTCGATTTGGTGAGACAGTGACAGAGGAGATTCTTGTGAGAGGTGGGATTTTGGGTTTCTGACAAAGAGATGAGAGGTTCTGGGTGGAGCCCCTTCCCCTAGGGCTGGCAGCCAGGCGACAGTGATCCCTGGGAACTTTATAGTGTGGGGAACTCCCAAATCCTGAGTGGGCTATTTCGGGGGCTTGCAGGGCAGGAAGTGTCTGGATGCTGATTTGGTGAGACAGTGATGGAAGAGATTATTGCAAGAGGTGGAACTTTCGGTTTCTGACACAGAGGTCAGAAGTTCTAGGCAGAACCCCTCCCCCTAGGGCTGGCGACCCATCCACAGTGGTCCCTGAACTCTTCGTAGTGCAGCGACGATCCCAGCAGGTGGTTTCGGGGGCTTGCAGGGCAGGTGGTGTCTGGATGTCGATATGGTGAGACAGTGACAGAAGGGATTCTTGTGAGAGGTGGAATTTTGGGTTTCTGACATGGAGGTCAGAGGTTGCGGGCAGGACCCCTCCCCCTAGGGCTGGCACCCAGCTGCAGGGATCCCTGAAGGCTGTGTTGCGCTGCAGTGTTCGCAGGCGCTCTTTTAACTGGATGCGTGGTTCCCAGGTCTGTGTCCCTGAAACCATGGTGGCCCAAGCTCCAGAGACTCACACACTTGAGTCTGCAATATCACAGAATTCCCATCCCTGAGTCCACCGCGCCCTGAGGTCCATCTGAGGTCCTTGATTTTCCTAGCCCTCTACGTTTGCAGTTTTTTTTTCTCTTTTTTCTTTTTTTTCCTTTTCTTTTGTATTGTCCTCGTTGCTAATATTGCATTATCTCCTAGTCTTTTCTCCCATTGTATCCCCCAAGATCTTTTTTCATTTATTTAGGTTTTTTTTCTTTCTTTCTTCTTTTCTTTTTCTTGCTTGTATCCCTCCCTTTTCTCCCCCCCCCCGTTTTTTCTTTCTTCTCTCTTTTTTTCTTTTCCCTTTTTTCTTCTTATTTTATTTGATCTTAATTATACAATAGGTGCTGCAGAGAACACCTCACATTTGTTGGGTTTCCTCATCCTCCATTAGCTCGTTTCTGTATGAATTGATTTTGGCCACCTACACTATCCCTTTTCCCCCACATCTTGATATCTTCCATCATCTACTGTCTCTCCTATATACCACCTCCCTTTCTTTGGTCCTCAAATAATCTAACTTTTAATTTCTAATACCTTTGTTTTGTTTTATATCTTTATCCACTCTTGATACTATTGTCTTCTGCGGTCAGTACGTCCTGTCTGGTGGACGACGGGGCAGGAGAGGCCTAGGCTCCTGTGGGGGCTCGCAGGCATGGAGGGCGTGCGGCAGAGAAACCACCATGGAGACGAGGTGAGCACGCAGGTCTGATTTATTAAGGGAAGTACATGTGTTTATATAGGGTTACGGGGGAGTGAGCAGGGGACTGATTGGCTGTGGCCAAAGGGGGATTGGATTGGCGGTGGCGAGCAGTTGGTGGGGGGAAGAGGCAGATTCTAGGTTGGTGAAGGGGCGGCACTGGCGGGAAAGGGGAACGGGGCTGGGAGTGATTGGTAGGGACTAGTTCCTTGCCTTTTATGGTGCGGCTTGTGCTGCAGCTTGACAGTGCGGGAGGGGGGGTGTGAGTGTAGGCAGCTCCTGCTGGCTATCAGCAAGCCTGTGTTGGTTGCCTGGGTGGGGCCGAGGGCAGTGTGCCCGTTCCATGGCTGAGGGCAGTTCACCCATTCCAACCACCCTACACCCGAGTGGTGGGCTGCGCATATCCCCCACTGGGCATGGCTATGCTTGCCAGCCAGACTTCAGCCTGCCTCACCTCAGTCTTCTCTCTTTTCCTCTCTCATGAAAACACTGGCTTTTTAACTCATCCAATATTCCATCCATATTCAGTCGACTACCTCATACCTCATTATAGGCACTCTACTTACTGCTATAAGTCTACACAACGTACATGAATCTAATATCCATCCTCCCAGATCTCATATTGTTGCTCTGTTAACATTTATTACCAATACTACTTTACACTTTTTCCTTTTTTACACAAATTGCCTTTCCCTGACCCTAATATTTTCCTTCAAAGTGAACTCAGCCAACAACAAGAAATTAGAATAAGAAGAACAAAGTGACAAAGAGAAGATATAACACTTACGCAACAACAACAGCTACTTAATCCCCAAGACTAGACAAAGAAGCTAAGGAGCTGATTAAATCCGTCAAGATAAAATGATGACCAGACAGCAACAAAAAACTAGAAATCAAACCAGTAATCAGGAAAACATGGCTGAATCCAATGAACAAGCTAAAAACCAGGAAGGGGAGCAGAAATTTGGACAAGTAATTTGAGATCTCAGAACATATATCAGAGACAAACTTAATGAAGTAAAGGAAGAGTTTAACAATGTGAAGAAAACACTTGGAGAGGAAATTGCAGAAATACGCAAAAAGATAACAGATATGATGGGAATGAACACCACAGTTCAAGAAATCAGAAATACACTCGCAGAAAATAGCAGCAGTTTAGAAGAGGCACAGGAGAGAATTAGTGATGTGGAAGACAGTACATTGGATATCTAACAGACAGAAGAAAAGATTGATAAAAATATAGGAAAAAAACCCAGCTAGGACTTAGGGACATGAATGACAATGCAAAACGCACAAACATATATATTATAAGCATCCCAGAAGGAGAAGCGAAGGGAAAGGGGTCAGAAGGGATGTTGCAGGAAATAATGGCTGAAAAATTCCCAAATCTGCTGAGCGAGACAGATGTACATATCCAAGAATCACAAAACACCCAAACATCATAAACCCCAACAGGCCCACCCCAAGACATATACTTGTCAAATTATCCAATGTTGAAGACAAAAAGAAAATTCTAAATGCAGCAAGAGAAAAGAAAACCATCACATACAAGGGAGGCTCCATAAGATTAAGTGCTGATTTCTCATCTGAAACCGTGGAAGCAAGAAGGCAGAGGTATGATATAGTCAAGGTACTAAAAGAAAAAAATTTCCAATGAAGAATACTCTACCCAGCTAAACTTGTATTCAGAAATGATGGAGAGTTCAAAATATTCACAGATAAACAGAAATTGAAAGAGTATGCCAACAAGAAATCTCCCCTTTAAGAAATACTAAAGGGAGTTCTGAAGGAAGAAAGGAAAAAAACAGGACAGGCAGAGTTGGAGAAGAGTGTAAGAGCAACAAAAAAGACAAAAAGAGAAGAAACAAACAAACAAAATATTACAAACACAAGTACAATCAAAATATGGCCAACATAAAAAATTCCTTGAAAGTAATAACACTGAATGTCATTGCATTAAACTCACGTATCAAAAGATTCAAACTGGGATATTGGAAAAGGAAATATGACCCATCTATATGCTGTCTACAACAGACACATCTTACACCCAAGATTCATGGAAGCAGAAAGTGAATGGCTGGAAAACAATCTTACAAGCAAACAATAACCAAAAAAAGGCAGAAGTAGCTATATTAATATCAGACAAAGTAGGCTTTAAATGCAAAACAATTGTGAGAGACAAAGAAGGATACTACATATTAGTGAAAGGGACAATCTCAAGAAGAAAGAACAATCATAAATATTTATGCTCTTAACAAGGGCGCCTCTAAATACGTGAGGCAAACACTGGAAAATTTAAGTGAAAGAATACATGCATCTACAATTATAGTGGGAGTTTTTCATACACCACTATTAACTCCGGACAGAACATCTCAAAAGAGAATCACTAAAGAAACAAAATATTTGAACAGTATATTAGAGGAGGTGGATCTAATAGACATATACAGATCATTACACACAAATACAGCAGGATATACATTTTTCTCAAGCGCACATGGATCATTCTCCAAAATAGACCATATGCTAGGCCACAAAGAAAGGCTTAATGAATTCAGAAAGATCGAAATCATACAAAATAATATCTCTGATCACAGTGGACTGAAGCTGGAAATCTGCAAGGACCAGAGGCCCAGATTTCACACCAAGATATGGAAATTAAACGGCACACTCTTAGAAGAACATTGGGTCAAAGAGGAAATCTCAAAAGAAATCAGTAACTCCCTTGAAACAAAGGATAATGATAACAATACATACCAAAACATATGGGATGCAGCAGAAGAAGTACTGAGAGGGAAATTTATAGCCATAAATTCATACATCAAAAAAGAAGAAAGAGCAAAAATTGAAGAAATAACTGCACATTTGGAGGAATTATTAAAAACACACAAAGTAATCCCATGGGAAGAAAAAAGAAAGAAATAACAAAGATAAGAGCAGAACTAAATGAAATAGAAAATAAGAAAGCACTTCAAAAGATAAACAATATCAAAAGCTGGTTATTTGAGAAGATCATTAAAATTGACAAACCCTTAGTGAGACTAACAAAGAAAAAAAGAGAGAAGATGCAAATGCAAAAAATAAGAATTCAGAAAGGAGATATCACCACTGATCCCACAGATATAAAGACAATCATAAGAGGATATTTGAAAAAATATATTCCAATGAAAATGACAATTTAGAGGAAATGGGCAAATTCCTAGAAACACATAAGCAGCCTATATTGATGAAAGAAGAAATTGATGATCTCAACAAACCAATCACAATAAAGAGATAGAATCAGTCGTTAAAAACCTCCCATCTAAGAAGAGCCCAGGGCCAGATGGCTTCACAGATGAATTCTCCAAAACATTCTGAAAAGAACTAACACCAATCCTGCCGAAACTCTTCCAAAAAACCGAAACAGAAGGAACATTGCCTAACTCATTTTATGATGTCAACATTACCCTAGTACCAAAGCCAAAAAAAGACACCACAAGAAAGGAAATTTACAGACCAATTCCTCTAATGAACCTAGACACAAAAATACTTAGCAAAATACTTGCTAATCGTATTCAACAATACATTAAACGAATTATACACCATGACCAAGTGGGATTCACTGCAGGTATGCAAGAAGGGTTCAACATAAGAAAATTAATCAATGTAATACACCATATAAACAGATTGAATGAAAAAAAGCACATGATTATATCTATAGATGCAGAAAAAGCTTTTCTTTGGAGAAAATACAGCACCCTTTCTTGATAAAAACACTCCAAAAGATTGGAATACAAGGAAATTTTTTGAACATGATAAAGAGAATATTTGAAAAACCCACAGACAACATCATTTACAATGGAGAAATCCTAAAATCCTTCCCTCTAAAGTCAGGAACAAGACAAGGATGCCCACTCTCTCCCCTTCTATTTAACATTGTCTAAGAAGTACTTGCTCGAGCACTGAGGCAAGAACCAGATATAAAAGGCATTCAAATTGGAAAGGAAGAAGTCATAATTTCATTATTTGCCAATGACATGATCCTATACATAGAAAACCCTGAGAGATCTACAACAAAGCTTCTAGAACTCATAAAAGAGTTTAATAAAGTGGCAGATATAAGATCAATGCGCAAAATTCAATAGCATTTCTGTACACCAATAATGAGCAAGATCAGGAGGAAATCAAGAAACTAATACCATTTACAATAGTAAATTAAAAAATCAAATATTTAGGAACAAATTTAACTAAAGATATAAAAAACACATACACCAAGAACTACGCAAGACTGTTCAAGGAAATCAAAGACGACGTAAATAAATGGAAGAATATTCCCTGTTCATGGATAGGAAGACTAAATATTATTAAGATGTCTATCCTACCAAAACTGATCTACACATTCAATGCAATCTCAATAAAAATCAAAACAGTCTTCTATAAGGAACCAGAAAAACTAAATATGAAATTTATATGGAAAGGAAAGAGGCCCCAAATAGCCAAAGACATATTGAAAAAGAATAATGAAATTGGAGGAATCACACAACCTGACTTCAAATCATACTAGAAAGCTACAGTAGTGAAAACAGCGTGGTATTGGCATAAGGAGAGACACACAACCAATGGAATCGAATTGAAAGTTCTGATATAGAACCTCATATATATAGCCATACAATATTTGATAAAGCCACCAAACCCTCTCAACTGGGAGAGAATGGCCTACTCAAAAAATGGTGCCTGGAGAACTGGATAGCCATAAGCAGAAGAATGAAAGAGGATTACCATCTCACACCTTATACAAAGATCAACTCAAGATGGAACAAAGACCTAAATATAAGAGCCAAGACCATAAAGACTTTGGAAAGCAGTATAGGGAAACATCTACTACAAGACATTGTAATAGGATATGGCTTCATGAACATCACACCAAAAGCACGAGCAGCAAAAGAACAAATAGATAAATGCGAATTCCTCAAAATTAAAGCCTTCTACACCTCAGAGGAATTTGTCAAGAAAGTAAAAAGGGAGCCTACACAATGGGAGGAAATATTTGGCAACCATATATCCGATAAGAGACTTATAACTTGCATATATAAAGAACTCCTATATCTTGAAAATAAAAAGACAAACCATTTTAAAAATGGGAAAAATATTTAAACAGATGCTTCTCCAAAGAAGAAATACAAGTGGCTAAAAAGCACATGAAAATATGCTCCAAATCTTTAGCTATCAGGGAAATGCAAATAAAAACTACAATGTGATACCATCTTACTTCCATAAGATTGGCAGCTATGAATAAAACAGAAGAATGCAAATGCTGGAGAGGATGTGAAGAAAGGGGAACACTCATCCATTGCTAGTGGGAATGCAGAAGGATCCAACCATTCTGGAGGACAGTTTGGCAGTTTCTCAAAAAACCAACCATAGTTTTGCCATATGACTCAGCAATTCCACTGCTGGGTATATACCCAGCAGAACTGAAAACAAGAACACAAACTGATATATGCACACCAATGTTCATAGCAGCATTGTTCACTATTGCCAAAAGTTGAAATCAACCCAAATGCCAATCAACAGATGAGTGGATCAATAAAATGTGGTATATACATACAATGGAATTCTACTCAGCTTTAAGAACAAATACACTACAAACACACGTGATAACATGCATGAATCTTGAGAACTTTATGTTGAGTGAAGCAACCCAGGCATTGAAGGACAAATACTACATGACCTCAATTATATGAACTAAGTAAACAATGCTGCCTCAGAGAGTTAGTGACTGGAAGATAGGCTTACAGGAAATCGGGTGGTAGAGGAAGGATGTAACCTGACATCTACATTGGTGAAATCTATGATAAGCAGGAGGTAAGTATATGTACAAGGAAGGGATAAAATGGGGGCATAGCGTTACCATTGGATGGGACTTCGTGGGCTTGAGGGGGGCTAGGGATGGGCGGATGGGTAATATTGCCCAAGAAATTGGGGGGAGGGTGGGCCAACATATGAACATAGGAGATTGTCAGGTGGTGGTTGAGAGTATAATGCTGAGAAAACCTTTTCAAAATATAATTAGGAAAGTTACCTGTTTAAGATACTGAAAGGGGATAATCTGATGTAGGACAGACTCCTAGGGAATATGTGAATGCTCATTTTGCCAGAGTGCGTTATACCATTGGGTCGAGACCAATATAATGAGATTGAAGGTAGACCCACATCCTGGGGAAGACTAATGCCATCAAATAAAGGGAAATGTATCTCTCAAGAGAAGTGGTGGCTCCCAGGGCATTAAGGCATTTGAGCAAATCAAGCCCTCAACACTGCTGCAAGTATCTCTGAACATGGCCCCTCAAGAAATGAAGATTGACTGTCACTGTGGGCCCCAAGGGGAGGGGGAAGTAGATATTGAATAGATGGAACCAACGTAACTGTGAGGGCAATAGAAATGTTTCAAAAGAGTAGGCAAGGATGGATATAAAATATGTAATATTACACCAAAAACATGTAGGGGCTGAAAGAATAATAATGTAAATCAAAATGTAAAATATAGGATAACAATAAATTTAGAAATTTGTATAGCCTAAAGTATAAACCACAATGTATACACAAATGTTACCTTCTTTGAAAGCTATTGTCTCAATATCTGTACATCAGTTTCAGTAAATATGGTATGAATATGTTAAAAGATTATTGCTGTGGAAGGGAAAAGGTTTTATATTGGATATGTGGGAGAACTGTATATTGTATATATGAATTACTGTGATCTATAGCTATTGTGAAGAGAAGCTTAGTAATTAGTTAAAAAGAAAAGGAAAAGACAGGATGTAGAATTTTTCAAAATCAATATGTATTCTATATCTAACCTTTAAACTCAGCGCTGTATTCCATTTTACTATTAGGAGAACCTGGCATTGTATTGGGCTTCACTTTTCAGGAAGTTTTGGATCACAGAGTGGTTCAACAATGACAGGGAATGAATACTGGTATTGGATGTTATTGACAGGGAAATCTGTTTGACAGGGAGTTATACAGGGCATTTGTCTGGGGTGCACAGAAATGTTTGGATATACACATAGTGGAAACAATTAAAAACAACATCGGTGAGGGTGCTGGGTTCCTGGCCAGGGGGGCTATGTCGTGGTCCCTAGGAGAGCAGCAGTAGTCCCCCAAGTGCAACGGCAAGGACCAGGAAGGAATGAGGGTCCAACAGTGAGCGCCTGATACTAATGAATATGCTTATGAGCCTATACACCTGAAATAAGAACAAGGCCTAGAAAAGCACTGTGCCTAAGAGTTCCCTCCTGACAGCCTCCGTGTTACTCAAATGTGGCCAGTCTCAAAACCAAACTCAGCATGTAAATGCACTGCCTTCCCCCCAGCGTGGGACATGACACCCAGGGATGAGCCTTCCTGGTGCCAAGGGATCGCTACCAAGTACCAGCTGATGACGTAACTAGAAAATGACCTCGAATTAAAGGTTCAACACGGACCAGCAGAATATCCCTGTCTACATATAATAACAGGAGTTAAAAACGCTTTTTGACCTAAATTAAGGGGAAATGGAAAGGACAAATGAGTTTATATGGCTCCGAGTCTCTAAAAAAGAGTCTGGAGGTTATCAGAGGGGTTGCCCTTATGCACACCTGAGCAGAGTCTCAGAGACAGATAAAGTAGATACAACCCCAGGTACTGGTTCTTCTGAGGGCTACAGAGACCCACAGGTTTTATGGTCATGGCAGATGGAGTTCACTGCCATGTCAGCTGGCCCTTCTTTGGAGTTGGTGTTTCTGCATGATGGAGCTGGACTCAGATGTGATCTCTTTTCAGAAGCCTTTCCTGTTTCTTTACCAGAATTGTAGTTGGTGCTGGGGTTTAATATATATCTAGGGGATCTGAATCTCTGGTCTGAACATATGATAGCCAGGCCCTGAGCCTCAACAGACTTCAGCTCCTACACTCTGGTTTTTTGCACCTACCCCACTCAGCTAACATGGAGTTGAAGAATGTCAACCCACCACACCATGGAGCCAAGAGTGCCTACAACTGAAAGCAGGAGAATTGCATCCAGCATCCATGTGGAATCTAAGCCCCCTGTTGACATAGATGTGGAATGGACACAACCAATCCAAGGTGCACAGTAGGGAGGAATACAGTAAGGATTAGAACGGACTTACTGATATTCTATTCATGAACTATTGTGGTTAGTAATCAAGAAAATGTGGCATTGGTGAGGAAAAAGTGGCCATGGTGGCTGCTGGGTGTGGGGAATGGGAGGAGGAGATGAAATGTGGAGGAATTTTTGGGACTTGGTATTTTCTTGGGCGGTGCTGCAGTGACAATTACCGGACAGTGTAAATCCTCGTATGGCCCACCGGATGGAACGTGGGAGAGTATGGGGTATGATGTGGACCATTGACCATGAGGTGCAGCGATATCCAGAGATGTACTCACCAAATGCAATGGATGTGTCATGATGATGGGGGAGAGTGTTGCTGGGGGGGAGTGGTGGGGTGGGGGTGGTGGGAGTGAATAGGGACCTCATATTTTTTTAAGGTAATATTTTTAAAAAATGAATTATAAAAAATTAAAAAAATTAAAAAATTAAAAAGAATAAAAAAATAAGTTACAAGTATTTCTAAAGAACCAACTCAAAATTTTATCATTTGATCTATTTAATATCATTTGCTTTTTGAGCATATGGCCAATCATTCATTCTATATTCCACTATTTTTAAAGTGTTATAAAAATGATTTCCATTTAGCATGGATTTTTGCATTTCATTTCAATTTAAAAGAATATTTTTCAATCGCTTTTTTCTTTTTTTCTGAAGTTCATAAAACAATCCATAAAGTATAATAAAGCTATGGTTTACCTGGGCAAATTTTTTTTCTATGTGAAGCCCATTCTCACCCTTTTTTTGCTAACACATTTATGCAAACGGTTTGTGTTTAAGAAATTAGAATGTAAAGTATATTGGTGCCTAAATAAATGGCACCCCTTAAATGTGTACCAGAAAGAAATTTTCTGAATTCCTTAGAACTGTTTTGTATTGCAGCCGTGGATTAAAAAACAGCCTTTTCATTCAGAACCCATTTTCTTCTTTTAAAATCTGAACTGATGTTTTGCATTTTTGAGTTATAGTCTGATGGTTTTTGTAGCATCGTATCTCATGAAACATTTATGCCTTATTTGATAAAATGTAGTATTGGCAAGAGTATCTCAGATTCTTGGAAGTGAAGTAGATTATTGAAAACAATGGAGGAGAAACATTATCTAAAGAAAATATTCAGCCTTCAAAACTCATCATCCCCTCTTTACTGTGGGACTGTAATCCTTTTCACTACATTTCTTTTTGTCAAATGAGGATATTTTTTCAATTTAATTTTCTGTTTTGCATTACAGAATGGAATTGTTATCCCCTACTAACTATGCAAAGAAGCATGAAAGTTGTTTGAAAAATGAATAAATTTAGTAGAATTTTGAAAAAAAAAAGTTGGTTATATTGACTTTCCCACCTGACTTCTATCTCATACAAAAAAAGTGTGTGAAACATTCTACAACATATCAGAAAAAGATTTCTTTCTTGTGAGTGGGAAAAGCCTCACTGATGATCTGTGTATTACTCACTTGCATAAGGAGAAAAAAAGCATATTTATAGCAGAGGAAACCTGAGCATATTGAGTAATCTTAGGTAGGAACACTTAGGATATTATTATTATTAAAACTTAGTGTTAAAAAAAAGTTAGTTTT
This sequence comes from Dasypus novemcinctus, assembly GCF_030445035.2. NCBI lineage: Eukaryota > Metazoa > Chordata > Mammalia > Cingulata > Dasypodidae > Dasypus > Dasypus novemcinctus. Next base: position 206,940 of record NW_026688181.1, on the reverse strand, counting down.
GAGGAACAGATGTAGCTCAAGTGGATGAGCACCTGCTTCCTATGTATGAGGTCACAGGTTCCATCCTGGGTGCCTCCTGAAAAAAAAAACAAATAAAAAATCAATTGTCTTGGGGGAGTAGATAGATCTCAGTGGTTGTGTGCCTGCTTCCCATGTATGAGGTCATGAGTTTAATTCCTGGTACCTTCTAAAACGAAAAAAAAAAGATTAGTTTTGAAAAAAATTGAATAAGCCTTAGATTGTTCTGTTTGGGTGAAAAAAAAAGATGGTTTTAATACTACAATGTTATTATACTAACACCAATGTTATATTATAGGTTAGGTTCTATTTAAATTGAGAGTTTTACAAAATAAAGACTATTGATATGTAGTCAACTGCATGTTGGGAAAATAGTACTTAGTTATCTGAAATTGTATTCAGTTCACTGATTTATCTAGCATTATGTGCTTCTAGTTTTCCACTTGAAGATAAATTGTCTATCAGTAAACAGATGAGAATATGGTTTATAACAAATTCAGGCCTCATGAGAAGAGTCATTCTTTTAGGATTTACATTAGGATATCAAAATTGAGATCTAAGAATTCAGAAGACCAGTCATTCAGATAGTGATAAAGAAGAGCTAGAAACAGAAGTGTACACTTTATGGTCCAGCACCTCAAATGTGTCTCTTCCTGCCTGACAGAGGACTCTTAGTCCTTTATTATTTTATTTATTTATTTATTTTTAATTCATTTTTTAAAAGTGTTACATTCAAAAAATAGGAGGTCCCCATTCACCCCCAACTCCTCCACCCCATCACTCCCCCCACAGCAACACTCTCCCCCATCATCATGACACATCCATTGCATTTGGAGAGTACATCTCTGGGTATCGCTGCACCTCTCTTAGTCCTTTAACATACCAAATCCAGAACAAACAAGTTACAACTGAAGCCTACCATGCTTGAGTCCCTGTACATAGGTACAGTGCGCACAAAAATAAATAGGGCAAATGCCTGACTCAAAATTGCTTAGAGTTAATAAAGCATAAACAGCTGTTTAATAAAAAATAATAATAGCCACCATTTACTGATTCCTACAAAGATCTTTCTTTATACATGGCCTCAGTTATTCCCAACAACAACTTTATGTAACATTTTGTAGCTGATGAAATTGAGGTTCGAAGACACTAAGTAACATTTCCAAGTTTGCCCAAGTAGAAAGCAGCAGAATCAGTATTTGAACCTAGATCTTTCTGGCTCCAAAGTTTGTACTCAATCCATTAAACTATACATTCTCCCATGAAGGATGATTGGGAAAAGTCCCATAAGTCAAGTAAAAACACTACAGTAGAATGATCAAGTTCCACTTTTGGACAAAAAGGAGGAACTGGTAACAGACTTGCCTTCTTGCTTGTAAAACAACTAGAAAGATTGGCAACACATATAAAGGAAGTGTTTTCAGACATTGGACAAGAGGCAGTACAGAATTGTGATCTTCGAGGGAAGAAAATTAAGATGAACCTTAATATCGCTGGTTCTTCCTGGAGACATTTTTCTGACCACTGGCATTGGGAGGAAGAACCTAAGCAAAGCATATAAGCCTTGCTGAGTGGAAGAAGCAGATTGGAGTTTGGGGGAGATGAACTATTTGGAATTTGGGGGACAGAAAATCAGAGGACAGGGAGCTATACAGAGAAAGAACTCCAGAAATCAAATAGAGGCTCCCTGAGTCTAGTTGAATATTCAGCTTTTAATGTGTGGTTTGAAACTCCAAATATTGGATAAAGAAAACTATTGAGGAGCTGTAAGCCAAACATTTCCAAGAGCTCTTACAGGCCTGGGAGATGCTCATATAATGACAAGTCGGAGTGGCCTTATCTTATTGAACACCCAGAACATTCAGTAGAGACTACAGTAGGATTATACATTAGTGATAGAACTAAACCAACCCTTAGAAAAGACCTCCAGACTTACTCTAAAAACACTAAAAACAAGACTTGAAAGGACCAAATTGATCCACACAAATAGCTTATCTACCTGCCCAAATGAAATTCAAAACCATTTAGAGGACAACGACAGAATCCAAACATTTAATATAAAAATCCACATTGTTGAGAATCTAGTGAAAATTTATTGACATGCAAGGCATGGAGAAAACTGACCCAAAATGGTGGGAAAATCAGTCAATAGAAGAAAATGCAGAATGTCAGCAATGGTAAAATTAGCAGATAACTTCTTTTTTTTTTCCCAATGACATCGGGATGATTTATATATTTTTTTAAATTCATTTTTTAAAAATATTACATTCAAAAATTATGAGGTCCACATTCACCCCCCTCCCCCCACACACCACCACTCCCCCCACAGCAACACTCTCCCACATCATTATGACACATCCATTGCATTTGGTGAATGTATCTCTGGGCATCGCTGCACCTCATGGTCAATGGTCCACATCATACCCCATACTCTCTAACGTTCCATCCAGTGGGCCATGGGAGGATCTACAATGTCCGGAAATTGTCCCTGCAGCACCACCCAGGACAACTCCAAGTCCCGAAAATGCCTCCACATCTCATCTCTTCCTCCTATTCCCCACACCCAGCAGCCACCATGGCCACTTTTTCCACACCAATGCCCCATTATCTTCGATTACTAACCCCAATAGTTCATGAATAGAATATAAGTAAGTCCACTCTAATCCTTACTGTATTCCTCCCTCCTGTGCACCTTGGATTGGTAGTGTCCATTCCACATCTATGTCAAGAGGGGGCTTAGATTCCACATGGATGCTGGATGCAATTCTCCTGCTTTCAGTTGTAGGCACTCTTGGCTCCATTGTATGGTGGGTTGACATTCTTCAACTCCATGTTAGCTGAGTGGGGTAGGTGCAAAAAACCAGAGTGTAGGAGCTGAAGTCTGTTGAGGCTCAGGGCCTGGCTATCATATGTTCAGACCAGAGATTCAGATCCCCTAGATATATCTTAAACCCCAGCACCAACTACAATTCTGGTAAAGAAACAGGAAAGGCTTCTGAAAAGAGATCACATCTGAGTCCAGCTCCATCATGCAGAAACACCAACTCCAAAGAAGGGCCAGCTGACATGGCAGTGAACTCCATCTGCCATGACCATAAAACCTGTGGGTCTCTGTAGCCCTCAGAAGAACCAATACCTGGGGTTGTATCTACTTTATCTGTCTCTGAGACTCTGCTCAGGTGTGCATAAGGGCAACCCCTCTGATAACCTCCAGACTCTATTTTAGAGACTCGGAGCCATATAAACTCATTTGTCCTTTCCATTTCCCCTTAATTTAGGTCAAAAAGCGTTTTTAACTCCTGTTATTATATGTAGACAGGGATATTCTGCTGGTCCGTGTTGAACCTTTAATTCGAGGTCATTTTCTAGGTACGTCATCAGCTGGTACTTGGTAGCGATCCCTTGGCACCAGGAAGGCTCATCCCTGGGTGTCATGTCCCACGCTGGGGGGAAGGCAGTGCATTTACATGCTGAGTTTGGTTTTGAGACTGGCCACATTTGAGTAACACGGAGGCTGTCAGGAGGGAACTCTTAGGCACAGTGCTTTTCTAGGCCTTGTTCTTATTTCAGGTGTACAGGCTCACAAGCATAATCATTAGTATCAGGGGCTCACTGTTGGACCCTCATTCCTTCCTGGTCCTTGCCGTTGCACTTGAGGGACTACTGCTGCTCCCCTAGGGCCCAAGACTGAGCTCCCCCCCGCCAGGAACCCAGCACCCTCCTAGCTGTTGTTTTTAATTCTTTCCACTATGAATATATCCAAACATTTCATGCACCCCGGACACATGCTCTGTATAACTCCCTGTCAACAATATGTCCCCTGTCAATAACATTCCATACCAGTATTCCTCTGCTGCCATCATTGAAACACTCTGTGATCCAAAACTTCCTGGAAAGTGAAGCCCAATATAATGCCAGGTTCCCTTAATAATAAAATGGAATGTAGCGATGAGTTTAAAGGTCAGGTATAGAATACATATTAATTTGGAGAAATTCTACATCCTATCTTTTTCTTTTCTTTTTTCTAATTATTAAGCTTATCTTCCCAAGAGTTTTAAATCACAGTAATTCATATATACAATATACAGTACTCCCACGTATCCAATATAAAACCTTTTCCCTTCCACAGTGATAATCTTTTCACATATTCATACCATATTTACTCAAACTGATGTACAGATATTGAGACAATAGCTTTCAAACAAGGTAACATTTGTGTTTACATTGTGGTTTATATTTTAGGCTATACAATTTTCTAAATTTTTAGTCATCCTATGTTTTACATTATGATTTAAATTTTTAGTCTATCGTCCCCTATATGTTATTGGTGTAATATTATATGTTTTATATCTATCCTTGCATACACTTGTGAAACACTTCTATTGCCCTCACAGTTACGTTGATTCCATCTATTCAATATCTATTTTCCCCTCCCCTTAGGGCCCACAGTGATAGTCAATCTTCATTGCTTGAAGAGCCATATTCAGAGATACTTGCAATAGTGTTGAGGGCTTTACATGCTCAACTGCCCTAATGCCCTGGGAACCACCATTTCTCTTGAGAGATACATATCCCTCTATTTGATGGCATCAGTCTTCCCCAGAATGTGGGTGTACTTTTTCTCTCATTATATGGGTCTCTACCCAATGATATAACCCACTCTGGCAAAATGAGCATTCACATATTCCCTAGGAGTCTGTCCTACATCAGATTATCCCCTTTAAGTATCTTAGAGAGTGGCCACATTTGAGCAACTCAGAGGCTCTCAGCAGGTAACTCTTAGGCCCCCTTCAGCTATAGGCCTAGTTCATATTTCAGGCACACAGGTTTGTAATCGATGCCATCAGTATCAAGGACTCATCTTTGGACCATCCATCTTTATTGGCCTTTGCCATCGCACTTGGGGGATTGTTGTTGTTCCATTGGGGAATGTGATAGAGCTCCCCTGGTCAGGAATTCAGCACTCTCTCATCTGTCATTACCAACTGGAACCACTATGAAAATATCCAAACCTATCTATGTACCTGTATACATGCCCTGGAGAACGCCCTCCCAACTGTATGCCCCCGTTAATGACACCACACACAAGTGCTCCTTCCCTGCCATGTTTGAACCTCTCTGTAGTCCAAAACTTCTTCAAAAATTAAGCCCAATATATTGCCATGTTCCATTAATAGAAAAATGGAATATAGTGATAGGTTTGAAGTTTAGATACAGAATACATAGAAATTTAGAAAAATTAAATAAAGGAAAAATAAATTGGGGTATCAACGAAATGAATAAATGAAAAAGCTTTTTTTTGACATTTTGCCTTTCATCACTGCTACAGGTATTGTCCTGTATGTACAGTGGCAAGGCAATTTCTTCCATTTCTTCCTCAGTGTCTACCTCCCTTCTTTCTTTTTTTTCCCTGATTATTAAGTTTCTCTGGACATAAGTTTTAGGTTACAATAATTCACATATACAGTATATGGTACTCCCACATATCCAACATCAAAGCCTTTGTCCTTTCCCCAACAGTGATCTTTATACATGTTCATATTATATTTGCTGCAGCAAATGTACAGATTTTGAAGAGATAGCTTTCAAACATGGTTCCACTTGGGTTTACATTATGGTTTATATTTTAGACTATACAATTTTCTAGATTTTTATTTATCTCATGTTTTACATTATGTTTTATATTTTAGCTTATAGACTATTATACATTTTTGGTGTCATTTCACATGACCTATATCCATCATGGCATGATCTTGGGGAACACTTCCATTGTCCCACAGTTACCTTGATTCCATGTATTCAACACTTCTTTCCCCTCCCCTCAGGGCCCACCATGACAATCAATCTTCATTACTTGAGGGACCATATTCAGAGATACTTGCAAAAATGTTGAGGGGCTGGCATACTTGATTGCCCTATCCCATTGGGAGCCACTAATTCTCTCAAGAGATACAATTCCCTCTGTTTGAGAACAGCAGTCTTCCCCAGGATGTGGGTATACCTTCACGCTAATTTTATGGGTCTCAACCCCATGACATAATCCACCATGACAAAAAGAGCACTCACACACTCCCCAGAAGCTTGCCCTGTGTCATATGCCCCCCACCCTTAAGCATCCCAAACAGGCAATGTTCCATAATACTTCCCCTAAAGAGTTTTCTCTGCACCACAATTTCAAACACATACCTGACAATATTCCATAATCTAATGTTTCCTTCACCCTCTCCCAAATCTCTTGGGCAATATGACCCATCCTCCTATCCGTAGTGCATCTAAAGCCCAAGCAGCCCCACCCAAAGTTATCCCTATGCTCCCATTTTATCCCCTCCCTGTACAAATACTTAGTTCCAACTTATCATATATTTCACCCAAGTCGCTGTCAGCTCACAACTTTCCTCTACCCTCCACCTACCTTGAAGTTTATCATTCAGTCTCTAAATCTCTGAGACAGCTTGATTTACTTATTTCATATAAGAGAGGTCATGTAATATTTGTCCTTCAATGCCTGGGTTGCTTCACTCAACATAAGGTTCTCAAGATTCATCCACGTTTTCACATGTGTTTGTACTGTATTTGTTCTTATAGCTGAGTAGTATTCCATTGTATGTATATACCACATTTTATTTATCCGTTCATCTGTTAATGGGCATTTGGATTGATTCCAACTTTTAGCCATAGTGAACATTGCTGCTATGAACATTGGTGTGCATATATCACTTTGTGACCTTGTTTTCATAATCTGGTTATGTACCCAGCAGTGGAATTGTGGAGTCATATGGCAAATCTATATCTAACTTTTTGAGAAACCGCCAAACTGTCCTCCAGAATGGCTGGAACCTTCTGCATTCCCACCAGCAGTGGATGAGTGCTTCCATTCCTCCACATTCTCTCCAACAATTGTAGTCTTCTGATTTTTTGATATCTGTCATTCTTATGGGAGTAAGATGGTATCTCATTGTTGTTTTGATTTGCATTTCCTAATAGCTATAGATTTCGAGCATTTTTTCATGTTCATTTTGGCCTTTGTATTTCTTATTTGGAAAAGTGTCTGTTTAAATCCTTTTCCCATTTTTTAAATGGGTTGTCTTTTTATTTTCAAGATATTGGAGTTCTTTATATATGCAGGATATAAGTCTCCTATCAGATATATGATTACCAAATATTTTCTCCCATTGTGTAGGCTCTCTTTTCACTTTCTTTTTTTTTTTTTCTTTTATTTATTTAATTTCCCCCCCCTCCCCTGGTTGTCTGTTCTTGGTGTCTATTTGCTGCGTCTTGTTTCTTTGTCCGCTTCTGTTGTCGTCAGCGGCACGGGAAGTGTGGGCGGCGCCATTCCTGGGCAGGCTGCTCTTTCTTTTCACGCTGGGCGGCTTTCCTCACGGGCGCACTCCTTGCGCGTGGGGCTCACGCGGGGGACACCCTTGTGAGGCACGGCACTCCTTGCGGGCATCAGCACTGCGCATGGCCAGCTCCACACGGGTCAAGGAGGCCCGGGGTTTGAACCGCGGACCTCCCATATGGTAGACGGACGCCCTAACCACTGGGCCAAAGTCCGTTTCCCTCTTTTCACTTTCTTGACAAACTCCTTTGAGGTGCAGAAGGTTTTAATTTTGAGGAAGTCCCATTTATCTATTTGTTCTCTTGCTTCTCATGCTTTTGGTGTGAAGTTCATGAAGCTGTTTCCTATTAAAAGGTCCTGTAGATGCTTCCTTACTTTGTTTTCCGAGGTCTTTATGGTCTTAGGGTTTATATTTAGGTCTTTGATCGATCTTGAGTTGATTTTTGTATAAGGTGTGATATGGTAATCCTCTTTCATTTTTTTATATATGGAAATCCAGTTCTTCAGGCACCGTCTGTTGAAGAGGCCATTATTTCCCAGTTGAGAGTGTTTGGTAGCCTTGTCAAATACCATATGGCTGTATATAGGAGGAATTTTATCAGAACTTTCAATTCGATTCCATTGGTCAATGTGTCTCTTCTTCTGCCAATACCATGCTGTTTTCACTACGGTAACTTTGAAGTATGTTTTGAAGTCAGGTAGTGTGATTCCTCCAATTTCATTTTTCTTTTTCAATATGTCTTAGGCTATTCAGGGCCTCTTTCCTTTCCAAATAAATTTCATAGTTAGTTACTCTAGTTCACTAAAGAAGCCTGTGTTGATTTTTATTGAGGTTGCATTGAATGCGTACATCAGTTTTGGTAAGATAAACATCTTAATAATATTTAGTCTTCCTTTCCATGAACAGGGAATATTCTTCCATTTATTGAGGTCTTCTTTGATTTCCTTGAACAGTGTTGTGTAGTTTTCTGTGTATAAGTCTTTTACCTCTTTAGTTAAATTTATTCTAAGGTATTTGATTATTTATTTACTGTTGTGAATTGTATTTGATTCCTGATTTCCTCCTCAGATTGCTCATTATTGGTGTACAGAAATGCTACTGATTTTTGTGCATTTATCTTGTAATGTGAAACTTTACTGAACTCATTTATAAGTTCTAGCAGCTTTGTTGTAGACTTCTCAGGGTTTTCTATGTATAGGATCATATCATCTGCAAATAGTAAAATTTTGACTTCTTCCTTTCCAATTTGGATGCTGTTTAACTATGTTTCTTGCCTCAGTGCTTGAGCAAGAACATCTAAGTCTATGTTAAATAGGAGGGGTGAGAGTGGACATCGTTGTCTTGTTCCTGATCTTAGAGGGAAAGATTTTAGGATTTCACCATTGTAAATGATGTTAGCTGTGGATTTTTCATACATACTCATTATCATGTTTAGAAAATTTCCTTCTATTCCGATCTTTTGCAGTGTTTTTATCAAGAAAGTGTGCTGTATTTAGTAAAATGCTTTTTCTACATCTATTGATGTGATCATGTGATTTTTTCCTTCAATCTGTTTATTTGGTGTATTACATTAATTTTCTTATGTTGAACCATCCTTGCATATCAGGAATGAAACCCACTCCGTCATGGTGTCTACTTTGTTTAATGTGTTGTTGAATATGATTAGCAAGTATTTTGTTGAGGGTTTTCATGTCAAGGTTCATTAGAGAGATTGGTCTGTAATTTTCCTTTCTTGTGGTGTCTTTGTTTGGCTTTGGTACTAGAGTAATGTTGGCATTGTAGAATGAGTTAGGCAATGTTCCTTCTGTTTCAATTTTTTGGCAGAATTTCAGCAAGATTGGCGTTAGTACTTTCTGGAATGTTTTCTAGAATTCAGCTGTGAAGCCTTCTGGCCCAAGGCACTTTTTATTTGGGAGGTATTTAATGACTGACTCTATCTCTTTACTGGTGATTGGTTTGTTGAGATCGTCAACTTCTTTTGACAATGTAGGCTGCTTATGTGTTTGAGGAATTTGTCAATTTCCTCTAAATTCTGGTTTTGTTGGAATGTTTTTTCAAAGTATCCTCTTATGAGAGTCTTTACTGCTTTGGGATCAGTGGTGATATCTCATTTCTTATTTTGTGTATTTGCATCTTCTCTCTTTTGTTCTTTGTTGTTGTTTTTTTTTTTTAGGACTTTTAACTGGGAAATGTATGTTTTTATTCATCTGTATTTTCTTTTACTTTTTAAAATTATTGCTTATGTTTACAATTATTTAACATAAAAATGAAGTTTAAAATATATAAGGGATTCCCATATGACCCCCTCCTTCCCCCTCCCACACTTTCCCACATTAACAACATAATTCATTAGTGTAAAATATTTGTTACAATTGATGAACCCATACTGAAGCATTGCTACTAAGCATGGACTACACTTTATGTTATACATTATAATTTGTCCCACACAATTTTGTAAGTTATGACAAATTATACAGTGGACTGTATCTGGACTCTCACTTCTGGACTTAAATCAAATGTAGCTATGTATTTTTTTTAATTATTTATTTATTTTTAAAAATTACATTAAAAAAATATAAGGTCCCATTCAACCCCACCACCCGCACCCCCCCTCCCCCCACAGCAACACTCTCTCCCATCATCGTGACACATCCATTGCTCCTGGTAAGTACATCTCTGAGCATCACTGCACCCCTAGTCAATTGTCCACATTATAGCCCACACTCTCCCAGGTTCCATCCAGTGGGCCCTGGGGGGATCTACAATGTCCCGTAATTGTCCGTGAAGCACCACCCAGGACATCTACCCGTCCCGAAAACGCCTCCACATCTCATCTCTTCCTCCCATTCCCCAAACCCAGCAGCCACCATGGCTACCCTTCCCACACCCATTCCACATTTTCTCTGTGGACATTGGATTGGTTGTGTCCATTGCACATCTATGTCAAGTGGGGGCTTAGATTCCACATGGATACTGGATGCACTTCTGCTTGCAGTTGTAGACACTCTAGGCTCCATGGTGTGGTGGTTGACCTTCTTCTACTCCATGTTAGCTGAGTGGGGTAAGTCCAATAAATCAAAGTGTAGGAGCTGAAGTCTGTTGAGGCTCTGGGCCTGGGTGTCATATTATCAGTCCAGAGATTAAAATCCCCTAAATGTATCTAAAACGCCAGCACCAACTACAATTCCATTAAAGTAGCATGCAAGTCTTGTGAAAAGAGATCCCCTCTGAGTCCAATTCCATCATGCAGAAACACCAGCTCCAAAGAAGGGCCATCTGCCATGGCAGTGGACCCCATCTGCCGTTATCATAGAACCTGTGGGTCTCTTTATTCCTCAGAAGAACCAATACCTGGGGTTGTATCTACTTTATCTGTCTCTCAGGCTCTGCTCAGTTGTGCATAAGGGCATTCCTTCTGACAACCTCTAGACTCTTTTTTAGAGACTCATAGCCTTATATTCTCATTTCTCCTTTCCATTTCCCCCTTACATTAGGTCAAACAGCATTTTGAAGTCATGTTATTATATGTAGACAGGGATATTCTGCTCATCCGTGTTGAACCTTTAATTCAAGTTCCTTTTCTAGTTGCATCTTCAGCTGATATGTGATAGTGATCCCTCGGTGCTAGGGAGTCTCATCCCCGGGTGTCATGTCCCACGCTGGGGGGACTGCACTGCATTTACGTGCTGAGTTTGGCTGTGAGAGTGGCCACATTTGAGTAACATGCAGGCTGTCAGGAGGAAACTCCCAGGCACAGTGCTACTCTAGGCCTTATTCTTATTGCAGGTGTACAGGCTCAAAAGCATAGTCATAAGTATCAGGAGCCCACTGTAGGGCTCTCCTTCCTTCCTGGTTCTTGCCGTTGCACCTGGGGGACTGCCGCTGCTCCCCCAGGGTCCACGACAGTGACCCCCTGGCCAGGCGCCCAGTACCCGCCCCAGCTGTTGCTTTTAATTGTTTCCACTGTGAGTATATCTAGACATTACTATATACCCTGGGCATATGCCCTGTATAACTCCCTGTCAACCATATATATCCTGTCGATAACATCCTATATCAGTATTCCTCCGCTGCCATTGTTGAACCACTCTGCGATCCAAAACTTCCTGTAAAGTCAATCCCAGCATAATGTCAGCTTCACAAGAGTCTTAGATCACTGAAATTCATATATACAATATACAGTACTTCCCCCGATTCACCATAAAACCTTTTCCCTTCCACAGCGATAATCTCTTAACTTGTTCATATCATATTTCCTGAAACTGATGTACAGATTCCAAGACAATAGCTTTCAAACAAGATGACATCTGTACTTACTATGTGGCCCATACTTTAGGTTGTACAGTTTTCTAAATTTTTAGTTATCCTATGTTTTGCCTTATGGTTTACATTATTAGTCTGTCATCCCCTATATGTTTCTGATGTAATATTACATGTTTTATATTCATCCTCGTGTACTCTCACAGAACTCCTCTCTTGCCCCCATATTTACCTTGGTTCCATCCATTCCACATCCATTTTCCCCTCCCCTTGGGGCCCACAACGCCAGCCAATCTCCATTTCCCGAGAAGCCATGTCCAGAGATACTTGCAGCAGTATTCAGGGCCTTACTTTCTCAACTGCCCTAATGCCCTGGGAGCCATCCTTTCTCACTAGAGATACAGTTCTCTCTATTTGATGGCATTAGTCTTCCCCAGGATTTGGGTCCACCCCAACTCTTACTTCTTGGGTCTCTTCCCAATGGTAAAACCCACCTTGGCAAAATGAGCCTTCAGCTATTCGCCCAGAGTCCGTCCCGCATCAGCCCATAGCCCCTGAGCATCCTAAACAGGTAACCCCCCTAGTTACACTTTGATACGATTTTCTCAACATTTTGTTCTCAACTAACACCTGACACTCTCCCATTTTCATATGTTGACCCTCCCTCCCCCCAATTTTTGGACAATATTACCCCTCTGCCCATCCCCAGCGCCCCTCAAACCCATAAAGCCCCACCCGAAGATAAGCCCTTGCCCCCATTTTGTCCCTTCTTTGTGCTCATACTTACCGCCAGCTCATCACAGATTCCACCCCTCCAGACGCTAACTCACATCCTTTCTCCACCCCCCGATTTCCTGTAAGCCTCTTTTCCGGTGTCTAACTCTCTGAGGCAGTTTGCTTTTTTCATATCTTTGAGGTCATGTAGTATTTGTCCTTCAATGCCTGGGTTGCTTCACTCAACATAAGATTCTCAAGGTTCATCCATGTTATCACGTGTGATTGTACTGTATTTGTTCTAACAGCCGAGTAGTATTCCATTGTGTGTATATACCACATTTTATTGATCCACTCGTCTGTTGATGGACATTTGGATTGATTCCAACTTTTGGCGATAGTAAACAATGCTGCTATGAACATTGGTGTACATATATCGGTTTGTGTCCTTGTTTTCAGTTCTGATGGGTATATACCCAGCAGTGGTATTGCTGGGTCATATGGCAAATCTATGGTTAGGTTTTTGAGAAACCGCCAAACTGTCCTCCAGAATGGTTGGATCCTTCTGCATTCCCACCAGCAGTGGATGAGTGTTCCCCTTTCTTCACATCCTCTCCAGCATTTGTATTCTTCTGTTTTTTCCATAGCTGCCAATCTTATGCGAGTAAGATGGTATCTCATTGTAGTTTTGATTGGCATTTCCCTGATAGCTAGAGATTTGGAGCAGTTTTTCATGTGCTTTTTAGCCATTTGTATTTCTTCTTTGGAGAATTGTCTGTTTAAATCTTTTTCCCATTTTTTAAATGTGTTGTTTATCTTTTTGTTTTCAAGATATAAGAGTTCTTTATATATGCAAGTTATAAGCCTCTTTTCAGATATATGGTTGCCAAGTATTTTCTCCCATTGTGTGGGTTCCCATTTTACTTTCTTGACAAACTCCTTTGAGGTGCAGAAGGCTTTAATTTTGAGGAAGTCCCATTTATCTATTTGTTCTTTTGCTGCTTGTGCTTTTGGTGTGAAATTCATGAAGCCATTTCCTAATACAAAGTCCTGTAGATGTTTCTGCTTTCCAAGATCTTTATGGTCTTGGCTCTTATATTTAGGTCTTTGATCCATCTTGAGTTGATCTTTGTATAAGGTGTGAGATGGTAATCCTCTTTCATTCTTCTACATATGGCTATCCAGTTCTCCAGGCACCATTTGTTGAATAGGCCATTCTCTCCCAGTTGAGAGGGTTTGTTGGCGTTATCGAATATTATATGGGTATATACATAAGGTTCTATATCTGAACTTTCAATTCGATTCCATTGGTCTGTGTGTCTCTCCTTATGCCAATACCATGCTGTTTTCACTACTGTAGCTTTCTAGTATGTTTTGAAGTCAGGAAGTGTGATTCCTCCTATTTCGTTTTTCTTTTTCAATATGTCTCTGGCTATTCGGGGCCTCTTTCTATTCCAAATAAATTTCATAGTTAGTTTTTCTAGTTCCTTAAAGAAGGCTGTGTTGATTTTTATTGGGATTGCATTGAATGTGTAGATCAGTTTTGGTAGGATAGACATCTTAATAATATTCAGTCTTCCTATCCATGAACAAGGAATAGTCTTCCATTTATTTAGGTCTTCTTTGATTTCCTTGAACAGTCTTGTATAGTTCTCGGTGTATAAGTTTTTTACCTCTTTAGGTAAATTTATTACTAGGTAATTGATTTTTTAGTTTACTATTGTGAATGGTATTTGTTTCTTGATTTCCTCCTGATCTTGCTCATTATTGGTGTACAGAAATGCTACTGATTTTTGCGCATTTATCTTATAACCTGCGACTTTGCTGACCTCATTTATGAGTTCTAGAAGCTTTGTTGTATATCTCTCAGGGTTTTCTATGTATAGGATCATGTCATCTGCAAATAATGAAATTTTGACTTCTTCCCTTCCAATTTGAATGCCTTTTATATCTGGTTCTTGCCTCAGTGCTCGTGCAAGTATTTCCAAGACAATGTTAAATAGGAGTGGAGACAATGGGCATCCTTGTCTTGTTCCTGAGGTTAGAGGAAAGGATTTCAGGATTTCGCCATTGTAAACAATGTTGGCTGTAGGTTTTTCATATATACTCTTTATCATGTTCAAAAAGTTTCCTTGTATTCCGATCTTTTGGAGTGTTTTTATCAAGAAGGGGTGCTGTATTTTGTCAAATGCCTTTTCTGTATCTATAGATATAATCATGTGATTTTTTTTCCTTCAATCTGTTTATATGGTGTATCACATTAATTGATTTTCTTATGTTGAACCTTCCTTGCATACCTGGAATAAATCCCACTTGATCATGGTGTATAATTCGTTTAATGTGTTGTTGAATACGATTACTAAGTATTTTGTTAAGTTTTTTGCATCTAGGTTCATTAGAGAAATTGGTCTGTAACTTTCCTTTCTTGTGGTGTCTTTGTTTGGCTTTGGTACTAGGATAAGGTTGGCCTCATAGAAGGAGTTTGGCAAAGTTCCTTCTGTTTCGAATTTTTGGAATAGTTTCAACAGGATTGGTGTTAGTTCTTTCCGGAATGTTTTGTAAAATTCCGCTGTGAATCCGTCTGGCCCTGGGCTCTTCTTAGTTGGGAGATTTTTAATGACTGATTCTATCTCTTTGCTTATGATTGGTTTGTTGAGATCCTCAATTTCTTCTTTCATCAATATGGGCTGCTTATATGTTTCTAGGAATTTGTCCATTTCCTCTGAATTGTCATTTTTGTTGGAATATAGTTTTTCAAAGTATCCTCCTATGATAGTCTTTATTTCTGTGGGGTCAGTGGTGATATCTCCTTTCTCATCTCTTATTTTGTGTATTTGCATCTTCTCTCTTTTTTCCTTTGTTAGTCTGGCTAAAGGTTTGTCAATTTTGTTGATCTTTTCAAAAAACCAGCTCTTGGTCTTGTTTATTTTTTCAAGTGCTTTCTTATTTTCTATTTCATTTAGTTCTGCTCTTACCTTTGTTATTTCCTTCCTTCTTCTTCCTGTTGGGTTACTTTGTTGTTGTTTTTCTAATTCCATCAAAAGTACAGTTAGTTCTTCAATTTTTGCTCTTTCTTCTTTTTTGATATGTGAATTTATGGCTATAAATTTCCCTCTCAGTACTGCTTTTGCTGCATCCCATAAATTTTGGTATGTTGTGTTATTATCATTTGATTCAAGATAGTCATTGATTTCTTTTGAGATTTCCTCTTTGACCCACTGTTTTTCTAAGAGTGTGCTGTTTAATTTCCAAATTGTGGTGTGAAGTGTCGGCCTCCGTCCCCTGCAAATTTCCAGCTTCACTCCACTGTGATCAGAGATATTGTTTTGTATGATTTCTATATTTCTGAATTCATTAAGCCTTTCTTTGTGGCCTAGCATATGGTCTATCTAGGAAAATGTTCTATGTGCGCTTGAGAAAAATGTATATCCTGCTTTGTTTGGGTGTAATGATCTATATATGTCTATTAGATCCAGCTCTTCTAATATACTGTTCAAATGTTTTGTTTCTTTAGTGATTCTCTTTTGAGATATTCTGTCCAGAATTGATAGTGGTGTATTAAAATCCCCCACTATAATTGTAGATGCATCTATTTTTTCACTTAGTTTTTCCAGCGTTTGTCTCACGTATTTAGAGGCACCCTTGTTAGAAGCATAAATATTTATGATCGTTTGATCTTCTTGACAGATTGGCCTTTCACTAAAATGTAGTATCCTTCTTTGTCTCTCACAATTATTTCGCATTTAAAGTCTATTTTGTCTGATATTAATATAGCTACTCCTGCCTTTTTTTGGTTGTTGTTTGCTTGTATGATTGTTTTCCAGCCATTCACTTTCAACCTCCATGAGTCTCTGGGTCTAAGATGTGTCTCTTGTAGACAGCATATAGATGGGTCATATTTCCTTATCCAGTGTCCCAGTCTGAATCTTTTGATAGGTGAGTTTAGTCCGTTGACATTCAGTGTTATTACGTTCAGAGAATTATTTGTGGTAGCCATATTTTGGTTGGATTTGTGTTTGTTATATTTTGTTTGTAATATTTTATTTTCCCCTTCTATTTTTGTCTTTTTTGTTGCTTTTACACTCTCCTCCATCTCTGACTCTCCTGTTTTTTCCTTTCTTCCTGCAGAACTCCTGTAAGAATTTCTTGAAGTTGAGGTTTCTTGTTGATATACTCTTTCAGTTTCTGTTTATCTGTGAATATTTACTAGTTTAGCCGGATAGAGTATTCTTGGTTGGAAATTTTTTTCCTTTAGTACCTTGACTATATCATACCACTGCCTTCTTATCTCCATCGTTTCAGATGAGAAATCAGCACTTAATCTAATGGAGCTTCCCTTGTATGTGATGGTTTTCTTTTCTCTTGCTGCTTTTATAATTTTCTCTTTGTCTTGAGCATTGGATAATTTGACAAGTATATGTCTTGGGGTGGGCCTGTTGGGGTTTATGACCAGTGGAGTGCGCTGTGCTTCTTGGATATGTACATCTGTCTCTTTCAGTAGATTTGGGAAGTTTTCAGTCATTATTTCCTGCAACACTCCTTCTGACCCCTTTCCCTTCTCTTCTCCTTCTGGAATGCCTATAATACATATGTTTGAGCGTTTTGCATTATCATTCAAGTCCCTAAGTCCTATCTGGATTTTTTCTACCTTTTTATTGACCACTTCTACTATCTGTTTGATTTCCAATGTACTGTCTTCCACATCACTAATTCTCTCCTCTGCCTCTTCTAGTCTGCTGATATTTGCTGCAAGGGTATTTTTGATGTCTTGAATTGTGGTGTTCATTTCCATCATATCTGTTATTTTTTTTTGCGCATGTCTGCAATTTCCCCTCCAAGAGTTGTCTTCATGTTGTTAACCTCTTTCATTACTTCATCAAATTTGTCGGTGATAAATGTTCTGAGATCTTTCATTGCTTGTGCGAAGATCTTCTCCCCTTCCTGATTTTTAGTTTGTTGATTGGATTCAGCCATGTTTTCCTGATTACTGGTTTGGTTTGTATATTTTTGCTGCTGTCTTGTCATCATTTCTTCTTGACAGGTTTAATCAGTTCCTTAGCTTCTTTGTCTATTCTTGGAGATTAATTAGCTGTTGTTTTTGCGTAAGTGATATATCTTCTCTTTGTCCCTTTGTTCTTCCTATTCCGATTTCTTATTGCTGGTTAAGTTCACTTTAAAGGAAAGTATTAGTCCTGGGGAAAGGCAATTGTGTAAGGAAGGAAAAAGTGTAAAGCAGTATTGGTGATATATGTTAACAAAGCAACCATATGAATTCTGGGAGGATGGAGGTTAGATTGTGTAAATTGTGTAGAGTTATAGTGGTAGGAAAGTACCTTTAATGAGGTAGCCGACTGAATATGGGAGGAATATGGTACGTACTAAGAAGCTATTGTTTTCGTAAGAGAGGGAAAGAGAAAAGAGAGGTAATAGTTTCAAGGGCGGATACCAGATGGAAAACTAAACAAAGGAATTAGAATTTAAGAGTTAGACACTTTGTGGGTCAAAGAAAGGGAGGTGGAATATAGGAGAGATAGCAGATGGTGGAGGATATCAAGTTGTAGGGGAAAGGGGATAGTGTAGATAGCCTAAATCTATTCACAGAGAAATGAGGCAGTGGAGGATGAGGAAACCCATCAAATGTGAGGTGTTTCCTGCAGGACCTATTGTATTGTTAAGATAAAATAGAATAAGAAGAAGATCAGGGACAAGAAAGAGAGGATATAAAAGAAAAACACACACACACAAAGAACAGAAACCCCACCGACGGGCTCGGCCCCGCCCCCCCGGCCGCCGCCACTTGGCGCTCGGCCCGGCTTGGCCCTGCCCCCCTGGCCACCAGACGCCTCTGCTCCACCTACCCAAGGAGGGAATCCTCCACACATAGCTTGAATGTCCGTATATATTTCACAAATGGATCCTCTCTGTTACCTTCCCTCCAGATCGATGTGCAGACACCTCCGGACCAGCAAAAATCCCGAAATAGCCCGGTCCCAAAGAGTCTCCAATGCTGCCCGTCTGATTCCCCGCAGGAGCTAGTAACCGGGAAGTTCACTCAGCCCCCATCTTGCTCTCTCAGTTCTTTGTTAATCTAGCTAAGAGTTTGTAAATTTTATTGATTTTATCAAAGAACCAGCCCTTGGTTTTGTTTATTTTTTCAAGTGCTTTCTTATTTTCTATTTCATTTCGTTCTGCTCTAATCTTTGTTATTTCTTTCTTTCTTCTTTCTTTGGGGTTAGTATGTTGTTTTTGAACAAATTCCTCCAAGAGTGCAATTGGTTCTTAAATTTAACCCTTTTTTCTTTTTTGATGTAGGAATTTATGGCTATTAATTTCCCTCTTGGTACTGCTTTTCCTGCATCCCATAAGTTTGGATATGTCGTGTTATGATTTTCATCAGTTTCAAGGTAGTTATTAATTTCTTTTTAGATTTCCTTCTTGACCCACTGTTTTTCTAAGAGTGTGTTGTTTAACTTCCAAATCTTGGTGCCAAATCTGCATCTCCAGTCCTTGCAGATTTACGGCTTCACTCCACTATCGTCAGAGAAATTATTTTTTATGATTTCTATCTTTCTGAATTCATTGAGACTTTTTCTGTGACCTAGCATATGTTCTATCATGGAGAATGATCCATGTGCACTTGAGAAGAATGTATGTCCTGCTGTATTTGGGTGTAATATTCTGTATATGTCTATTAGG
Source organism: Dasypus novemcinctus (assembly GCF_030445035.2). Taxonomy (NCBI): domain Eukaryota; kingdom Metazoa; phylum Chordata; class Mammalia; order Cingulata; family Dasypodidae; genus Dasypus; species Dasypus novemcinctus. The sequence continues at coordinate 187,912 of NW_026688181.1, read as the reverse complement.
TCCAGCTGCTCTAATATACTGTTCAAAGTTTTTGCTTCTTTATTGATTCTCTTTTGAGATGTTCTGTCCAAAGTTGATAGAGGTGTATTACAGCCCTCCACTATAATTTTAGATGCATCTATTCATTCACTTAGTTTATCCAGTGTTTGCCTCAAGTATTTGGAGGCACCCTTATTTGGAGCATAAATGTTTATGATTGTTCTTTCTTCTTGAAAGATTATCCCTTTCACTAATATGTAGCATCCATCTTTGTCTCTCAAAATTGTTTCACATTTAAAGTGTATTTTTTCTGATATTATTATAGCTACTCCTGCCTTTTTTGGTTATTGTTTGCTTGTAAGATTGTTTTCCAGCCATTCACTTTCAACCTCCTTGAATCCCTGGGTCTAAGATGTGTTTCTAGCAGACAGTATATAGATGAGTCCTATTTCCTTATCCAATCTTCCAGTCTGAGTCTCTTGACAGGCAAGTTTAATCCATTGACATTCATGTTATTATTTTCAAGGAATTACTTATATTAGCCATATTTTCTTTGGATTTGTGTTTGCAATATTCTGTTTGATTTTCGTTTTCTGTTTTTGTCATTTTACTTGTTCTTACACTCTCCTCCAGCTCTGTCTATCTTGTTTTTTTCTTTCTTCCTGCAGAACACCCTTTAGTGTTTCTTTAAGGGCAGGATTCTTGTTGGCATACTCTCTAGTTCATCTGTGAATATTTTGAACTCTCCATCATTTCTGAATGCTAACTTTGCTGGATAAGAGTATTCTTGATTGGAATTTTTTTTCTTTTAGTACCTTGACTATGTCATACCACTTCCTTCTTGCCTCCATGGTTTCAGATGAGAAATTAGCACTTAATCTTATGGCACATCCTTTGCATGTGATGGTTCCCTTTTCTCTTGCTGCTCTTAGCTTTTCCTTTTTGTCTTGAGTGTTGGATAACTTGACAAGTATATGTCTTGGGGTAGGCCTGTTGGGGTTTATGCTATTCAAGGTGAATTGTGCTTCCTGGACATGTACATCCTTCTCCTTCAATAAGTTTGGCACGTTTTCAGCCATTATTTCCTCCAACACCCTTTCTGTCCTCTTTTACTTCGCTTCTCTTTCTTGGATGCATATTATACATATGTTTGCAGTTTTACATTGTCATTTATGTCCCTAAGCCCCTGCTGGATTTTCTCTATCTTTTCATCGACAATTTCTACTATCTGTTTGATTTCAGATGTACTGTCTTCCACATCACTTAATCTCTCCTCTGCCTCTTCGAATCTTCTGTTATTTGCTGAGAGTGTGTTTTTGATTTCTTGAATTGTGCTGTTCATCCCCTTCATATCTGTTATATTTTTGTGTATGATTGCAATTTCTTCTGTATTCTCTCCAATTGTTTTCTTCATATTCTTAATATCTTTCTTCACCTCATCAAATAGGTCCCTAAATGATGTTTTGTGATCTTTAATTATTGTTCAATGTTTTGCTCCTTTTCCTCGTTTTAGTTTGTACATTGGATTAGGGCATGTTTTTCTGCTTATTGGTTTGGTTTGTAGTTGTTTGCTACTGTCTGGTCATCATTATATCTTGACGGGTTTAGTCAGTTGCTTAGCTTCTTTGTCTAGTTTGGCATTTAATTAGTTGCTGTTTTGCGTGTGTGTTAAGTCTTTTTTTTTGTCACTTTTTTATTCTTATTCTATTTTCTTGTTGTTGGCTAAGTTCATTTGAAGGAAAATATTAGGGCCAGAGAAAGCAAAAGGAGTAAGAAAAGAAAATGAATAATAGTAGTATTGATAGTAAATATTAACAGAGGAACCATGTGAGATATAGGAGAATGGATATTAGACTCATGTAAGGTATGTAGAGTTATAACAGTAAGAAAAATAGAGTATGCAAAAATCTGAATATTGGGGAGGAATACAGTGTGACTTAAAAGGCCTGTGTGGGATGCAGGAATAGAGTATGGATTAGAACGGACTTACTGATATTCTATTCATGAACTACTGTGATTAGTAATCAAAGACATTGTGGCATTTGTGTAGAGAAAGTGGCCATGGTGGCTGCTGGGGCTAGGGAGTGGGAGGAAGAGATATGATGTGGGGCATTTTTGGGGGTTGGTGTTGTCTTGGGCGGTGCTGTGTGGACAGTTACCAGACATTGTATGTCCTCCCATGGCTCACTGGGTGGACTTTGTGAGAGTGTGGGCTATGGTGTGGACCATTGACCATGACGTGCAGCAGTGCTCAGAGATGTATTCACCGAGTGCAATGAATGTCTCATGATGATGAAGGAGGTTGTTGTTATGGGTGGAGGAGTGGGATGAGGGCAGTGGGGGTTATATGGGGACCTCATATTTTTTTAATGTAACATTAAAAAAATAAATGAAGACAAAAAATAAAATAAAAGCCCTGTGGGTTCAGGAGAGAGCTAAAGAGAAAAGAGAGGACAATAATATAAAGAGTGAGTATAAGGCAGAATACAGAACAAAGGAATTAGTAATAAAATGTTAAAAAAAATAGGGGGGCAAACAAAGTGAGGTGTAATGTAAGAGAAACAATCAATGATGGAGGATAGAAAGATGTAGAGGAAAGGGAATAGTGTTGGTGGCCAAAATCAATACACACAGAAAAGAGTAAATGGAGGATGAGGAAATAGAGCAAATGTGAAGCTCTTCCTGCAGCACCTAATGTAAGAAGAAGAAGAAAGCAGAGAGAGAAAGAAAGAGAAAAAAAAAAGACAAAAGGGAGTGTGAAGGAAGCAGGAATAAGAAAAAGAGAAAGAAAGAAAAAAGAAAGAAAAAAGGGCCTTGTGCGATTAAAGAGGAATGAAAAACAAGGAAATACCAACCAAATGCTAGGGAAACTTTCCAAGCAAGGAATCCTCTCTGTAGTTAAATAAAATTCTTAGGGATCTGACGTTCCCCCTTTTCTCCCTTCCTCACTTCCCTCTCTCCCAAGCAGTAGGAAGCTGCCTGAGAGGTCCAGTAGGAGATTCAAGTGGGTCCTTGTGGAATCAGCTCAGCACAGAAAACAATGACTCTTAATTTCCAGAGAGAGAGCACCCACACCTCACCAGGAACACCAACTATGCTATTGGGCGTTGGGAAAGCAGCTCCAACAGTTTTCCCCTTTATAGGTGTGCTATGAGAGGGCTTGTTGATTTTCTGACTCCACATTCTCCCAGGCCAAGTTTCCTATCCCAAGGTATTTAAGTGAATCAGACTTTCTCAGCAGATTCCCCACTCTTCTCTTCCCAGTCTCTCCCCAAGCCAGCCTCCAAGCTCAAAAAGAAAAAGAGAAAAGAACAAAAGGGGCCGGGGGAACACCAGAAAATCGAACCCATGCTAGCCAGTCCCCACTACTGCACCCCCCACCGAATCCCTCCCACCCACAGATTCAGTCCAAAACTGAAGGGCTAGGGCAATCCCAGACTTCTGTGAGCTCTGGATTTCGGAAAGGGAAGTCCGGGACTCTGCAGTCCCAGGGCACCTTGGTCCTTGGAACACAGGCTACAGTGGCTCAGGGGATATGGGCCTGGGGACCACGCACTCAGGGACCACGGGGCCCAGGAAAGCCACCGCAAACAGGTCAGGTCTCAGGAAACACCCCGGCTGCCAACCCCAGGGGGAAGGGTCCCACCAGCCCACAGGCTCAGGCCTCAGTACTTGTAAGCCGCAATTCTACCTTTAGCAAACATCACCTCCGCCACTCTCTCCAAATTGATGTCGACACACCTCTGCCCTGAAACCCCTAAACAGCCTGCCCTGGCAAGACTCCAACCCCACTCGACTGTCTCTTTGCCAGAGAGTCCATAAAGTGCACTCCCTCAGAGCCATCTGGCCCCGCCTCTGTCAGCAGTAAACTATTTTGTCCTGTTCTTTTCTTTGTGGGTTGATTTTTTGTTTGTTTTTTTATAACTAATCTGATCTCTTTAATGATTACAGGTATGTTCAGATTATCTATTTGTTCTTGAGTCAATTTTGGTAGTTTATGCCTTCTAGGAATTTGTCCATTTCATTTAAGTTACCTAATTTATTGGCATACAGTTGTTAGTGGTGTTTCTTTATAATCATTTTCTTTCTGTAACGTTGTGATACTTCTTCTTTCTTTACTGATTATAGTAATTTGGGTCTTCTCTCTTTTTTTCTTGCTCAGTCTAGCTAAGGGTTTTTTGTTGTTGTTGTTTTCTCTTTCAGCTGTGTTTTTTTTTCTTTTTCTTTTTTTTTTAGCTAAATGTTTGTCAATTTTTTTATTCTTTTCAAGGATCCAGTTAGGTTTCACTGATTTTCTCTATTATTTTTCTATTCTCTATGTTATTAATTTCTTATCTAATATTTATTATTTCTTCCCTTGCTGTAGGATGAGTTTGCTTTTCTTTTTTCCACTGTCTTAAGTTCAAAGGTTAGGCTACTAATAAGAGATCTTTCTTCTTTTGAATAACAGGCATCTACAAGTATACAATTTCATCCTAAACACTCTTTAGTTGTATCCCATCTGTTTGGTATGTTGTGTTTTGTATTTTCATTCATCTTGAAGTATTTTCTAATTTCCCTTTTGATTTTTTCTTTGAACCATCAGTTATTTACGAGAATGTCAACTTCCACATATTTGTAAGTTCCCAAATCTTTCTATTATTGACTTCTCATTTATTTCACTGTTGTCAGAGAACATACTTTATAGTATTTCACGGGCCAAAATGGTAGCCACTAGCCACTACTAACATTTAAAATAATTTCAATTAAAAAATAAAAAAAATTCAATTCCTCAGGCTCACTAGCCACATTTTAAATATGTGGAATAGTGACTATATTGAAATGGACAATGCAGATAATGAAACATTTCCATCATCACGGTAAGTTCTATTGGACAGTGCTAGTCTAAATCTCCTCTCAGATATTCAGAAATGCCAATTTCATCCTGACTGAGAAATTTCTCCTGGAGCTTTTCACCTCTGACCAGTTCTAGACGGTTGTTCTCTTTGACTGATACCTGTTTCTCATCCTCGAATCTACCTTCATAACTCTTGGGGATACTTTGCCTGTCTTTTCCTTAAATCTCCTGTTTCCTGTATGCCTTGATCTTTTCCTTGGTTTGTTCCCTTTTTCAGTGGCATGAGTCCTCTGGCAACTACCTTAGAGAGGGTTTATATGGAAGTAAGTATTTGTGGGTTTTATTGTTTTTTGCTTTGTTTTTGTTCGTTGTCTTGCTTCTTTTTTTTTTTTGCTCACTGTCTGCTTGGGTCTTTTGCTCATTATCTGCTCATTTTTTTTTTTTGTTCATGGTCTGCTCATTGTTTTTACTTGTTGTCTGCTCATTTTTTTGCTGGCTGCCTGCTTGGTTGTTTTTCTTCTTTCAGAGGCATCGGGAACCCAACCTGGGACCTCCCATGTGGGAGGCAGGGGCACAACTGTTTGAGCCATATGCACTTCCAGAGTTCAATTTCAATATAATCACAATGCTGTGCATTCATCATCACAAAAAAATTTAGGAAAAAAAAGGAAAACGACAACATTCATCTGAAATAGCAGTTATGCATAGCAGGAATGCATAGAGAAATTGAGAGGTGGAGAATTTTCTTGTTTGCGTGTTTTTAAATTATTATTATTGAAATAATGAAAATCTCTAATGATTGAAGTGATGAGTGCCTAATTAGGTAAAAAAAAGTAAGGTCAGAAAAAGGTATTTCTAGGCATGTAATATCTCAAAAAATTACTTCTGGAAAATTTTGTTGTTGTTGTTTTCCTTTATTTTCCTAAAATTTTTTGTGATGATGTATGCACACCATTGTGATTATACTAAAAGCCATGGATTACACACTTTGAATAAATTATATGGTAAGTGAATATATCTCAATCAAAGGGAAAATTAAATAAATAATGCAAGAATAGCCTGAAATAGCAGTTATGTATAGCAGGGATGCATAGAGAGATTTAGAGGTGAAGAATTTTGTTTGTTTTTTAATTATTATTATTGAAATAATGAAAATCTCTAATAATGATTGAAGTGATGTCCTCAGGCTATTCTTGTATGCTTATTTATATAATTTTCCCTTTAATTGAGATATATTTACATACCATATAATTTATTCAAATTGTATAATCCATGGCCTTCAGTATAATCACAATTTCAAAGAAAAATGATCTTAAACATGCAATTTACCCACATTCATATTTCATATCGGATTTTACTATCTTATACAGTTCTATGTGGTTTTTTTTAGCTTTCATTTTAGTAGTATACAAGACCTTAGATTTTCCCTTTAAACCACTTTCATACCCACATAATAGTACTGCTAGTCACAAACACTATGTTGGGCTTTTACCTTTCCAATTCATTTCCAAAGATAGAGACACATCCTTTTTACCCATTCAGCACAAGTTAAACTGCAGTTTTCCATTCTCTAACTTCATTCCATTTTCTGTTGACCCATAATCAAGTTATCATCTCCATGAGATTACCGTATTTTGTTTATAGTACCACAATCATACTGTATTTGTCCTTCTATGTTTGGCTTGCTTCATTCAATGTAATGTCCTCTAGTTTCATCCATGTTGTCATGAAATTTATGGCTTCGTTCCTTCTTACAGATGCATAATATTTCATTGTGTGAATGCACTACAATTTGTTATTTCGTTCACCGGTTGATGGACAGCTGGGTTGTTTTCAACTTCTGGCAATCGTGAGTAATGCCACTGTGAACGTTGGGGTGCAAATGTCTATTCATGTAACCACTCTCTTTTCTTCTGGGTATACACTTAATATTGGTATTATACCATACAGTCCTCCACAGTGGCTGAGCATTTTCTCAAGTGTTGTGTTTTTTTTTTTTTTTTTGCCATTTGCATTTCTTTTTCGGACAAATGTCCATTCAAGTCTTTTGCCCATTTTTAATTGGGTTGTTTGTCTTTTTATTGCAGAGTGGTAGTATCTCATGGATATTAAATCCTTATTGGAAAAATGATTTCAAAATATTTTCTCCCATTGAATTGGCTGCCTTCTAACCTTTTGACAAAGTCCTGGGAAATGCAAACGTGTTTAATTTTGAGGAGGTCCTTTTTATCTATTTTTTCTTTTGTAGCTTGTGCTTGGGTATAAAGTCTAAGAAACCACTGCCTACTACAAGGTCTTTACAATGTTTCCCTATATTTTCTTCTAGTAGTTTTATTTTCCTGGCTTTTATATTTAGGTCTTTCTTCCATGTTGTGTTGTTTCTTGTATACAGAGTGAGATAAGTGTCCTCTTTCATTCTTTTGTTTGTGGATAACCAATATTCCCAGCACCATTTGTTGAAGAGATTTTTGTCCTTCTAACATGAACTTGGTAGGTTTGCCAAAGACCAGTTGGCCATAGAGGTGAGGGTTGATTTCTGGACTCTCAACTCTATTCCACTGATCAATGTATCTGCCTTTATGCCACAACCATTCTGTTTTGACCACTGTAGGTTTGTAATATGTTTCAAGGTCACACAGTGAAATTCCTCCCATGTCCCTCTTCTTTAGAATGCTTTCGGATATTCAGGTACACTTTTCTTTCCAAATGAATTTGGTAATTGCCTTTTCTATTTTTGTAAAGTGGGTGGTTGGAATTTTGATTGTTATTACATTGACTCTCTAAATCATTTTGGATAGGATTGACATCTTCCCACTATTTAATCTTCCAGTCCATGAACATGGAATGTCTTTCCATTTGTTTAGGTTTCATTGATCTCTTTTATCATTATTTTGTAGTTTTCTGCAAATAGGTACTATACTTTCTTGGTTAAATTGATTTCAAGGTATCTGTGTCCTTTGTTGCTATTTTAAATGGAATTTTTCCCAATTTCCTCCTCAGATTGTTCAATAATAGTATACAGAAACTCTCCTGATTTTTGCATGTTGCTCTTGTACTCTGCCACTTTGCTAACTCGTTTATTAGCTCAATTAGCTTTTTTGTAGACTTGTCAGAATTTTCTAAATATAGGATCATGTCGTTCACAAATAGAGTTTTATTTCCTCTTTTCCTACTTGGATGCTTTTAAATATTTTTTCTTGCCTAATTGCTGTAGCTAGAACTCCTCGCACAGTGTTGTATAACAATGGTGAGAGTGGGCATGCTTGTCTTGTTGCCAGCCTTAGAGGGAAAACTTTCCATCTCTCCACTTTGAGTGTGATATTGGCTGCGTGTTTTTCATATATGCCCTTTATAGTATTGAGGAATTTTCCTTTTATTCCTATTTTTCAAAGGCAGTGCTAATTCTCTCTTTATACCACCCCAAGTTCTTGACTTATAAAGTAGTAGGAGGTTCCACTAGAAGCCTTAGATAGGCATTATCCTCTAAGATTTATTTTGATTTTTTAAAATAATAGAGTCACTTATGGGAAGTGGATGTGGCTTAAGTGATTGGGCTCCCATCTACCATATTTGACATGCAGGGTTCGATTCCAAGGGCCTCCTGGTGAAGGCAAGCTGGCCTACATGGACTGCTGGCCCATCCAGTGACCTGGCTCAAGCGAAGAGCTGGCACAGCAAGACAACACAACAAAAAGAGACACAAAAAAGACAATAAGAGACACAGCAGACCAGGGAGCTGAGGTGGTTCAAGAGGTTAAGCATCTCTCTCCCAGTCCAGAAGGTCCCAGGATTGGTTCCTGGTGCCGTCAAAGGGGAAGACAAGCAGACACAGAAGAGCACACAAAGAATGGACCCAGAGAGGAGACAATGGGGGAGGGATGTGTATGTAGGGGAATAAATAAATCTTTAAATGTAAAAATAATCAGTGGGTGACAAATCAATATTTTAAAAAATAAAGTCAGTTATTATTTAAAGGGTCCAGTGTGGATTCTCAAATTGTCATCTCGAATCAAATACATATTCTTCAAAAAAAGTAATGCTACAGATACTATCTTGCTGCTTCCTGTTTTCATTGTTAATCTAATTTTAAATGTCTGTATGACATTCTATGTACCATCATTTTTTTATTAAATATATATATATTATGTTCATTGGCATTGATTTTAATATTTTATAGTGAAAAATTGTTTTGTTTTGAATACTCAGATATATTTTCTTTGTTGCCTTTGACTTTTATTGAGGGGAGAGTCTTAGAAATGATATAGCCAGGTCTAAAGATATGTCCATACCTATAAGGTAAATGCCTAGTGTCAAATGTCTAGGTAATAGTGGACCAAGAATTTGAATCTAAAACTGACTACCTCCAATGTTGCTTCATTATACCACATTATAACTGTTTGGGGGGAGCAAGAATTATCAATGTTGTATTTGTTGACAATGCCACTTTAGCTTTATTTTATGTGCTTAACTACCTGTTACTGTATGAATGAATACCATGGTCTAGTTAAAATGAACTGTGTTCATTTATAGATTCAAAAGATATAAGCTAAGTAAAAGGCTAACTTAAGGAAGAGAGATCATTAAATGAGAGAAACTACCTATAAATACACATCTATGTGTCTGGCAAACATTTAGAATAAAGACCTTTTTCTCACTGACACTTAGGTCATATCTCATTTCTAAGAAAACAAAATCAAACCAACAAGAACAAAACTCATTTTATGTACCACTTGTAAATAACAGAAGTCAGTAAATATATTCACTTCTTGATTCACTGAAAATAATGAAATTATTTTCATTTTCTGCATTTGTATGTGTTCTGTATTGGAGAACAGAAACTATTTTGAGTTAATTTTCTCATTTTTCCTGTCTCGCACAGTTGTTTTAATGAATTTGATTCTTGTGTAGAATATTAGTGGCAATATAATTCTATTTAAAAGACTTTATTTGTGGACATTTTAATTCTCAATTTTATACATGCTTATTGTTTTACTAAAACTATATTTTAGGCAGAGGTGTGCAAGTGTTCCAAGGCTAAGTAGTGGGAGTAATGATTTGTTGCTGAATATTGTATTCTGGAACTTACTTACGAGTTTGTTCGGAGAAAGACAGTTATTGAAGCTTTATATTGTCAGTAAAAACAATGAATCCATTATGTGGTGCAGCCTCTCGTTTCACCTGCACATTTGGTGTGCTAATTTACAAAGCAACATTAATATTTCTTTACGTTAATATTATATACAAATGTACTGACTTTAAAAAAAGTTATTAGCTTCAGTTTCCTTATGTATTCTATGCAGAATAAAGTAATTTATTCATTTTGCCTAATCGGGTATACTCAGCAAGTATCTGAAAGTCAGAAACTAAATAATTGGCTTTCTAATTCTAAATATGCTTTCTCCCTGGTCGGTTTGAGTTCAGCATGGCCATCATTCTTTCAGACCATCCACAGGACCTGAGTTTTATTGCTGAAACACATTTGACAATATTTTGGTGAGTGTTTGCTACTGCAATAAGATCTTTTCAGACTGTCGGATAATAGTCTCCTTTTGAACTAGCTAGATCTCTGGAGACAAATATGACTTCTGGAGAGATACCGCTGTTCTGAGGTTTTTCTAGTCAGAGAGTGAGGTCCGCCACATTTTCAACTTGCCCATGCTTTTGTTAACATTGCTCCTTCAGAAAGGGATTCCTGTAGCAGGGAGTAGACATTCATCATCATTTCTTCTTTGCTTCTTCCTTCTCTGTCAGATATAAACCATGGCCTCATAGGAATAAATAAGGAAGATGTACCAAGCAGTTTACAGAGTGCCCATCCCATGATGGGCAGCATTTCCACCAAGCCCTCGAAACTGTACTTTTTCTTCACAGTTTAAGGAGAAAAGGGTCCAAAATAGCAGGGCAAGAGATCCCATCCTGGCCAAACTATTCATGTCAAAGTTGGTGGATGGCAACTCCACACTGCCCACTAGGCATGGAGAGAAGAGAAAAGATTTTTTTTTTCAATTGTCCTTGAAATATCCTTTGGCCCATTTTTTTCCTCCATTATTATATCCAGTCAATTTTCATTGTCTCTTTAGCTTCTCTCTCTCTTTTGTAAATTGTGAAAATATATATAGGACATAAAATTTCCCATCCCAACTACTCCCAAGCATAAAATTCAGTAGGATTTAATCACCTCCACAGTGTTTTGTTCTCCTTACCACCATCCATTACCAAAACTTTTCCTCCACCCCTCACAGAAGCCCTGCACCATGCACCAACTCCCCATTTCCCCTGCCCCCTGTCCTGGGAATCTGTACTCTAATGTCTGTTTCAATGAATTTGCAAGTTCTAATGATTTCATGTAAATGGAATCATATAATATCTGTCTTTTCATGTCTGACTTACTTTACTCAACATTGTGTCTTCAAGGTTCATTCATGTTATACGATGTATGGCCGAATAATACTCCTTTTATGGATGAATAATATTCCATTGTACGTACATGCCACATTTTGCTTATCTAGTTACCTGTTGATGGATATTTGGATTACGTATATAAATCTGTTTTCTGTCATTTTAATGAGGTTTGGGAGGAAACTAAATGTCAAACTGAACATTTACACAGTAGTCAGTAAATGTGTAATTTTCTTTTGTGGTTATTGTATACATCCCATCCCCGCCCGCATGGCTCCCTTGTCTGTTTTATCACTGTTTTTCCTTGTTTGATTGGTGGGGGGTGGGGGCGGCCCCTCCTGTCCCGTCCTGGACGAATCACATGCAGCATCTCATACTTGTGGCGATCCTCTCCCTTAAGCAGGACTGCCTTTTGGGGGACACACAGAGGTATTTTTCAGACTTCTTTGGGGGTACAGATTGTCCCTGGGAGTGGGAGGTGACAATGTGGGCAGTGGGACTGGCCCAGCCCCTCCGTTAGCACGAATACTCTTGGGCCCCTGCGTTGCATCCACAGGAAGACCAATGGGGGTTGCCAAGGGGGACCGGGTCCCACAGACCTTACCTAGGAGGTGGTGAGGTTATCCTTTGATTGGAACCCCCTGCCCAAGCTACCCTCATGTCGCCTTCCTTGCCCAGGAGAAAAGGGCGGGTGGGGCTTAACCACCTGGGATAGCTTACAACTTCCAATCTCTGGCTGGGTGGGGGCAGGATGGGACAGGGTCAGATGTGACCTTCCAGACCCCTGCTGGCTGTAAGGGGTCTCCAGGCAGCCTGCCCTGCCGTCCCTGGCTCTGTGGCACAGCACCATCATAGAGCTGCATGGAGCCAGGGAAGGTTCTAGAGAACCATGCCATGTCCCCCTGGTCCAGAGATCCTCCAAGTCCCATGCAGCAGCTCCCTTTGTCTATCTTGGGCCCCCCTGCTCAGGGACAGCCCCTACCACTGGTTGGCAGGCAGCTTCTATGGCCGGGAGGCTGGCCCACCACCCCCAGGTGCCCCCAGCTTCCCCCAGCCATCCCCAGCTTTGGCCAGCCTTGACATGAGCCAGCTGCCCTCAGCCCTCCGAGGGGTCTTAAATGATTCATGGGGCCGCCTCCCTGGACGCCACTTGAGCAGCTGCCCTTCCCTCCCTTGGCCAGGTAGAGCCCTCCTGTCACAGCTGACATCCCTGCACGGCCTCCCAGCTCCCCCCTCCCCCAGGCCACATGGGGTAAGTTGAAGAGGGAATGCAGCTGCCCCCTGGGAAGGAGGGGCCAGGGCTCCTGGCTTGAACACTCCCAGGCCTGCAGCTCTCCCTCATGCTCCAAGTTTGCAGCCACAGCAAGGAAGGAGGGGGCATTGGAGGGAAAGAGGGGCAAGGCTGTGGAGGGAGAGGGGGAGAGGGGAAGGTGAGGAGCAAGGACCACTGGGGCAGGGAGGGGGTGACCAGGGAGGAGAAGGAGCTGGAGAGAACTGGAGGGTCTCCTGCTTTGGTAGTTGGTAGGAAGATTCCCCCTGTCAAGTATGGGGTTTCATCTCTCCATCCCGGCCTTCACCGGGTCCTGATATAGTCAGAGCCTCTCAGGCTCTCGGGGTCCCAGTGAAATCCTGAAAGGGAAGTGGCCTCTGAGGTCGGGGGCGGAGCTTCACCTTCGCCACTTCAATTCCTCAGGGGTCTCCCTGGTGAGGAAAACTCCAGACAAGCATCTTTATTGTCTGCCGAGCCTGGGCACCCAGTGACTTGTGCACGTCTGAGACAAGGAGCCTGGAATCTGTAAGAGCCAATGCCGATGGCCGCGTGGGCATGCCAAGGATTTTATTCTCCGTCGAGCTGAACTTTCCTGCTGGCCGTGTTTCAGTATTTGGCGTTTTAATTCCGGATAAGATGCCCCTCCAGGGAAAGATGTGTGTATTTTTATATTTCTGCATATTCCGCCTGTGGGCGAGAGGTGGGAATGAACCCCAGTGTCCAGAGGTGCCTCGTTGCTCAGAACGGATGTGCCTGAGCTTCCCTCCTTCATCTCATCGGGGGCTTTTATGAGTGGGTGGGGGGGTCCTTAGGGCCCCTGAGGTGTACGGGGAGAGGGAGGCCAAAGCGGGCATCGCTGCTCTTCCAGCCTGGAGATCTCCTCTTCTCACTGGGCCCCTGAGGTGTACGGGGGGAGGGAGGCCGAAGCGGGCAGCGCTGCTCTTCCAGCCTGGAGATCTCCTCTTCTCACTGGGTCACGTGGGCGCGTGTCCAGAGCTCAGCCCCTGGGGTTCGGCGAGGGGGGAAGTTCAGTTAGAACACTGGGCAAGCGCCATTCCATTCCATTCAGGTTTACAGCAAGGGGGGCGCAGAATCTTCCCCCCCCCCCCCCAAGGGCCTTTTCCAGCCTAGCAGGGCCCCTCCAGCTAGGCCCTTTCTCTGCGGGTTTATCCTGTCGTCTCAAATCTCAGTTCTTCTAAGCCCGCCTTTCTGCCCCCCAAACAACAGGCCCTCTCTCCTCCAGCAGTGGGGCCCCTGCCCCCAGCTCGGCCCTCATGAGGGGAGAGCAGGTCTCACGTGTGGTTTGTGGAAAAAAAACAGGGACCTTTTTCTGTCCCACGAAGGGGTGAAGCTTATGGGGAGGTTTTCGGTCAGTACCTTGGACAGCTCCAGGTAGAAAAAGGAAAAAAAAGCAGCTAGGGCCAGGGTTGGGACCACGGAGAGATTTGCATCTGAGACTTGTAAATGCCTGGCCCGGGCCACGTTATGTCTTTGTCAGGCAGGGTTCTGATTTGAACTGGGTTTGGGAGTTAAATTTTTGCTCCGTGTGGTGAACTTGAGCTCGAGTGCGGGCCAGGGAGGACAGTTGCTTTCCCCCACCCTCCCGGGGCCCTGCCTGCACAGCTTCTACCCTGGGGGCCCATTTCCCTTATACTATGGGCCACGGGGACTGACACGCAGATGCCCCCACCCCAGAAGCACACCTGGCAAGGAGTCTTGCTGTTGAGCATCTGTGCCAGGCAGCACCTCCTGGTGGGAAAGGCTACACGCGTTGCCATGGTAACCTGACCCTTCGACATTTCGGCATCTGTAAAATGGGGTGAGAGCACCCACCATGCAGGATGGCTCATGAGAGCAACTGGGCAAATTCATGGAAAGCATCGTGTCTTACGGACAGACGCCCACTAGTATTGTCGCTTCCTCCCTGATGGACTTGAACTGACACTTCCAGGAAAGGTGGCTCAAGTGCAGAGCCACTGGGCCTCACTCCTGTATGGCCAATCCTGGCCAACACAGCCCTGATGTGCCTGGAGCCACAGCCAGAGGTGCCGAAGATGCTGCACCATCCTCCTCTAATGTCCTCTTGAAGTGGAAGTGCAGGTGGAGCCTGGAAGCATGGCCAGGGGAATCCAAAAACCCAGCTCCCAAGACCCAGCCCCCCAAGACGCAGCCTCAAAAAACCCAGCACCCAAAGACCCAGCCTCCAAAGATGCAGCCCCCAAGACCCAGCACCCAAAGACCCAGCAACTGTTGACCCAGCACTTAAAGACCCAGCCCCAAAGACCCAGCACCCAAAGTTCCAGCACCCAATGAATCAGCCTTCAAAGACCCAGCCCCCACAGACCCAGCCCCCAATGACGCAGCACCCAAAAACCCGGCACCCGAACATGCAGCCCACAAAGATGCTGGGTGTCTGCAAGTCCTTGTGCCCCCAGCCTCCAGCCAGCCCCCAGCACCTGGAGAGCAGGGAACCCTGAAAAAAGGATAACAGTGCATGTAGAATTGGACTTCGGAGAGGCGACCTCGCACTCTTTTCTTACAATAAAAAAGTCACATCCCCTGGAAGGTGGAGTGTAGACTCCCTGTAACTATTCCTATTCTTTGTTGAACTTTTAGGTTGCCTAGAGCTTTTTGAGCCAATCATTTCTCCTGAGATTTTTACCCAGCACTCGATTCACAAAAGGTGGAGTGACTGAATCAAAGGGCATGAAACTTGGGATATATTTTCCAATTCTTTCAGCAAGGTGCTTTACCCAATGCCCTTTCCAGCATTGGAGATTCTTGTTAAGAAAAAAAAAGTGTTGGTAATTTTTTAGGTAGAAAACAGTATTTGATTTTTTATATCTAAAATCAGATTTTGTTTCGTTTTAATTTAAAGAGAGAGTCCTAGCTTTAGGGGGCTTTGGGGCCATGGAGGCCTGATTTGGCAGGGCTCTGCTGGAGCCTGCTCATGCCAGCTCTTCCAAACTCCATCTTCAGTGACTCTCTCATTGGCATGTTGAGATTAGTCAGGCTAGGAGCATTTATCACATGGGAATCAGGAGGAATATTTACACTAGGGGAATTTGTGTAATGCTCACACCATGGAAATCAGTGGGAGGAAGGCTGGCCTAGGGGCATAAGGAGGTCTGGGGCCCAGGCTAAGTTGGTCCAGGCTGGTGCCTTAACCAGATCTCCTCCAGCACCCTCAGAGGGCCTTTCCCATCCTACATAGAGGCAGAGATTGTGCAGGTCCCTGCTGTCCTTCCAAGGACTTCCCCTCCCGGAGATTCGGAGGGGGCTCTCTGAGACACCACTTCCTGGTGGTGTCAGTTCTGGAAGGCGCCTGGGGTGGCGATGGCAGGGTTGGGGGCTGGGATGTGGGCGAGGGGGAGGCCGAGCTTGGGGGTGGGGTGGCAGCCTGGTGCAGGGCTAGTTTCCCCCGAAGGATGACTCTCCTGGAGACCCAGAGACACCTAAATGTGAGTTCTAAAGACCAGGCATGGTGCACCAGGCCTAGGGGAGAATTCACACTTTGGATTTGATTATCTTTTGTTCTCCTCCTGTTTAGCAGAAGGATCTCTGAAGACCATGCGCTACTCTGAATTCCTTCCACCTCCTTCCTGCGGAAGCGTGTCCTGGTGGTGCGGGCCAAAAAGTGCATCGGGCCTCTGTTTCCCACCAAGTGTCCACGCGGGAAGGGGGCCTAAAGCCTCACCTTGGGTCACTTCCCAGGCAAAGCTTCCTTCTCTGGGGCATGGATTCCTGGAGTCTGGGCCACTTTACTTTTTCAGTCAAATTCTTTCGCCTCTGTGAGTTGTTGGGCTCTTGTTTTGTTCCCCAGTTGCAGGAAGAAAAGCGAGTCTAAGTGTTTGTTACTGCAGCAAATGAAACTGAGTTAACTCTCTTCCATGTCCGAGGTTCTTTTCAGCAACAGCTCGCCCAGATTTTCTTCCCTTTTCCTTTGGGTTGGAGGGGAGATTCTGGGATTCAGATACTCAGGGTGGTGCAAGGTAATTAAGACAATTTAGGATATGTAAGGAAATGAAAATCAACTGTGCCCTGACACTCAGCATTAACTACACTCAATGTCTTCTTACCTTTATAATTATATTAAGACAATAACTGCATAACTGATGTGGGCTATGGGTGGAAGGCTCTTTGTCTCTTCAGAGATAACTAAGTTGTTTGACTTGTGCGTGTGGAACGGTAAGAGGCTGCAGTCCTGCCCTTAGGGACTGGCAGCGGCTCCAGTCCCAGGAAATGTTTAACAATGCAAGGGCTATAAACTTTAAGTATTTAGGGGAAATGCAAAAACCAAATACGCTAAAGGCTTATCTAGAATGTCTGGAGTCCATGCTAAAAGCTTACCTAAGATGTGGAAGATATATGCTAATTGAAGCCTATTGAGAACTGAAACAAAGGGACCATTTGGCCTTTCCTTTCTGTATAAAAGACGTTTGAAAATCTTGTTCAGGGCTCGGGATTCAAACTGAAAGCTCCCGAGTCCGGCCGGCCGTCAATAAACCATTTTTCCTTCTCAAAATCATTCCTGAGTCCTGGCCTCTCTATACTCAAATAATTGAACTTCTCTTAAATTCCACAACATAACAATCTTAGATAATATTTACTGTTTTGAAAGTTTAGGATTAAATTTTTCCCTGCATTCTTTTTTCATTTAGTTTATAGCTTTTCTTCTTGCCAAAACTGTTTAAAAACACTATTGAATAGATATTTAAAGAGGCATTATAAAGTAATTGTTGAATATTTTAAATTGTCTTCAAATTTTTCCTTATTATAGGTAATGATTGAATTGAAATCTTGTATATAGGTCTTTGCATGAATGGTCATTGTGTTAAGATAGATTCTGAGTGAAGCATTTACATTTTTATTTACTTCTTTATTTACTGTGCTTTTATAATTGAGGTGAACTTAACCTAACAAAAAATTAACTGTTCTAAAGCAAAAAGTTAAGTGGCATTTAATAAGCTCACAGTTTAGGAATTTCCCAAACACCTTCATTGTCCCCAAATAGAAACCCTGAAACTTTTAGGCAGTAAGCAGTTACTCCCCATCCACACACCGGCCCCCGCCACCCCCCCCACCCCCGGCATCCACCATTCTGCTTTTTTCTCTATGTATTTACCTATTCTGGATATATCATATAAGTGGAATCACACCACTTGCCACTTCTTTAATGTAACATGTTTTCGAGCTTCAGCCACCCTGTAGCATTTATTCTTTTATATTCCCGAGTGCGGCGGCTTGCTCGGTCGGTAGAGGTGGGGTCTGGCTGCGGACGAGGGGTCAGTCCAGCTCTGGACGAGGGGTTGGTCCCACTTGGGACGAGGGGTCGGTCCCGCTTGGGACGAGGGGTCGGTCCGGCAGCAGACGAGGGATCGGTCTCACAAGGGGTTGCGCGGTTCGGCTGACGGGGTCGCCCGGCGAAGCCGGCGACGAAGGGGTCGCCCGGAGAAGCAGGCGACGAAGGGGTCGCCCGGAGAAGCAGGCGACGAAGGGGTCGCCCGGAGAAGCAGGCGACGAACTGGGGACAAGGGAGGCCAGGCCCTTGTCGGGGGCTCTCAGGACTGGAGGGCGCACGGCAGAAGAACTACCGCGGAGACAAGGTAAACAGTAAACACGCAAGTCCACTTTACTGAGGGAGAGGCAACAGTTTTATAGGGGCTGGGGAAGGCTGATTGGTCGAAGCCACGCCCTGTTCTGATTGGTTGCTGGCAAAAGGTCAGTGGGCGGTACTGGACGGGGGAGGGGTGGTGGTTAGGGATTGGCTGTCGCTGTTGCTGGGGGAAGGGGCAGGGTTTAGGGATTGGTGGCTGCTGTTGCTGGGGTGGAGGGCAGACTGGATTTTTCCGCCCACGCCTGGCTGTTGCTGCTCTCGGGGGAAGGGAAAAGGGCAGACTGGATTTTTCCGCCCACGCCTGGTTGTTGCTGCTGTCGGGGGAGGGGAAAAGGGCAGACTGGAATTTTCCGCCCACGCCTGGCTGTTGCTGCTGTCGGGGGAGGGGAAAAGGGCAGACTGGAATTTTCCGCCCTGCGCCTGCGCAGGGAGAAAGAAGAAGAAGGGTGCTGCCCCACAGGCATCGGGTGGCGCCATCCGGGAGGAGGGGCGGCCGCGGAAGCATGGCTGCCGAGAAGCGGAGACCCGAGGGCACTCTGTGCCCATGCCGAGCTCCCTTCAGGGGTGGCGGTGAGTCTGACCAGCCACCCTATTATGGGGGCAGCGGCTTGGCCTGCCGCGGCTGCTCCCCCGCCAGGCCAGCAAACCACACTTCAGCCCGACTGATGACCGCACCCGAGTAATGCTCTATCATATGTGTATATACTTGGTTAGCTATTAATCTGCTGATGGACATCTGGGTTGCTTCACCCTTTTGGTTACGATGACTAGTGATGCTCTGAACTTGTGTGTATGTATTTTAGTTTGAGTAGCTGTTTTCTATTGTTTCAGATATAATTCGAGGAGTGTTATTGCTGGATCATATGGTAATTGTCCATGTAACTTTCTGAGGAACTCCCCAGACTGTTTTTACAATGACTGAACTGTTTTACATTCCCACCAGCAAATTAGATGTTTTTGATAACTGATTCAGTCTCTATCTGTTATAGGTCTGATCAGACTTCCTTTTCTCAGTCAGTGTTGGTAGTGTGTGTGTTTCTAGGGATTTGTCCTTTTTATATAGGTTATCTAATTTGTTGGTGTACAGTTATTTACAGTATTCTTTTACAGTCCTTTTTATTTCTCTTAAGTTTTTTAGTGATACCCCCACTTTCATTTCTGATTTTGGTTATTAGTTTCTCTTTCTCTCTTCCTTTTGTTTTTGTTTCTTTCAAATGGCATCCATTGCTTTTATAATGAAAATAATGTCATTAATAGAAAATAGAGAACCTTATAAAATTAAAATTCTCTTATCATCTATAGATAATATCAATTAGGCTTTTTTGTTACTTTATTTTTTTATTTTTTCATAAAATTGTCTTTTTTTTAAGGTACATAGTTCACAAAAAATTTAAGAAGTTTCCACATACCCCACAACCCCCCACTCTCACGGCAACAACCTTTTTCGTTAGTTGGATGAAAAATTGCCAATTTTTGATGATCTTTGCAAATAATCAGCTTCTGTGTTTTTTATTTTCTCCATTGTTTTCCTATTGCCTATTTCATTCATCTCTGTTCTAATCTTTATTATTTGTCTCTTTCTGGTAGTTTTGAATTTGTTTGCTCTTCTTTTACTAGTTCCTTAGGTTTCTGATTTGAGATTGTAAATTCAATCTGTGCTTCCTCAGGGACTCTTTCTGTTAAGACTCTGATCAGAGCAGCAAACATGAGAAGAAAGCGAGCAAGTAAAAAGGTTCTCTGAGTAATGGGCAGCAAGATTAGCGAGATCTGCACATGCCCTTGTACAAAGCTAAGTGGGACTTCAAGCCTCGTAATCAATTACAGGAGACAAAACAAATGCTCTGTTCCAGTTTATCCTGTTGGGGTGCAAAGGTGGAGCGGTGAGCAGAGGGTTTTAGTTTGAAGGGTTAGCCAACAGGGCTTGATCCTCCCCTTTGCTTTCTCCTGAGAAAAAAACGTGGCTTCATAGTCTGGACAAGCTGAGTCTTTTGCTTTCCAAGGAGTTCATTAATGCCACCAACTGACACCTGCCTTGTATTCCTTTTTCATCCATTTCAAATTGGTCAGCTTACCATCTGAAAATGAGTCTCTGACATGTTTCAACAAAAATATCACTTCTTTCTAAGGCTGATTTGGAAGAATGTGGCTTAGATGGGAGGGCCAAGGGGACGTGCCAACCCCTACCGCCCACCTGGACCTTGGGACAGCCCAGCTAAGGGAAGGGTTGGGGCTTAAGACGGACCTTGACCCAGGGTGTCGCCTTCCACTTGCAGATTCGTTCCTTGTCACGTTCTCACGCACTCTTCCACACACTCTATCGCACACTTTCTCACATCTTCATCAAATTGTTTCCATCCAGTCACTCTTTTATACACTCCCGGTCACACTCGAGCTCCTGGTCAGATGGTTTGCCTGTTGCACTCTCCAACCCTATCATGCTACCTTTGCCAAAGTCTATTTTCTGGCTATTTCTGTCACTCTGTCATAGGATGTCTCTGTCATCTCTTCACACTCTTCCTCTTTTCACACTCTTCCTGTCACACCCTCGCACCTTGTCATTCTTTTTGGTCAGATTCATTCCCTGTCATATTTTTAAACACTATCACACTGTCTTTTTCACAATCTTTTTTAGGTCATGTTTTTCACTTCAGACACACACTCATTATGTTTTCTTTATCACCCCCTGCAGTTTTTTTTGCTTGTTGTTTGCTCTCTCTATCCATTCGTTGAGCATTCTTCTGCGTCTGTGTTTATTTTTATTTACCCCCCCCCTTGCAGCTTGCTTGTTGTCTGCTCTCTGTGTCCATTCCCCGCGTGCTCTTCTGTGTGTTTTTTTTTTCTTGTTTCCCTTTTGTTGCGTCACCTTGCTGAGTCGTCACTCCGTGGCACTTGCGGGCCTGGCAGCACTCCACGGAACCCATGCCAGCAGCTCTCCAAGGCGTGCAGGCGAGCCTGCCTTCACAAAGAGGATCCGGGACGCGAACCCAGGGCCTCCCACATGGTAGATGGGAACCCACCTGATTGAGCCACAGCTGCTTCCCACTCATTATCTTTGGTTTAATTCTGTCACAATCTCTTTCACACATTGTCATATCACACAGACTACGATATCCTGGTCAGATTTCTTGCCTCGTCACACTATGTATCCTTCATAATTTTTTTTTCTTAACAAATTTTATTGATGCTTATTAATAAAGAATAAATCTATCCAAAGTGTACAATTAATTGTATTCAATATAATCACATAGTGGTGCATTCATCACTTCAATCATTTTTAGAACATTTCCAATATTACAAATAATAATAATTTTATAATAATAATGAAGAGACAAAAAAGTTCATCACCTCTCAATCTCTCTATGCTTTCCTTGCTGGATGTAGCTGTTATTCTGTTTCTCTCTGTTTTGTAAAAAAGTCTTATATATGTAAAATTCATACTTTGCATGAGGTTTCACCATGTGATACAGTACCATGTTACATTTTTAGCTCTACTTTTAGTAAAATACAAGACCTTAAACTTACCCTTTCAACCTCTGTCATACCCAGATAATAGTTCCACTAGTAACAAACATTATGATGTGCTTTTATGATTTCTATTCCTTTCCAAAGATTTACAAATAACCATTTTACCTACTCTGCAAATAATAAACCTCAACTTTCCATTCTCTACCCTCATTCTGTTTTCTGGTGACCATTATTCTAATTATTTTTTTGTCTTTTTTTTTTTAATATTACGTTAAAAAATATGAGGTCCCCATAAACCCCTCACCCCCCTCTCCCACCTCCTTCCCCCACTCCTCCCCCCATAACAACAATCTCTTACATCATCATGAGACATTCTTTGTATTTGGTGAATACATCTCTGAGCACCACTGCACCTCATGGTCAATGGTCCACATCATAGCCCACACTCTCCCACAGTCCACCCAGTGGGCCATGGGAGGACACAAAATGTCCGGTATCTGTCCCTGCAGAACAACCCAGGACAACTCCAACCCCCGAAAATGCCCCCGCATCTCATCTCTTCCTCCCACTCCTTACCCCCAGCAGCCACCATGGCCACTTTCTCCACAACAATGCCACATTTTCTTCGATTACTAATCACAATAGTTCGTGAATAGAATATCAGTAAGTCCACTCGAATCCATACTCTATTCCTCCACCTGAGGACCATGGAATGGTTGTGTCCACTACACATCTATATCAAGAGGGCCTTAGATTCCACATGGATGCTGGATGCAATTATCCTGCCTTTAGTTGTAGGCACTCTTGGCTACCTGGTGTGGTGGTTGACCTTCTTCACCTCCATGTTTGCTGAGTGGGGTAAGTCCAATAAAATAGAGTATAGGAGCTGAAGTCTGTTGAGGCTCAGGGCCTGGCCATCACATGCTCAGTCCAGAGATACAGGTCCCCTGGGTATACATTAAACCCCAGCACCAACTACACTTCCAGTAAAAGTAACAGAAGAGGCTTATGAACAAAGATCACATCTGAGTCCAGCTCCATCACACAGAAACACAAACTCCAAAGTAGGGCCACCTGACATAGCACTGAACTCCATCTGCCATGACGATAGAACCTGTGGGTCTCTGTAGCCCTCAGAAGAACCAATACCTGGGGTTGTATCTCCTTCATAATTTATATGTCACACTGTCTTACATTCAGTCTCTGCACTGTTTTCCTATCTAACTCTATCTCTATCACTCTATCCTTCATACTGTCTATTACACTCTTTTAAACTCTCTCCCTGTCACATCCCCTCTGTCACATATTCTCTTTCACACTCACTCTTTGTTACACTCTTGCTGTCTGATCTATTTTCTGTCACAATTTCTCTGTGTCACCTTTTTTCTGTCACATACACTATTACCCTGTCTCTCTCAAACTCCCTCAGTCACACTCTTTCTCTGTCAAATCTTAGCTTTGCCAGACTCCATCTCTGCTATTGTTTCTCTACTACACTCACTTTTTGTGGCCTGCTTTTTCTCATGCTCACTGTATGCTACTTTTTGGTCTGGTTCTCTCCTTGTCATACATTCTCTCTTATATTTTTTACTGTCACATACTGTCATTCTCTCTGCATCACATTTTCTTTCTGTAAAATGGTCATTGTCTCTCTGCACCTCTCCAATCTCTCTCACTTTCTGTCATACTCTATTCTTGTCAGATTATAGGTCTCTGTCAAACTCTGTCACCTAATGTCTCCCCTATCTATTAAATTCTCTCGCTGACTCCGTATTTCATTTTCTCTTCCGCACCCACACATCCTGTTTCACATTTTTGTTCAGTTGCTCCCTGTCACACTTTCACAAACTCTCACACTCCCTGTTACACTCTCTCTGTCACAAGCTATTTGTGTCACACTTTCTCTCAAATTCAGTCACCCTGTCTTTCACACTGTCCCTGATACATCCTCCCTGTCACCACACTGTCTGTTTCACACTCATTTGCTTATCTTGTTGTCTGATCCACTTTCTGGAATAATTTTCCTATGTCACATAAGCTCTCTGTCACTTCTCCCTGTTACAGTGTCTTTCTCAAAATCACCGTGAGACACTCTGTCTCACTCAATTTGTTTCAATTTGTCACATTGCAATCTTATTCATTATTACTCTCTATCAGATTGATTCTTTCATATACTCTGATTCACTGTATTACATGCATGCCTGTCATATTAATTCTGTCACACACTCTCTCTTATATTCCTATGTCACTCTATTAATATCTCAATCACACTCTCTCACACCTTATCTCTGTTACACCATATTTTTGTCGCACTATGCCAGCGTGTCTCTGTCACTCTCTCTGCATCAAACTCTCTGTCACCCTCCGTCTCTAACTTTCTCAATCACACTCTTTGTTCAGAAGCATTCCTGGTCACAGTCTCACACACTGTCACACTCCCTCTCTGCGTCATTGTCTGTGAAGTTCATCCTGTCATACTTTCTGTCTCCCCCTATCTTTGTTAGACTTATTTCTGTCCCTGTGTGTCACGCCTTCTCTCTGTCAGTGTCATTGCCTTTGGCATGTCCCCTTACAGACCGCAGCTTTGAGACAGAACCTGCCCCTAGGGCCTAATGGGGCACTGTAATCATCACGGCTTTTGAGAACTGCGGGAACCAAAAGTCTTGTTAGATAACAGTGGGCTAGAGGCGGGATCAGGATGGGCAAAGGGAGGCCCCAATCCCCCAGTTGCCAGTGTCACATCCTGCAGTGCATCCCCTGGGCAGGGATCAGAATGTACATTCTCAACTACTGAGGACTCGAAGGAACAGGGGAAATCGCTCTGGAGGGCCGCCAAGAACAGGGCAGCAGGGCACCTTCAAAGTGCGTGGGGAGTTTAGGGAGGAAGGACGGCATGAACCCTGATGGGGGAGAAAGAAGAGCTGATTGTAGATCAGGAGACGTGGGGGTTATTCCTGACTATCGCACCAAGGGCTAAAGCTTGCAATTGAAAAACAGAACCTCCCAGGGACTCAGATCCCCATCTGCAAAATGGGGATACTGACAGCAACCCACACATCCATCAAGTCGCAGGGCAGGCCTGTGTCCTGACTGGAGCTAGACTTAAGGAGCAATGGGGCAGTGGGGAGAGACCCCTCGGGAGAGGTGCTGAGAGCGAGCGCCAGAATGTGGGGCAGGAGAGGCAGGCCAGTGCCCCGCGGACACCCGGCTGTCATCACTTGTCACCCCTGCTCCCCTGTGGGAATGGGTGGGGCTAAGGAGGGTGAAAGGAGCGTGAGTGGGTCAGCCCTGTCCTGCTCTAGACACCTGCCGTCTGTCCTGCCCTGCCCTGCTCTGCCCTGTCACAGAGTTCTCAAATGGTCAGACTTTTCTATGTAAGTAGCAGCTTTAAACCGATGTCAGCTGCCTCCTAACAGAACAGACCAGAAAGCAGGGTGCAAGGAGCAGGCCACGCTCACTGCCCTGCACCCCACTTCCTGCCAGGATGGTATCACCACATCAGAAACCCTGAGTCCAGAAGGCTTAGGGCATCTGCAGAAGATGAACCCGAAGCTCTGGGAGTTTAGGAGACTTGTTCGGGGTCTCCGTGGTTCCTGGCAGGGGGATAATGAAACCTCACCCTCTGACTCAGCTCAGTGCCCTGCCACTCAGCTGTAAGTCTAAGTGAGGAATCTCTGGACATGGAGTTTGTTCAGATGAACACAAAGGGAAGTAGCAACTAGCGGAAACAGATTCAGAAGCTCAGAGCTAAAAGGGCCTCATGGACCAGGTGGGGAAACTGAGGCCCAGCAGCTAGAGCACTCGGTTCACAGAGCATCTTGTTGGAAGAGCTTGTTCAAGGCCCTGCCAGCCCACCACCCAGGGCTCTGCCCTGTCCTTTATGCCGAAAGCCTCAGGTGTTAGTAGAAGCTGTTGACAGCCAGCTCAAGTGTTGCAAATTCCAGAGACAAAGCGAGGAATGGATAGACATAGAGCACTCAGTGAGGGCCTGGCACAAAGGAAGCTCCTGAGTCCAGCTCATAGATGCTTGCTTTTCCTGGCTGGAGCTCCCCTCTTCCCATAACCGGCCACTTGGCACTCACCAGCCTCCTCGCCCCACTACACTCTGCTATCCACAAAATTCATGCTTCCTCAGGACCTTTGCATATGCCATTTTCTTCTCCCACATGGTTCTTTCCCTCTCTTCCTGGAAGTCTCTGCTCACACTCCCCCAAATCTAGGTTTTCTCTCTAGAAAAGAATTATCCTCCCACCCCAAACTCACTATACTGCTCACCCTCTGACTCCAGATGGTCTTGCTGATTTATTACTTCTCTGTCTTCCCTCACTACAGTGTCACCTCCGTGAGCAGAGCTTTTTGTATTTGTTCAATGTCATAGCCCCAATGCCTAGAATAATGTTTGACATATAGAGGCTCTCATTAAATATTAGGTGAAGAAATGAATCACAGCCAGTGCAAGGCACTGCAGGGAACATGCACTGCTCACCCAGCCCTGTGTGCCAATGTCTGACACTCTACGATATTGCCATTCTTTTCTTTGTCATTTTGTGTTTATTGGTTTTTATTCATAAACAGTGTATACTCATCAAGCAAAATCTCCTCCTTCCCCCTCTCACCATCCTCTGGTAACCTCCAATCTACTGTTTGACTCTGCAAATTTGCTATTTGTAGAAATTTCATATCACTGACATCGTACCATAATTGTCCTTCGCCTTGCTTATTTCACTGAGTTTATTGTTTTCAAGGTTTGCCCATGTTGCAACATGTCTCAGAATTGCATTCCTTTCGAAGGCCAAATAATACTCTGTTGTATGTAGGTACTACCTTCTGTTATCCATTCATCTATGGGTGGACGCTTGGCTTGTTTGCACTTTTGGCTCTTGTGAATAAGGTTGCTGAGGACATGGGGGTACAAGCATCTGTTTGAGACCCTGTATTCACTATCTTTGGGTATGTACACCTGAGATTAGAACTGCTGAGTCAGAAGATAATTTTGCATTTAAGCTTTTGGGGAACTACCATATTGCTATACATATACTAATCTATACTTTTAAAAATTTCATTAATTTCCCCTTCAAAAGCAAGAAATGATGGAACTATAAAGACAATCAGATAAATTCCCAATGGCAATATTAGCATACCTCTCTTAGTAACTGAGAAAACAAGCATATAAAAAATTCAGTAGGGATAGAGGAAGTTGACCAATGCAATAAAAATGCTTACGCAAAAGTACTCTGTACCTAAGCACTGTACAATATATTCTTTAAAATGTACATGGACCATTTACAAAAATGAACCATGTGCTAAGACCTAAAGCAAATTGCCAAGTAATGAAATCATACAATATATGTTCTCTGACCAGAGGGCAATTAGGCAAGAAAGAAAGGAGTAACCAGAAAACTTCAAAATATCTTAAAATTAAGGTAGTACTTCAAAACAAACTGTGGACAAAGAAGAAATCACAGTGGAAATTAGAATAAATTTTGAACGGAATGATTATGAAAATGTTATACCTCAATGCTTGTGGTAGCTAATAGCAGCTAAAGCTGCACATAGAGGGCAATTTAGACCTTAAATGTGTATATCAGAAAAGAAGGAAGGCGGCAGATCAATGATCCATCCATCTTAAGGAGAAACAAGGACATCTCACGCGAAAAAAGAACAGCGAATGAACACCCCCAAGGGAAAAAAAGAAATAATAGAAGGGAGGGGATAATAAAAATAAGTGCAGACGCCTTTGTTAGGAGCACTTCTTAGCAGCAATAGCCTTCACTGTCATACAATCCAATTCGCCAGAACCTAATCCCCTGAACACATCAAGCTGCAGAAAATGTGGTTATGTATTCCTAACATGCAAGAATACTATTGTTCAGGAAAGGGAGAGACAGTACTGGTGACCATTAAGTCTCTACCACAGATATGTTAGCTGGGAACACCTATTAGACACCCACATGGAGACGCTGAGTCTGAATAGAAGAGTCAGGAGCTTAGGGAGTGGTTTAGGCTGCAAGTGTGGATGTGGAAGTCAGGAAACCACCACACAAGGCAGGATCATGGGGGAGCACACGGAGAGACGGGAAAGGGGGCCAACACTCAGAGGCTTCGTGTAAATTCCCAGCATAATAATGAAATTAACGGGAATTTCGATTTTTAAAACCCTGTACAAAATGGCCCTCGGTGGTGAGGCTGTTCCTTTTGACCACAGAAGTATACGAAACTATTTCCCCTCACCCTTTCAAGAGTAGAGATTATTATTTTTAAAAAATAGATGTTACCAATTTGGTAGGAGAAAACTCTAACTTTATTTTAGTTTTTAAATTCCTTTTGAGATCCAGCCTTTTTTTTCTTTTTTATTGGCCAATTGCCTTTCCCTTTGGTTAGATGACTATTTATATGATTTGTCCCTTCTTGTATTATGGTCATCTTTTTCTTATTGATTCACATAGGTTCTTTAAATGTCGACAATATTAACCTTGTGTCTACTATATTTTAAACTATTTCCCCAATTTGTTGTTGGCCTCCTGTTTATGGCTGTAAATTTTATAGGTTCAAATCTATCACTTTACTTTTATGATTTGTTCACTTGTGTTTACGATTTGAATAGTTTTTCCTACCCTCATGTTGGAGAAATTTGTATCTATTTTTCTGCTAAATTGTTAAAGATTCCTTTTTATATATAATTATTTTATCCATTGTAAGTGTTTTGATATGCGATTACCTCTGTAGTTCACTATAAACATTTGAACACTTTGTCACTTAGTAAAACAGAGTGGAGTTTTTCATTTGTTAAGAAATTTCATAATTAGCCAAATGTCAGAATCAAAGTTAGGTGAGCTTGTTTGTTTCTCCAAACGATGTTCAGGTCTGGTGAAGACACCAAGTGTGTAAAATGTTCAGTTTAGTACAAGTGAAAAGAGGCTGTACTAGAATTATAAAACCATTCTTTTTAAAAAAATTTATTTCTCTCCCCTTCACCCCCTGTTTTCTGCTCTCTGGGTCCATTCATTGTGTGTTCTTCTGTGATTACTTCTATCCTTATCAGTGGCACCGGAAATCTGTATTTCTTTTTTTGCTTCATCTTGTTCTGTCAGCTCTCCGTGTATACGGCACAATTCCTGGGCAGGCTGCACTTTCTTTCTCGCTGGGTGGCTCTCCTTACGGGGCGCACTCCTTGCACTTGCGGCTCCCTATGCAGGGGACACCCCTGCGTGGAAGGGCACTCCTTGAATGCATCAACACTGCGCGTGGCCAACTCCACACGGGTCAAGGAGGCCTGGGGTTTGAAACTCGGACCTCCCATGTGGTAAGCAGATGCCCTATCCATTGAGCCATGTCCGCTTCCCTTAAAACCATTCTTAAGCTTAAGCTGCTAAGAAATAAAAAGTATAACCTTTCTAAAATACCAAACAAGTCACTCCTGCCCCCACTTCTGTGGATCAGCCTGTGAGGGCATGGACTTGCAGGAGAATATCAAGTGAATAACTCCTGCCCCAATTCTGTAAATCAGTCTATGAAAACATGGCCTAGTAGAAAGATGTCAGTCGAGTGACTCCCCCCACCGCTCCTGTAAATCAGTCCCCAACCTTGCAGCTGCATTCTGACTCTGGAATCACCCTCCTCTCAAAATTCCACCTAGCAACACGTTAGCCAATGAGAAAAGTTATGCTGATCCCTCCTGAAATCCCATATAAACCTATGAAACTAACAAACAGGGCTCAGAATGTGGAGCCTGACTCTCCTCTGGCCCCACAAATAATAAATCTGCTCCTCCACCTCTCTGGAGTGCCGTTGTTGGGTCTTTCTCCAGTTCAGAACTCCTGGCTTTTCTGCAAAATTTGTTTACCTGACCAGGAAACCCAACAGGGCTGGCCCTTTGAGCCTCTGGTTTTGGACTGGCCGACATGTAGAACGCCTGCCTCCAGGGAAAAGGTTCCATTTCCTGAACTCTGTATTAAGAGAATCACATCCGAAACCATATATATTTAATGCTTTGCTTTTCAGAAAGTATGAGTGGGGCAGATAAATCTCCACCTGGAAGAGCTCACAGGTGCCACCACCTGGAGTGCCCCAGAGCCACTCCACAGTGGCTGTTGCCCAGAAGGGGCCACCTGGCTCCCTGACCTGGGGCCAGACCAGCTCTGCTGAGCTGCATGTGGCCCCCAAGCTCTTCCCTTTTGGTGCTGCACATTTCTTGTTTCAGTGCACAGTATATAAATATGCATGCAGGAGTTTGATTTATAGCTGCCATTCTAAAAATCCTACTTTTGGAAAGTATATTCCAATATAATTTCAGAATACAAGAAGCTATAGTCCTCTATATTGGAGAAAAATTTCTTCATTAAAAAGTGGTAGCTTTTCCTATCCTTTTTTGATATACACAGCAGCTTCTAGGATGGCCGCCACCACCACTGCCCAGAGAAGCATCAGATGGCCGAGCTTCCATCCACACAGCGAGTCCCGGCTGCACAGCTGTGTGGATGGGGGAGACAGTAGGCTGCCACAGGTGCAACTGGGATGCTCTCTGCTGTCACACGCTGTGGGTGCTGAGCTGGGCGGCAGGTTGAGAACATGTGGGAATGGTCCTAGCGAACGGGCCATGTAAGGCTTCAGAGCACTCAGTGTGGTTCTTGAAGCTCGAGCCCACAACAATCATCCCTGCAAATCTGCGGGCATCCCACAGACACCCCTGCCTCCTGCTGAGCCTCGGGGTAGAAGCTGCCTGTGGACGTGTGTCCCCGTGTCAGGGGAGGACACGGCCGCTCGTGGCTGTGGAGTTTGGGGCTCCAAGCTGACCTGCTCAGGCCAGGAAAGCTACACTTCGTATTGACGAGCGTCGGTTTCCTCGTCGCCAGCATGTCAAAGATGGGGTCCCTGCTGGTTCTGGCATTGCTGGATTGCGTCCACTCCTCCTTCTCCTGGGTGAGATGCGGAGCACCACGTGGCTGCTGAGTCCTGAGTCCTCTGCTTCTGTCTTCCAGGCTTGGATAACTTGCCCTTTGTGGCTCGGGGTATGAAGCTGAAACAGTTGGGCTCACGCAGGTCTTGCAGTTCTCTTATGCTGAGGGTTTCCAGCGAGTTGCCCTGCCTGGGCTCCTTACCTGGTGTGTGTTTGAGGAAGTAGGGGCGGTAGAGGGACAGGATGAACCAGCAGCCCTTCCAGGGCTCCACTCGCCCCCGGGCGTCAGGAGCCAGCCCCCGGGTTCAGGATGGAAGAACATGTGCCTCAGGGCATTGCCATTGTCCTCTGGGCTGTAAACGGTTCGTGTTGAACACTTTGATATAAATTCTGCAGCCCCTGCTCAGGCAGGTCCCTGCCCTCGTGGGTGCCCTGCTCCTGGGGCCTGAGCGCTCGGCCGTGGGCTTGTCCCGCACGATGTGGTTGTGGAGGCTGGTGTTGAGCAGGATGAGGTGAAGGACAGTGTGGAGCACGTGTCTGTGGGCTGGAAGACCTCGGGGTGACACGGGGAGCAGCATGCCACCAAGGCCTCCATCCTGCCATCAGTGCTCTGAGTCTCCCCTGGATGTCAACAGCTCCCCAACATCTGCCTTAGTCTGGTACCAGGTCGAGCTCAGCAAACGCGTGGAGCTCCATGGAGGCCTGAAGAACCTGAAAGGGAGATCCGTCCCTTTTGCCCACCGAGTGCCAGATGAGGGTCTTCTGTAGGCTTTCTTTTCAAAGGAACCGGGCTACGTCTTCTGGGGAACGCTGCAGCAGGTCATTGTTCCTTTAGAAAATGAATTCCCTTTTTGGGAGCCGCATTGAATTTCTTTCTTCCCATAACAATTTGTTTTTCCTCTGAGTCGTTTTGCTCTCCTCTACAGAAGTTAGGTTGTCAATCTCTGCCACCACTTCTGCAGGTTCACACTGCAGCCTATCAATGTCATCCATAAATTCCTTTTTTCTTCAACAAATGCCTCAAAGTCTTTCCCTCTCTTATTTTAGCATTTTTATTGTATTTTTGGAAGATACAAAGATCACAAAAAATTTTACATTAAAAAATATAAAAGGTCTCATATATCCCACTCCCCGCCCCACCAATCCTGCCACATCAACAACTTCTTTCTTCAGGGTGTCTCATTCATTGCATTTGTTGACTACATTTTGGAGCACTGCTGCCTCACATGGATAATACGTTGTAGTTTACACTCTCCCCCAGTCCATTCAGTGGGTTGTGGCAGGATATATAATGTTCAGCAACTGTCCCTGCAATATCACTTAGGACAACTCCAAGTCCCGAAAATGCCCCACATCACATCTCTTCTTCCCTCTCCCTGCCCTCAGCTACTACGGTGGCCACTTTCTGCACATCAATGCTACATTTTCTTCTCTTACTAGTCACCATAGTCCTATAGCAGAATGCACTCGAATTTACATTTTATTCACCCAGATGAGCTTCTGAACTCAGGCATATAAACAGCCTCTAGACAACCAGCATGCCAACCCACAAATGTTGCTCTTCCTGTGTGGGTGACGGAGCCAACCACCAACAAGCGCCTGGACTTCTGCAGTAGCATGTGTCCTACTGCAGGTGGACGTGAGCATCATGGAAGCCAGAGGTAAGGGCGATGGATGTGCACCCGCCAGGCTGGGTGGGAGAAGATGCACAGCGTGAAGGCCAGGCCTTTGCAGAAGTCCCCACTGCAGGTGGCAGTACGACATGAGAGCACAACAACCAGGCCCGGCAGAGCGGCCGCCATTTAGAACCCAGCACCTGCCTGCCACCGTCTGCATGCCTCGTCGCCCCGGGCCTCTCCCCCATCCTCTGGTCCGTGCTCTGCCAGCTGAGACTCTGAATGTCACTTTCCATGGACTTAAAATTTTAAATCCAAGTATGGAGCTCATTGAAACCAATGGAAAAGTTTTCCCCTCTTTGATTAATACCCCTGGATAAAATTGTGAAATGAGTGAAATTAGAACTTGGCATTCCTTTCTGTTCTCTACCTTCTTGAGTCCCAGTCATCGTGGCCTTAAACGTCCTACCTGGATCCTCAGGCTCCCTACAAAGGCAAATCTTGGGTGCCCTGATCAGCTCTAGATAATTTCCAGTACCCTCCCATTCTCCAGATTGCACCTTTACTATATCCTGTCGAGCCTCTTAGTGCAATAAGATTATTTAGTCAAAGTGTGGAAATTGTCTGTTGACATAAATTAGGACACAGAAGTTATGTTTTTCCATGTAGGTCAACAGGTGCTTAATCTTATAAACACATTCAGCTGTAAATAAATTTCTAAATGTATTGCCCGTCACAGGAAATATCCTTCTTTAACAGAGGCCTTTTGGAAAAAATTTTTCCTCGTAGTTGAATAAAATAGTGTGTGCATGTGTGTTAGTGTGTGTGCACGCCCTCATACATGCGTGTGCGTGTGTGTTCAGTCGGTTGATCTGGTCTAAATTCGGCTCCTCTGCTGCTCACTCTCTCTTTTTCCTATGGGCATGCTACATCATCTCCCCAATAGCCATAGATTAGCAACAGAAACTGCCTTCCCTACTCATCGGTGTTCTCTGGTGAAAAATTAATTGGCGTCTTGGAAGGTTCTTTGCAAACTGGAAAATAAACAAAACTATTTCTCTTACTGCAAAGGAATAATTGCAGTGGTCAGGTTTTTTCAATGGAGCAGGTCAGTCCTGCGGTAGTTTTGAGAACCAGGGCATTGCTGAGCCCTTTGAGTCACACGGGTGCTGTCTAGCCTCTCAAGCCACTGGTCCTCTTGACGATGCAACACGAGCTAAATTCACGTATAGTTTCCTTTCTGTCAAAGTTGAAAGCAATTTGTGTGAGCCTTTTCTTTGACTTCAAGATATGCTCTCAGCCTCCTCTCCCCCCAGGAAAAGATCTAAAAACACAAAACACACCTTTAATAAATCCACTTTCTTCTTGCTTCCCAGCCTGGTTCTCAAGGAAGCCCCAAATTCCATGGAAGATGTCATCTCATTTATTTCCAGGATTTTTTTTTTTGTTTAGTAGAATGATATGAATTCTGTGATGATATACATGTTTCCTCTTATTTAATAATGTGTTATTTATGTGATCTTTGCTATTTTCAGGAGCTTTGGCAGATTAATATTCTCTTTAAATGTGAAGTAACCATTGAAAAATATCCTTTTCAAATGATTACATAGTTTGAAATAGTTACTTCATTGGTTTTAGAAGGCACTATACTGAAGAACAGATTAAGACATATAATTAGTAGCCCATTGTTCTTAGTTATTTGAAATTAAAATATTATCACTGGCAGGCTGCTGGCTGGATTATAAAAATTATTTTTACATATTGAGTAATTTCTTCAAATACATTCATACAAGAAGCGAGCAATAAAAATGAAATGAAAATAGAGGCCTGCCCTCTTCATGGCCATGATTCATGGAACCCTTACTACTCTTGGATTATAGCTTGAAAATCATTGGTTCTGACCAATATATTGAGATCACCCTATGCTTTTCTCATTGTGCACTCAGGAGAGCTATCAAAATAGTTCCATATCACAAATACCATAACTATTTACCGACCCATATTTTATCAAAACAAGCCTCGTCATCCATGTAAAGGCTTATAATTTATCATGGTCATGATTTTGCCTTTTCACTCACTTCCACCACACGTCCTCTCAAATTTCCCTGTGGTTTGTGGTAATAAAATAATTGAATGATGCAACATGCAATCTCACCTTGTTAATTTTTTCCCCAAAGCAATTGAAATCACATTTTAAAATTTTAGAAGTCTCCTATAAATCAGAACTTGCTTTTAATACTTACAACAGTGATAAAAAATAAGTAATCTTTATCACAAACTTCCTGAGAGAGATCAAGGTACAGAAATTCTCAGGGATAAAGAAAAGAACGGAAAATTATAATCAACATAGATTTG
Organism: Dasypus novemcinctus; assembly: GCF_030445035.2. Lineage (NCBI taxonomy): Eukaryota > Metazoa > Chordata > Mammalia > Cingulata > Dasypodidae > Dasypus > Dasypus novemcinctus. The sequence goes on along the minus strand of NW_026688181.1, from coordinate 153,478 downwards.
GTTTTGTTGATTTTATTAAGATATTGAGTGCAAAAATTTTTAGTACAGGTAGACACACGTATTTCCTGTGATCGTCCTGCTTTTAAGAAACGAAGAAATGTGGCTTCAACTCTTTTCTATGGCCTATGGAGCATCCAGTGATAGTCACAAGATTTCTGTGGATTTCCAGGGAATTGTGACCCTATGACCAAGGTCACCTCCAATTGCCTGTCATCACTGAGTTCTTCCTTTATTTCCCCCGCTCCCTGCATTACAGGAAAGTTCTTTCCTCTACCATGCCTTCTGCGCAGACAGGGATCGCTGTCATTTCCTGGATTTTTCCACTTTCCTGGCCTGTCAAATGCACACACAGTCACACATGATTTTTGATTTTGTAAGTTTCAAGGAGATGGAGAGTGATTACATCACAGCAACGTGAAAATTGTAGTGCAATATTAGATACCCCTATAGTTCATTTTGCCATATGACCAAGTTATTCTTGCTTGTCTGTGATCCTCTTTTAATCTCTTCCCCTCTCTTGCAAGAACAACCATGTATGTATATTTACAATGATGGAACACAGGTAGATTCCATTTATGTAAATATGTTTGTGTCTTTTTCTGTAATACAAGAAAAAACTGATGACAATTACCCATCAATCTGTTAACAAATTTTACAGCAGATATTGGAATTAAACATGAGGACAGAATACATTTTGATTTTAGGCACTTCTGTGCTGTTGAAATTGTTACAAGAAATGTCACAGAACAAAAATTAGAACAGAGTTGCTGCCCAACTTATAAAGAGAATCTTGTAACTTCCCTTGCTTTCTCCTTAGATGCAGGCTCAAAAGAGGAGTCATTTTGTTAAACAGTGCTTAGGTCAAGCTATATAACTCAGGAAAAAAGAAAAAGAGTGAGGAGAGGGAGAGGAAATCTGGAAAGTGCTGGGAATATTTGCCTGGTGCTATAAAAGTGGATAATGGTGGAGAAAGAATTATGCCTCGAAATTCTTTTAGTGTATTTTAGGATATGCAAATGCAAGTTTTGAACTACTAAGATGCACACTGTGCTACTGAACACATTCTTAGACCCAGAACCTGAGTTGCATGGTTCTAGTCCTTAATCGGGTTACCAAAAAGTACTAATTTTGAAATTTGAATGACTGGGAAATGAGGGAGACTTCCAAACAGTTAAGTTAACATCACATTATTTAATGTGTGCTGAATTCACTGCTTCATGCCTAACAGATGCTCTAGTCATGATTAAGTAAGGAAGCTATTCTAGCAGTATTTCGTTTTATTTCCTTCTGGTAAAATGTTTAATTTAATTTCATTTTCCCTCTGTCATTTTCTTATTTCTTGAAATGAAACATTGTACAAATATTCCCCCTCAATATATTTCAGGTGCAATTCAGAATTGTCTGCTGTTTCATTCCTTGTTGGGGCATATTTCTAAAGTGAATCACTGAAACAAGCTATTAGAAAGTAGCATCTTCCAACCTTCTACTTTTATCCTGTAGTTATTTGAAGGAAAAAATAGCAATTTACTAACACCTGTTTCAATCCTTTTCTTTATATGCCATTCTTTCCCTAAGTTTCCTTTGGATTTGATAATGCAATATATGGTATTGTTCCCTTTTATCCTGAAGAAGGAAGTGAGTAATGTAACACAAGTTATGGAAATACCTGCAGGTTAGCTGTAGCAGGTGCTGCTCTTTTTTGTTGTGTTGTTTCATCAGCACCTATGTAAAACCATGTCATTTTGGCTCTCTTTTCTGTGATTTGCCATCAGTACTTCATGTAGCATTTCACACCCCTTATTTCATGTTTGCCATGTCTGTTTCCTCTTTTGATGTTCAAAAACTAAATAAGGAGGGGAAGTGGCTGTGCCTCAATCTGATGAGTTCCCATCTACAGTATTCGATGCCCTTGGTTACCATCCCGAGCACTCCATGTGAAGGCAGTCTCGTCCATGTGCAGTGGAGAGCCGCAGGCCCATGGATGCCACAGAGAGCTGGCTCAGCAAGGTGACACAACAAAAAGAAGGGTGACAAGCGAGAACACAGAAGAGCCCGCAGCGAATGTAGAGAGAGAGCTGATAGCAAGCAAGGCGCAAGCGCGGGGGAGGGGGGAGGCAGTAAAGAAATACAGGCACAGAACATACAGTGAATGGAAACAGAGGAAACTTACCACACACAAAAAAAGCCACAAAGTGTGGGGATAATAAAAAAAAAAACCATACAACTAAATAAGGCAGGATCCTTCCCAGATATCCCTCATATTCCTTGTTTGTTTGTTTTTTCTTTCTTATTTTTCTTCTCCCCTATCCCTTTCCTTTGCCTATTACACCCCTAGCTCCCATTCTCACTTTGAACTGGTTTGGGGTATATTACTCCAGTTCCTTGCTTGTGCACTCACAATAAATCACCTTCTCACTGAGAGACGTGCTTCTCCTTTGTGGCACCGGATTGGGCAAGTCCTTCTACTGGATATAGCTGTGATTATGGTAAGAAAATTTTGGCAAGCCAACCAGGAGCCATACTACTCTGAGATGTAGCCCTGGAGCAGCCCAGATCAATGTCTCCTTGGTCATGGGTTTTTCCTGGATCTCTCAGCTCCATGCCTAGCATCTGCCCAGGGATTTCCCTGAGGACAAAGGCTAGAGACTCCAGGAGAGATTGGTCCTGTGAACAGACATTGGGAGCTTTGTGTGAAGGTGATTTTGAAGCTGGGTCTTTCCCTGTCCTAGGCAAGTGTGTGAAATTTTTTCTTCAGTTCTGTTCTGTGCTTACTTTCACTTTGTCAGTCTGCTCATACCTAGAAGTTCACAAATCAGTTTTGGGTTTCGCCTGCTAATTTGGTATTTTCAGTTGAGGAACGTGTTGACTGAGGCATTCCTGTTCTTGATGTTCTCTGTGACTTTTGTTGTGCTTGCCTACCCATGGGATACTCTCGGGATGTGCTGGCTATGTCTCCCCTGGGTTGTATATTAGAGAATTTGTCTAAATACAGAGTGAACCCCATCAGAAAGAAAATGATTTTCTACTGCAATGTGGCCTGCCCAGAGTATAAACTGGACGATTGTGAAAAGTAACCTAAAAATGAATCTTTACATTTCAGTACTATCTTGCAATTGGATTTATTTTGTAAAAGAAATTACCAATGGAATTGGTTGAACTGCACTGCTGGAGAAGTGGAAAAACTTTGCTATATTAATGTTCTCTGTTCTGTTTCCATGTTAATTCTAATTGGATCTGGACAGCCACACTAATGAAACTGGTGGACATAAAGATTGGTAAATTTTGGTTTAAACAACTGCATAAAAGAAAAAGAGGTGAAATATAGAAAATGTTAGCTGCTTTTGTAAGCTTGAAATTAAATCATGGCTTAGCCCTGATAGCAAATAGCACCCCTGCTAACTTATGTCCAGAGAGCTGTTTCATGAAATGTGTCCTGGTAAGTTTCATAACATATCACTCTGAAGCACTGATAAAATAGTAAACTAAAGAAAGCATATGTTTCTGAGAGCTATCTCCTTTCAACTACCAATGTTCCAATATTGCATGCTACTAGGTATTTAAAATGAAGTGAAATTATGTTTGCATATAACTAAACTGATTCATTATTCTGAGAAGTTTGTTTAATTTTTTTAAAGATTTTATCTCATTTTTTATTTATATCTCTCCCCTTCTTGCCAAGTCAGGTGTCTAGTCTCTGTGTACATTCACTGTGTGTTCTTCTGTGTCTGCTTGCATTCTTGTCAGCAGCACCAGGAATCTGTGTCTCTTTCTCTTTCATCATCTTGCTGCGTCGGTTCTCCGTGAGTGCGGCACCACTCCTGGGCAGGCTGTGATATTTTTGTGCAGGGCAGCTGTCCTTGCAGGGTACACTCCTTGCACATGGGGCTCCCCTACACAGGAGACACCCCTCCATGACATGGCACTCCTTGAACCCATCAGCACTGCATGTGGGTCAACTCACCACATGGGTCAGTAGGCCAAGGGATTGGACCCTTGACCTCTAATGTGATAGGCAGATGCTTTATCCATTGATACATATCTGTTCCCTGTTTAATCTTTATGATCATTGTATGTTGTTAGAGGCTTGTTTGGAGAGAGTTACCAAAATCATTTTGGTAACTTAAGTATGTAAGGTATCTAGAATGTGTTTTTTATTATTAAGAAAAAGAAAGAATTTTGTCTTCAGATAAAATGACTAGTAGTTAAGAAAGAGGGAAATGGGGAACAAAACCTGAATGAAGACAGAAAGTGCAGAAAGTTCACAGAAGAGGAATTTTTTAGATCAAACTTGGGTAAGATTTGATGGGTCTATCTCTAAAGTTTTGAAAAGTCTTAATAACAAATAGTATAATGATGGATAACAAAAATTTAATTCTCTCTGTTAAAGTGACAATATTTCTTAAATCATTAATCTGTTTTAGTAAAAGTTTATAAAGAGGTGTTATTCTCCTGAATAACCAGTATACAAAGCAGAATGTTAGTTTTATCAAAACAGCTTCTTGTACTTTAAACTTATCGTGTTCTTGGTTAAGAAAAACAAGTCTCATTCTTTAAAAAAACGTAATGTTCAAACCTAAAAAGTTTTAACAGTTTGCTTTCTCAAAATCCAATCCTGAGAAGATCTTTTTAATTCAAACTGTTGCAAAATATTTGTTGTTCCATCTTGTAAAAAGTGAAGTACTAAAAATAGGTAAGTTCATTTATCATGATATAAGTTGAATGAAATGTTTAGTACGGGTATAAAAGTTTAGACCTAAGTGTCTTCAAACTCTCTTGTGCATTTAAATCAGTCCTCAGTGCTGTGCATTTGAGTTATTGACTAGATGGGTCACTCTGACCCCTACAACAATAAAAGTATCTGCCACATCTCCTGGCCAAGCTCCGGAAGGAGATGGAAATCCATGACTTCCTCGGACTCCCACAGCCCTGCCAGTAGGCAAAGGCCTGACGTCGCCTCCAGCCTGGCTCTGTTTCATAATGCCAGAGGGCACTAGGCACTAAGCTTGTGGAACACTGGTGCCTACCTTACTGGTCACTCCTGGACCAACAGTGCTGCAGTATGCTGACTGTGTGAAGGATATCCTAAATGGAGCAAGAATTATCAGAGTAACACCTAAACAGACACAATTGGCATTGTGGCTTGCTCCCATGGAAGGAGAATATGTATGGTATTGCAGACCTGGAACTTAAATACATGAAATGCATCTCAAGGAGAAACTTGTGGGAAGAGGATGTGGCTCAAGTAATTGAGCTCCCGCCTACCACATGGGAGGACCCAGTTACTGTTTCCATGTACCTCCTAAAAAGGAAGATGAGTATACAATGAACAGACACAGCAAATGCAAATAAAGAGGGCGTGGGGAGAAATGAACATGAAATTAATCTGTAAAAAAAAAGAGAGAAACTCATGAATTGATTAGTATTAAGTGCTCCTACATACCTGATAAATATGACACTATCCCCTAGCTTTCTTAAGTACTGCCTTTATTTTGCTTGCCATATGCTTGTCTTGTTGGTGTCTATATTGACTTTCTGAGTTAATGTTTAGGGAATCCTCCAAAATGATGTGGAAATTTTCTTCACTCAAGATTAACAAAAAGTAACTACAGAAGATGAAACCTCTGCCCATTTTTCCTCTAGGAGGAATGCTTACAAAATATTCATCTTAAGAATAAAATGAATGTAAACACAAAGGGAGATTTGATAGCTAGAAAATAGACTTATTAAAAACCTCTTCACTTGAGAGCCTCCGTGTTGCTCAAATGTGGCCAGTCCCGAAGCCAAGCTCAGCATGTAAATATGTTGTTTTCCCCCAGCGTAGGACATGACTCCCAAGGATGAGCTTCCCTGATGCCGAGGGATTACTACCAAATACCAGCTGATGATGTAACTTGAAAAAATGGGTCAATTGGGACCAGCAGAATATCTCAGTCTACATGTAATACCAGGAGTTAAAAATGCTTTTTGACCTGAATAAATGGGGGAAATGGAAAGGACAAATGAGTTTATATGGCTATGAGTCTCCAAAAATAGACAGGAGGTTATCAGAAGGATTGCCCTTAGGCACACCTGTGCAGAGTCCCAGATAAAGTAGATATAACCCCAGGTATTGGTTCTTCTGAGGACTACAGAGACCCACAGTTTCTTTGGTCATGGCAGATGGAGTTCTGTGCCTTGTCAGTTGGACATACTTTGGAGTTTGTTTTTCTGTGTCATGGAGCTGGACTCAGATGTGATCTTTGTCCACAAGCCTCTCCTCTTACTTTTAACAGATCTGTAGCTGGTGCTGATGTTTAGTGTAAACCCAGGGGAACTGAATCTCTGGAATGACCATGTGATAGCTAGGCCCTGAACCTCAACAGATTTTCAACTCCTACCCTCTGGTTTATTGGACTTACCCCACTCACCTAACATGGAAGTAAAGAAGGTCAGCCACCACACGAGGCAGCCAACAGTGCCTACAACTGAAAGCAGGAGAATTGCATCCAGCATTCATGTGGAATCTAAGCCTCCTCTTGATATAGATGTGGAGTGGACACAAACATTCCAAGGTCCACAGGATGGAGGAAGAGACTATGGATTAAAGTGGACTTACTAATATTCTATTCATGAAATATTGTGATTAGTAATCAAAGAAAAATGTGGCATTAGTGTGGAGAAAGTGGCCATGGTGGCTACTGGGGGCAGGGAGTGGGAGGAAGAGATGTGATGCGGGCGCATTTTCGGGGGTTGGAGTTGTCCTGGGTGGTGCTGCAGGGACAGTTACCAGACATTGTATGTCTCCCCATGGCCAACTGGGTGGACTGTGGGAGAGTGTGAGCTATGGTGTGAACCATTTACCATGATGTGCAGCGGTGTTCAGAGATGTATTCACCAAGTACAATGAATGTCTCATGATGATGGAGGAGGTTGTTGTTATGGGGGTAGGAGTCGGGTAAGGGGGGTGGGGGTATATGGAGACCTCAAATTTTTTTAATATAACATTTAAAAAATAAATAAAGACATAAAAAAAAAAAGTCTTCACCTAAGCAGCTGTGAGTCTTCGCAGACATAACTGAGATAGCTTTCTATTAATCTAATGCTAATAGTTTACTCCTTGTTCTTCATTCCCATAACATTAAACAAACCTTCCCACTTACCTCTTGGCATCATTTGTTATATTTTTTTTTCTTGTTTTTCTTCTCCCCTACCCCTCTCCCTTGCATATATAAAGCCTAGCTCCCATTTTCACTTTGAACTGGTTTGGGGAAGATTATCCCTTTTCCTTGCTTGTGCACTTGCAACAAACCACCTTCCCAATGATCAACATGATTTTCTTTTGTGGTGAGAGTTGATGGGCTCTTCTATTAGAAATAGCTGTAATTACGTCACCAAAATTGACTTCACCTCTTGAAGGAAGGAACAATAAGTTCACTTTGTATAGGGATTGGAGGAATTTGTGTTCTCTTCACAAGCTACTACCAAAACTACCCTTATTTCTTGGCTTATTTCTTAGCACGTGATTATTTTGTAGTTTCCTGTATTCATTTCACTGAAAAATTAAATTCTATTTCTTTAAATATGTTAATATTTCAATAATTCAAGGTAAAATATGTGCTTTACTTTTTCACTAATGTCCTAGAATTTTCTATTCGTGGTTTATAGCAGAGCTGTGAATGGCTTTGGAAAAATTCTTACTTGATTTGAAAGTCTTGCTTTTGGGGAACTCAGTATTTCCTTCAATTTTCAAACAAGCAATATCAATATTAGAAGTGCTGGATTATCAACTAATGTGATTTACGTAGCATTACTGAAATTTATATGAATCTATTACGCTAATCATTATTCATCCTTTTGAATTTGTTTTTATTTATATTATTATAATGGTAATATTGGAAGATTCGTTTTTGAAACTGACTGCCCTATAAGATTTATAGCTTGGCTTTTCATGATAGTAAAATAATCACTGGCTAAAATAAGATAGGCCCAGTCTATGCTATGGAGAATCTTCTTCACACAACACAGCACCCTATATTTAGTTAATTTACTAGAATGACATTTATATGTCATTTATATGCCTGAACACAGGGGATGTAATGAACATTATAGTTTTCCATGTAACCCTTACAGTCTCTTTTCCATAACTTGCCATTTATTGGTAATTTCTCAAGGACTACAAATCTCTGAAATTTGGTTCTCTCTTATTTTTTATTTTGTGCACTGTCTTACTGTTATTACCAAATTGTACCCATAATTGACTTAAAGATAGGTATGTTACTTCTAGAATTATCATTGAATGGCTTCAAATCTGATTTTACACAGTTCATATAATGCTGAAACTTAAAATTGTTGTCATAGAGAACATTTTTAAATACTTTGGCCACTTTATCATGAAGTGAAAAAAATTCCAAGAATGAATTTTAAGGGCTCCAATCGGTGCCACTAGGTGGCAGGGGGTTTTTGTTTTAAAGCAAGGCTTAAGGAAATTGTGATTTTTCTATTTGCTTATCTCTCAAAAGAGGAAACAGCCCAAATATTCATCTTCCTCTCCCTTTCAGGCTCCATCTTTTTCCATTCTCAGTAAAGGAGATCTTCTATTCACAGAGATCTCATTTTCACAGGCCAAACACAAGTGTCAACTGCCCACGGTGCAAGTCAATGTTTAGGTGTGTGGGTGTGTCCTCCCGGAAACTGAGCTGGAGCAGAAGTGTAAGTGCCAGGGTGAGATCCTGGACGGGGGCCTAGGGAGTGTTCTCCAGCTTTCCTCTGTGCTCACAAGTCTGTGGGGGTGAGTATTATGTCCTAGGGGGGCACTACATCTTCCCATACCTTAGTCTCTGGGTTGGGCTCTGATGGCAGCGATCTTAGGTAGGCCTTAGCCAGGAAAGGGCCCAGGCATGGCACCCAACTCCAAGCTGAGGGCTGATGCAAATTCTACATCTGACGTGAACAGAGCCTGATGAATCTATGGGATACCATCAAATATACTAATATACATACTGTAGGAGGTCCAGAAAGAGAAGGAAAAGACTAAGGGGAAGAGAGACTATTCAAAAAAATAATGGCTGAAAACTCCCCAACCTTAACAAGAGTCATCAATAAACATCCAAAACACTCTATGAACTCCAGACAGGAGAAACCTAAATAGATCCACACCACCACATGTTGTCACAAAACTTTTGAAAGCCAAAGTCAGAGAGAATTCTGAAAGTTGCAAGACAGAAGCAATGGGTCCCATACAAGAAAGCCTCAATAAGAGTAATTGCCAATTTCACATTGGAACCTATGGAGAGAAGAAGGCAGTAGGACAAAATATTTAAAGTGCTTAAAGCAACGACTAAAATAGCAACTAAGAATTTTTTACTTGGAAAAACTATCCTTCATACATTAGAGAGAGATTAAGACATTTCCAGAAAACAAAAACTGAGGAAGTTTGTCAACACTAGACTGGCCCTACAGGAGATGCTAAAGAGAGTTCTGTAGGTTGAAAGGAATGGACAATAGACAACAGATCAAAGCCACTTGAAGAATAAATAAATCTCAAAAAGTAATTGACTTGGGGAAATATAAATGAAAATACCATTGTGTCTTGAGTTTGTAGATCCACTTTTTACTCCCTATCGTTCTAAAAGGCAAATGCATAAAATGTAATGATAAATCAGTAACTTTGGATTCATAATGTATAAACATGTGATTTATGACAAAAACTACATAAAGGTGGGGTACCAAGGGGAATAGTAATATAGCTTGTGTATACTGTTGAAGTTTAGTTGTTATCAGAGCAAATGAGACTGTTATAGCCCCTCTGTAACCACAAGGAAAATATCAGAGAATATGCAAACTCCGTGTGGCAGTTTGAAATAATTTTATGAATCCTAAAAAGAGAACGAGGATGTTTTTTAACTCGTTTATAAAATTAAATCCCTTTCATAAAAGCCAGCATTTTTCTGTTACTTTGCATAGAAAGCCCTTTGCAAACTAAAACAGTCCTAGAGATAGAAAGTACAGAAAGTAGAGTATAGGTTGCCAGTGGCAGGGAACGGTGAGTATAATGTAAAATGGGTGTGGCCTCTATGTTTGAGGAAATAGGTAAATTTTGATAATGGAAGGTGTGATGGAAACACTGTCAATTTGATGAATGTCACTGAATGATATACTTGGTAGCAGTTGATTCTGGGAAGATTATATTTTTATATATGTTGCCATGATTTTAAGAAAGGAGCACCTAAAGAAAAATGACAATTAAAGGTAATATATGATCAGGGACAGGATCTAATCAGGGAGGAGATAAGGCTCAAATAGCATTACTGAGACATATGAAAAAATGGAATGTAGATTGTAAGCTTTACATCAATGTTAAAACTCTTGAATTTGAAGACTTCATTTAGGGTGGTTATATAAGTGAATATTCTTGTTCTTAAGAAGTGCACATGACAATATTAAATGTTCAAGGATCATAATGTAAACAACCTACAATCAGGTGTTCAGAAAATCGATTGATAAAGAGATTAAGATAGAAGGATTGATGGATGGACAGATAGATAGAATGTGGAAAATGTTAATCTTGGTAGATTTGGGTTTCTGGGGGAGGAAATGGTATGTTGGAGTTCTTTGTATGGGGTCTGTCAAGAAGGTTTGAATGTATCTCAAACTAATTTTTTTTTTAATTCAGGAAGTAGGCTTTCCCAGGGATGGCTCAACTATAGGCATTAACAATCCTGGGAGGAAAAACACAATGAGTACAGCCATTTAATTTGATCCATTTGCAGCCATGATTTGTACTGAATGTTTGCTGGTAACCATCCTTATGTGGCAACATCTACCTACTGATTAGTTCCCTAGAGTTTTAGCAGGTGAATTTAGGTAGGAAATAAAACTCCAAGTGCTTGTTCCTGGAAAAGAAATTAGGAGAGAGAATAAAAAGAGAGCTCACTTACCTCTCTCCTATTTTTCAACTTGCCATTTAAGAAGTCCAAGTGAATTCATGCTTGCATTGGGATAAAGTCCCTTCCCCACCTTTCCTCCACTTCCTCAGCATTGGCTGTGCAGCTACCCAGGAAGTGTTGGAGCCTGCGTCTGTACCACAAGTCTGCAGGTATGTTGAGTTGTCCCAGAGCAGTGCATGGCTCCACACGTCTATAATAGCAATACACTGATTTGGGAATACACTGATATTTCTCATATACATGCCCACTCCTGAGGGCACACACTCCTCTCTTTCAAATGGATGACCTAAACTGGAATTAGTCCTGATAGTCTCAGAAGAAGGTGATATACAAGTTCAAGCTATAGTCCAGAATATTTATTTCAGTCACCTCCTGCAGCTCATTCATCATCAAGGTGATCTTGACCCCATACTGGTCTACACATAACATTACTGGGCCCAACGCTCTTCCCATTTTCTGAAGCCCTTCTCTTCTGCCTTCTATGTCATTAAGAAACTACACAATATCTTCAAATTCTTTTCTAAATATTACTTTCATCTTCTTGCTCTAACTGAAATGTGACTGTGCCCTAAGGTATTTGCTTTCCCTGCAGTCCAACTTTTCGCCTGTGCCTATAGTCTCTTGGTTTATTTCATTAATTTTCATGGCTGTGTAGGCCTCTTTTTCTGCATTTATATCTCCAGTCCTGAACTCTTGAGGTACCTACCTGATATCCATAAGTGATAGGCATCTCCATCAAAGAATTTGTGGCAGAAGTTTTCCTTTACCTTCCTCTAGTCTTTTCCTTGTCAGAAAACAGCCCAATTATCCACTTAATTGCTCATATAATAAACCTAGTATCCTAGTATTTCTGCCCTTTCCTCACGCATATCCCACATCGAATCCATCTACAAGTGCTATCAGCTCTTCCTTTGTAAGAGACAGTATATTCCTACCAGCCATATATTAGGAGGGTTCCAATTTCTCCACTTAGCAACACTTATTTTCCTTTTTACAAAATGATAGCTATTCAATTATGTATACACGGTATCTCCTTGTGGCTCTGATTTGCATTACCTTAACGACTAATGATGTTCAGCATCATTGTAATGTGCTTATTGGATGTTGGTATATCTCCATACAGAACTGTCTATTCAAATGCTTTGTTCATTTGTTAAAATATTGGACCATTTTGTTTTATTGTTGAATTGTAAAGGCCTTTGTATATTCTGGATACAAGTCTTTTATCAAAAATATATTCAAATACTCTTTCCCATTTTAGGGGTTTTCTTTTCACTTTCTTCATGGTATCATTAACAGAAGAAAGGGGTTTAAGTTTGATGTACTCCACTTTCTTTTTGCTTTGTTGCTTGTTCTCTTGGTATCATAGCTAAGAAACCATTGCTTAACCCACTTCCATATGTTTCTTATCTCCATGAATCTGGCCCAAAATTTCTGAAGACTTTTAATTCAACAGGTATTTCTGTAAACACTTGCTGTGTGCCAGGCCCTATTCTAAGTAATGAGGATGAAATGATTAACAGTTAGCATGTGGCAGTGATTCCTAAATACTCGCCAATATTCAAGTTCTTCTCATCTAGAAAGACTACATTTCTCACCTACCTTTTCAATTAGATGTGGCTTTTTGAGTTCTTGCCAGTGCAGTGTGAGTGGGGTTAATGTGTGCCTCTTGTAAGCCTGGACTATAAATATTCCCCATGGGCCCTTCTTCACGTTCTGTTATGCTTCAGCAGTTGCAAGAGAAATGGCTTAAGAGTCTTGGCCATACTGGCAAAAAATGACCTAAAGGGAGTCTGGATGAGGATTAAAGATGGATATGAATACTTAGCATGATTCCTGTTCAATAAATGATATTTCTGTAGCTATTATTTGGATCTATGTGTACCCGAGTAAACCGCAGGGGTAGAAGAGAAGTAAGAATCCTCCATGTCATTCAGCAGATAATTAGGGCAACTAGCTCTGCATTCCTGTAGACCAAGTCTCAGACTTGATGAAATTGGCAGTCTTTCTGCACAGTTTCTCTATTGATGGACAAAAGTAATTCTAAACAAACAAATAATATTGAAAGGACGATAATTTGGGAATTTCTGATCTCATGAATGCAGTTGAAACCAAAGGCAATATAAGAACTTTGGTTATAATGGTTATGACATTTTTACATGGTGGATAGAACATCTTGCCCTTGGGTAACACTGGTCTATTAAAGTTCTATAACAAAGTGTCTGACTCTATCTTTGATGTTGCATTTCTGACAGCTTTTAAGCCTCACCCTTCCTTCTTCTCCTTATGTCAATATCTGGGCAAGCTGGTAAGAAAGCCCAGATGCTCCCTACTTTAGGGCCGGTGGGAAGTTCAAACCACACAAGTCCTAGCTCACATGCAAGAGCACTTACCCCAGCCCCACACACAAATCGCCATAAAGGCCAAGCCAGTCTTGTTTCCCTGCTCTCTAGACATCACATTCTTGTACCTGATGGGAAAACTACTCTTCCCAGGAAGCCTCATGTAAGTAATCAATCCTTTCATACTCTCTTGGTACACGATGCATAAGGCATCTTCAGTCTTGACATCCAAAACAGATTTTGGATGGGATCCCATCCTCCCTCTGTGGGTTGTCCATAACAGATGGGGCTATGGGAAGATATCTATTCACTGTCCACCATCACTGGCTGTTTGTCTTTGTCTTTGTCTCAATAACAAGCTCTTTTGCTGAAGAGCATTCACTATGAGGTAGTATCTGTTGGCTAGCTTGTGCTTTGAACTGTGAGATTTTGTGCTACATTTGCTGACTTCTAACTAACCTCTCTCATAGACCTAACCAATTGAAGCTAGAAATACGGCGTGTAGGGACAGCATTATGCAATTGGATGTTTCTCTAAAGTAGCCAGGTATCATGTGCTCAAATCCTGACCAATCTGCAAATGACAGATTGAATCGTGTGTCTCAATTCCAGCATAAACTCTCTCTGACACTACACTAAAGGTAACAACTTTTACCTTTGAACCTCTGGTGGTGTGATGCAAGCGGGTCTTCACCCCATTCTATAGAGAGCTCAAGGGAAAGACCAATATCCTATGCAAAGCACGGGTCCATTAGGTCTTCCTCACTCATATGGAGGAAGAGCAGGTGCAACGTGGTGCACAGAGGTCTCACTCCTAGGACTTTGGAAAGCGTTTCTACTGATGCTACCTATACCTCTGTCTCCAAAAGAGACCCTGATACTCACAGTCATAAGGAAAACACCTTTGACAGCCCTGAGGCACAGTCCAGGTGTTAATTCAGCCATGGGCGAGGGGGGAGGACCATAACTTTACCAAAACTGATCTTAAGCCCTCTGGAAGAAGAAACCTACCAATATGATCAGGATGGAAGTCCTTCCCCCCAAAATATACCCAGTAACCACACACACACACACACACACACACACACACACACACACACACACTGGACAAGTTGCCTGATGGTAAACCAAGTAGTGAATGGTCTTCAGGACCATTGTTGGAGGGAAGTGGGAAGATTTCACATCATCACTGAGACCTAAATATAACCACATTAGCTCAAAGGGTTTTTATGTGAAGCTTCCAAATTTGTAGGTAATGGTGAAGAATGGAAGAGAACAGAATGAACCTCTGAATGGGGGTGGCCAATGGAAAAGGCTTGGAAGGAAACACCCTCTTTCTGCTATGCAAACTACCCACAGTTGAGCCACAGGAGATAAGGAGAGGGGACAGGACCCTTTGGAAGACATTTGAAGAAGCACAGGTGAAATTCCCCCGTTCTCTAACCAAAGCACTTTGGCATTTCCCACATCCCCCCCCCCCCCCCCCCCCGCTAAGTAATGCTGCTTTATGATGTCTCGGACATCCTGGACTACCATTCGCTGGGGACAAGGCCTTGCTGACAAGCAAAGCTGAAGGTGTGGTTTTTCCCTGTCATGGGTACTTATATATAGGAAGGTCAGGAGCAGTGTGGGAGGCCACTATTTTCTACACCATGGGACAATTGACCAGTAAAAATGATGAGCCTAAAACAGATACAGAAAACCCCATCATGAGCACAAACGAATCAACCACATGCACTGGAAGGACAGAGAAGACGGACAGTTTAAGGACGACCAGAGAAAGTAAACAGGTCAGATGACCCTACTCATCCTCCTCCATTTCTTCCCCATTGACTCCCCACCCCAGCGTTCCCACTGTCCTTGCCTGGTATAAGCCCCCTCCTCAGCACTCACCCCTGATTACAAGCCCCCTTACCATCCCTGTCCCCATCCACTCCCTCCCAAACTAATGCCCTCCTGGGCTCACTCTTTCTCTACAAGCAAAAGAAGATGATCGAGATGGCAAACCTCATCCTTCAACAGATTTCAGAAAAGCATAGCACAAAAAAACCTCTTGAAATATTGGTCATCTATCATAGGGGGAATAAGAGAAAGATTCAGATTACGAAAAACCAGAAAGAAGAAACACCGGAGAACTCTGCCAGTCCAAGTAATGTCCCGTGCCCCGTAGAGCCCAGAGGACTCGAATTACCCATTGTGTCTAGAGAAGAGACGCCAGAGAAAATGACATGTGGATAGAGAATGAGTCGTACACAATAGGGTACACTTATAGTGATAAAGTTAAAATAAACAAGTTGTGAAAAATTTATCTTTGCAGGAGCTGTACATGTCTCATTGTGGGCTCTCTGATGTAGGGAAAGGAGAAAGGAAGAGAAGAGTCAAGTGTGTGAGGAGGGAGGGATTTGGACTCCTGAAGGGTTACGGGCATACAATCCAGACATTGTGGATCAGCACTGAGTCAGGATTCAGTATTAAAGAAAAATTCCTCCTTCAAAATTGAGTCCCTGAACAAGCAGAAAAAGACTTGGTGCTTGTGTTTTTTGGAGAGAAGAGAAAGAGAAAGGTGACATCAAGGGTTAGATTGCCAGAACCCATGGGTAGGGGAAATGTTTTGTTAGATGTGTGTGGATTGGCAGCATGTAACTGAATCCGACTTGATCTGTGATGGTTGTCTTCTGACAGAGTTTAAGCCTCATCCTTCCCGATCTCCTCTGCCCTACATCTGCACAAACAGAGAAGAAAACCTGTGTGTTCCCCCTCCCACCCTTGGCATTGGCAGGGCATTCAAATCATGGAAGACCCTTCACACAGGAATGCTTACCCAGCCCCGTCCTCAAACCACAATAAAAGCCCAGGCTGGTCTCCTTTCCTTGTACTCTCAAGCCATTCCAGGCCTACTTGAGCCTCCTGCCCTGCTCCCCTTAGACACCTCCATTACCTCAGGAATCAACCTTGTCATGCCCTCTTGGTGTACGTGGGGTCCATCAGTCTCGACTTCTGAACAAAATTTGGGGTGAGGGGCCACCTGCCTCTGTGGATGACCTGAACAATTGATGATGAGAGTAACAGTCCTAGACAGTGGCCACTGCCACTGGAATGTTTCTTCTCTTGCTTTGGCCTCCTAACAGGCACCTCTGCCTGCTGGCTAGCTTGTGCTTGTAGCTGTGCTACGCTGCGCTGCATTGCTGAGTCCAACGGAGCTTCTCTTACAGATTCTGCCGAATTTAGTTATCAGTTTTCAGAATACGTTAGTGCTAAGGGACAGGAAATTTTGTTACTTATAAGTCAATACCTACTCAATTCTATACAAATATGTTTAGGAAACCAGAGAAATCTTTACTTTTTAAGGAAAATATAAATTAGCTAACCCCAGTAAAAAGAAACTTTTGTGCATTTTTCAAAAGCAACCCCTATAAAAAGCAGTAGGTTTACCAAATTCAGAGGGAAATTCAACAAAATCTCCTAAGATACAAGTAACTCCAGTGCTATTTAAGCTATTCGCCCATGGGATTTATTTTAGGAATGCAGGGATGGTTAAATACTAGAAAAGCTATGAATGTAATTCCTCATTTTCGTAGATAAAGGTGAAAAATCATGTGATCATCTCCACAGATGCTAAAGAGATCACTAACAAAATTCAGTACCCTTGCTGGCTTCACAAAAGAAAACTCTCAATAAAATCAGATTTGGGTAAACTTCCCTAACATGATACCTCTATATCAACCCAAATTCTAGCACTATGATTAATGAAAAAAACACTAAAAGGATCCCTATTAAAATCTGGAACAAAATAAAGATATCCTTTATCAACACTACAATTCAACCTTCTTCTGAGGATAGATCATAAAATCAGAGAAGAGGAAGACATATTCATAAAAATATAAAGGAGGTGGTAAAAGTATCATTGTTTGAGGATGATGTAACGGTTCTCCTAGAAAACACAGTGGAATCCACTTGAAAAACTATTATAAATGAAAAAAGAACCTAGTAATGTGACCCAGTACACAACTGATATGTACAATTCAAGGGCCTGCACAATTACAAGCAATAACTAGTAAAGGTAAAGAAAATGCCATTTACAATGATAAGAAAAACTATGAAGTACCCAGGAATACATTTAAAAAGAAAATGGGCAAGGGAAAACTTTAGAAGCTTATTAAGGGATACGAATATAAGCGTTGAACAAATTAATTTTAGTAATATGCTTTATTTAACCCAACCTTATCCAAAATATTATAATTTCCACATGTAATCAGAAGAGAAGGCAATAATGAGCTATTTTCCATTCTTTACTGATACCAAGACTTTGAAATCCGATGTGTGCACTGACATCTCAATTCGGACTGGCCACAATTTAAGTATTCAATGATCACTTGATTTCTGGCTACCATAATGGGAAAAGAACACGCACACATCGCTGATGGGCAAGTAATTGTACATAATCTACAGGGAAATGAATTTGACACTTTCTTTCAAACTTTAAATACATCATTTGACCACAAAATGTCACTGCTAGGAATTTAATACAGAGAGTTTATTCGGGGCATTTGGGATTTTCATCTCTTTGCTCATATGGCATCTTTTGTCCTCAAAAGTTTAATGGTGTTCTCTTTAGGAGGTACTGGCGATTGATCCCAGGGAATCCTCCATGGGAAGCAAGTGCTTAATGACTGAGCTCCCCATAATCACTTTGACCACATTGTTGATTTAATCGATGAAATTTGTAACAATTGTTTCAAATCACATTTCTTTGATTTTGACGAAGACTCTTTATTTTCTTTTAAATGTTACATTCAAAAAACATGAGGTCTCCATATACAGCCCACCCCACCCCTCCCACATCAACAACCTCTTCCATCATCGTGGCACATCCACTGCAGCTGGTGAATACATTCTGGAGTCCTGCTGCAGCACATGGACAGTGGTCCACATTGAAGTCCACACTCTCCTCCACTCCACCCAGTGGGCCACAGCAGGACACACAACAGCCAGCATCCATCCCTGCAGCACCACCCAGGAAAGCTCCCAAACCTGAAAATGCCCCCACACCATATCTCTTGTTCCATCTCCCTACTATCATCAGCCACCGCGGCCACCCTCTCCATATCAGTTTAACAATTTCTTCCCTTACTATTCACACTAGTTCCCCTGCAGAACACCAGTAATTCCACTCTAATCCAAACTCTATTCCTCCATCCTGTGGACCCTGGGATGGTTATGTTCAGTCCCCCTCTACAATAAGTGGGGCTTTAGATTCCCCATGGGTAATGGATGCAATACTCATGCTTGCAGTTGAAGGAACTCTTGGCTCCCTGGTGTGGTGGTTGACCCTATTAAACTGCCTGTTAGCTGGCTTGGGTAAGTCCAACAAACCAGACGGTAGGAGTTGCAAGTCTGCTGAGGCCCAGTGCTTGGCCATCATATGGAACAAGACTGGTTTTTGATCAACATTTTTATTAGTCATTTTGCTTCTTCCTCTGTGAATTGTCTTTTAATGGTTTTTCATTTTGCTTTTATGTTTCAGTGAGTAGGAATATTTTCACCCACTTAGATAAAGTTTATTAATTGGAACCATAGTATTATTTTGTTTTTCAGATAGAAAATGTTCTTCCCAATCGACTTTGCTTCATTTTTTTATGCAGAGAAACCTATTAGTTTTCCTTTGTGATCTCATTCCTTGCTTCAGGAGTTTCATTCTGCCTTGAAAAGTCTTTTTGGGGAAATGTCATATTGCTTTCCACAGTGGCTGCACCATTTAACATTCCCAACAACATACCAGAGTTCTAATTCCTATGTATCCCCACCAACACTTCTCATTTTCTGTTTTTTTTTTTTAGTACTAGCCATCTTTGTGGGTATGAAATGGTATCCCATTGTCATCTTTTTTACATTCCCCTAATGGATAATGATGCTGAACATCTTTTCATATTCATCACTTGGTTAATATTTTCCTATTGACCCCTTTAGAAACATGTCTACTCAAGCTCTTTGCTTTTTTTTTTTAACTTGAGACAATTACCATGTATTATTTCTGGGCTAGGTTGGAATGATCATGGATTCGTTTTTTCACTACTCTCTTGTCAACTGGGGAATTGACTGGAGGCTGGTATATCTAGGATGGATTCACTCACATTTCTGGTGACTGACTCTTTATTTTTTTTTAAAGATTTATTTATTTATTTCTCTCCTGTCCCCCCCCCCACCACCCCAGTTGTGTTTTCTCTGTGTTCATTTGCTGCGTGTTCTTTATGTCTGCTTCTGCTGTTGTCAGCGACACAGGAATCTGTGTCTCTTTCTGTTGCGTCTTCTTGTTGTGTCAGCTCTCCATGTGTGCGGTGCCATTCCTGGGCAGGCTGCACTTTCTTTCTCGCTGGGCGGGTCTCATTACAGGGCCCACTCCTTGCGCGTGGGGCTCTCTATGTGGGGACACCCACGTGTGGCATGGCACTCCTTGCATGCATCAGCACTGGGAATGGGCCAGCTCCGGTGCCTGACTCTTGTTTGCAGCCATGATGGTGACTAGGACACATAATCTGACAGCCTAGCCCCGTCTAGTTCACTTGGGCATGCAGGGTTTGGTTTGTAAATTGCATTTTCTTGATTCAGTCCAGTTGCCACAACCTTTTCATTTTTTTCCAGAGCCCTGGGGAAGATGACTCTGCCAACGTTTTCTAGTCGTTCAAAGTTTCTGTGGGAGAATGGAACCCTGGATCATCTTAGGTCACCATTTTTAATAGGGTTGTTTCTTTTTCTTGTTGCATTGTAAACCTTCTGTATCTATTCTGGACATTAAGCCCTAATCTGATAAATCGTTTGTAATATTTTTTTCCCACTTAGAGGTTATATTTTCACTTTCATGATAATGTCCTTTAATGTACAAAAGTTCTGAGTTGTGATGAAATTGACTTATTTATTGTTTCCTTTGCTGTTTGTGCTTTTCTTGTAATATCGAATAATTCCTTGCCAAATCAGAAGGCATGAAGATTTTTTCCTTTATTATCGTCTAAGCATTTAGGGGTTTAGCTCTTATATTTAGGCCCTTGGAAGTGATGGCCCAAGCATTACAGACCTTAAATGAGGAGGATCAGACCTGGGAAATTCCAGACAAAGATTTTTAAAAAATAGTTAAGTATGCTGAAGGAGCTAAAGGAAAATAGGAAAAATAACTAAAGGAAATCAGGAAAGTGATAGACAAAGACAAAGAGAAAATCAATAGACAGAAATTATGAAAAGGAACCAAACATATTTGGAGACCATAGCAAGAGAGATGAGAAAGTTCCCAGAGGGGTTCAAAAGCACAGTGGAGCTGGCAAGTACACATGTTTATAAATGTTATATCTTCTTACGGAATTGGACATTTTTTCAATACTTAATATCTTGTAACAATTTTAACTGAATGTCCTTTCCATCTGATAATATAGTCACCTCAGTTCTCTCTTGATTCCTATTCAGTAGAATATTTTCCATTTTTCAATTTCAAACTACTTTTTTCTTTGGCTCGAAAATGAATCTCTTATGAACAGCGTATAGTGGTATCTTATTTAATCCATTCTGCCAATCTCTGCTTTATTTCTGGGAAATTTCATCTATTTATTTTTAAGGTAATTGCCAGTAAAGCAAGACATATTTATGTCATTTTGTGATTATTGAATGTCTTAAATATTTTTGTTTCTCTTTTTCTTCATTACTGTTTGTATTTTGTTCAGATGACCTTTTGTGAGGAGCCCTTTGAATAGCTTCTCATTTCCAATTGTGTAGACTTTTAAGTTAAATTCTTTGTGGTTATCATGGGGATCAATTTTAATATCCTAAATCTGTAACCATTTAGTTTCCATTGATGCCAACTTGGCATTTTTCTTTCCATTATTTTCCACTCCATCCACTTCCAAACACTCTGCCCTGGGATTAAAAAGAATTTTTGGTCAAGCCAAGAATTTGCTTACTGGTGTTGTATGAATGTTGATTTCCTAGATTTGATCAGAAAATCATGATAATGCAAGATGTTAAAAATAGGTGAAAGTGGATGAGGATTATATGGGAGCTCTCTTTCTATCTTTGCTACTTTACTGTAAGTACAAATTCATTTTGAAATTTTAAAGTTACCCAGAAAATTTCCAGAAGAAAAAACACAGAAGGGCAGTGGCTGTGGCCGGTTGGGGAAGGTCAGTGAGCTTGGAGCACATGGGCTCTGCAGGGAGGGTGGGGCGTGAGAAGTCAGCAGGCCTGGGGACAAGTTCCTGGGCCAGAGCAGAGGGGAGGAGAGCACAGAAGGGGCAGAGCTGGCGGCAGAGGAGAGCCCCTCTGACAGGACTTACCTTGTAAAAATGTACTGCTTTCAAAGAATCAAATTTGGCTAAGTTTTCTTTACTATTCTATTCTCCTTCAAAAGCAAGAAATGACAGAAGTAAAAGGACAATTAGATAAATTCCTAATGGAGTTGGTAGCATACCTCTATTAGTAACTGAGAAAACTAGCATACAGAAACATCAGCAGGGATACAGAAGAGTTGACCAAATCAATAAATATGCTTACCCAAACATATTCTGTACCCAACAACTGTACAGTATAGTCTTTAAAAATGCACGTGGACATTTACAAAAACGAATCATGTGCTAAGACCTGAAGCAAATGGCAAAGTAATGAAATCTTACAGAATATGTTCTCTGACCAGAGGGCAAAGAGGCTACAAAGAAAAGGAGTAAACAGAAAACTTCAAAATAGCCAAAATTTAAGAATGTACTTCGAAATAACCCATAGGCAAAGAAGAAATCACAGTGGAAATTAGAATATACTTTGACCTAAATGATATGAAAATGTTATATTTCTAAACTTGTGGTGGCTAATAGCAGCTAAAGCTGCACATAGAGGGCCATTTAGACCTTACCTTTATATATTAGTAATGAAGGAAGGCTGCAGATCAATGATCCATCCATATTAAGGAGGAAACATCACACGTGAAAAAAAGAACAGCGAATGACTCCCCCCGAATTGAAAAAAGGAAATAAAATAGAGGGGAGGGAATAATAAAGACAAGTGAAGACTCCTTTGTTAGGAGTACTTCTTAGCAGCGGTAGCCTTCCCTGCCACACAATCCATTTGGCCAGAACCTAATCCCAAGAACACATGAAGCTGCAGAAAATGTGCAGTCATATATTCCTAACATGCAGGGATACTATTGTCCAGGAAAGGGAGAGCCAGTACTGGAGACAATTAAGTCTCTACCACACATGAGTTAACTAGAGACACTTATTAGACACCCGCGTGGAGATGCTGAGTGTGAAGATAAGAGCCAGGAGCTTAGGGAGTGGTTTAGGCTGCAGGTGTGGATGTGGAAGTCAGGAAACCACGACACAAGGCAAGATCATGGGGGAGCACACGGAGAGACGGGAAAGGGGCCAACACTCAGAGGCTTCATGTAAATTCCGAGCATAATCATGAGGTTAATGGGAATTTTGATTTTTAAATCCCTGTACAAAACTACCCCTCAAAGCAGGAGTTCCTAATGAAAGCAGAAGTATATGAACTATTTCCTGTCACCCTTTCAATAGTAGAGAATTTTTTGTTGTTAACAATGTATTTAATTTATTTCTTTCAACTAATCGCCACTCGTTGTTGCTCTCAATGTCTGCTGGTTGTGTGTTCATTTTTTTGTTGTTGTTTTTTTAAATTGAAATATATCATTCATACCCGAACACACATAAAGAATAAGTGTATAATGAAGATTGCGAACGTACAAAATAAATATACCTAACATCACATACGGATCTCATTCATCACCCCCCATAAACTATTTGTATTGGTATGAAACATTTGTTACAAACTAGGCAGAGCATTGTCAGACTATAATCACCAACTATATTCCTTATCTTACATTTGGTGTATTTTCCCCCCAATCCACAGTATTTTTATTAAATGTAATTTTGTAATAGATATTGTGAATTTGCAAAACAATCATGCAGATGTGCAGATTTCCCATACAACTCCACACCCTGGTGAAGCATTTGTTACAGGTTAGGAGAAAATATCCTCAGACTATTACCACCAATCATGGTCCATAGCATACATTTGGCACTGTTTTTCAATACACCTCCATTATAAACACAGTATGCTTGGCATTAATGCAAGAAAATTATAGTATTGCTGCTAACCACAGTGTATATGCCACACCAATTTTAGTTTTTCCATGTTTCTCCATATTCCTGTCGCTATCGGGAGCACCAAAGGAAAACGGATGCAGTTGCTGGGGGAAATGTCCTGGCCGAAGTGGCGGCTGGACAGGCAACCAAGGGGGTCCCCGAGCTGCAGCCCCACCACTGGTGCCTCACCTGTCCCTTTTTAAACAACGAATGGAAAGGCTGAACTGCACCCCGGGGAAGCAGGAGTGGGCAAGGAAGGGGAGGGACACCAGACCCCAGAAGGGGCTGGCTCCTCCCAGATGGCAGGGTGTGCATGCCAGAGGGGGCCGTGTACACCCTGGTTCGACCATACCACCAGCTCGCCCACCTGGGAATAACTGCTGGAAAGGCCCTGCTCAGAAAACATTGCTGCATTTGCCTGACGCCCTCGCTCTGCACCACTGTTGGCAGCCGGGGACAACCTGCGCTGAACGCGACCCCTCCCAGGACCCCCAGGCCCCGGCCGGCTTCCAACACGCAGGAGGTGCCCCTTTAAGAACTTAACAATGGACTCTGCCAAGGTGAAGCCAGGTCAAAGGCATAGGTGCTTGTTAGGAATAATGTGCATCTCCTCGGGCTGGGTCAAGGCCTTTCCCACCCACACTGAGAAACAAGGAAAGTACTAAAGCTTTGCTCTGACAGATAATTCCCCGCACGGGATGCCTTTATCCATAAGCAGCAGCAATGGCCCAGCTTTCCTGCCAGCCATTGTCCAAGAGCTAGCAAAATGTTAGGGATGAAGTAAGACCTCCACACAGCATACAGGCCCCAAAGCTCAGGGAAAGTAAAAGGCATAACTCAAACCCTCAAAACAGCCCTAACCAAGGTCTGTAAAAATAAAAACCCGCCCTCCTGTGAGTAAATATACTCCATTAGCCCATTCTTAAAGTGAGACTGCACCCAAGGACCCTCAGGTATTTCACCTTCTGAAGTCCTGTTTAAACAACTACCCCCAATTATTCAAAATTTCAAGGGAAATCTCAGGTTCCTAGGAAAAAAACTAGCCAGGATTCTCTCCTCCAGCAGTTAAAACACCCTAGCCCGAATCCACAAAACTGTCCTGTCTCAGGATCCCATGCCATTAGGAAACGTCATTTGGGGGAAAAAATAACCTGGAAAGAGCGCCTGGCCCTTGGATTCATCATACTAGAGATAAAAGGGCACACTCCTATGGAAAACAAAACAACTGGTCAACTCACCCTGTACCTGACTTCCCCTTGAAAATCTGAATTATCCAGAGCCACTGGGTACCATCATCACCTGATTAGGTGAACTCCTTCTCTCTTTGGCTCCTACTCCTCTTCGGACTGCTCGACTTGCAGTTTGGGACTGGACTGGCAGCTACAGCTCCCAGAGACTGGAGTGTGGCTGAAAGGACACTAATCTTACTAGTATATTTGTACACTGTAGGATGCTTGACTACCTTAAGTTGTCTTTCCACTTAGCATGAGGGACACATTATAAAAAGTACATAGGGGCATCAGAGGGGGAAATGTTGAAAAATAAAAAGCATAACCTAGCAAAAATATCTAACAAGTCATGCCTTCCCCCGCTTCTGTGGATCGGCTGTGAGGGCTTGGCCTTGCAGGAGAATGTGCAGTGACTAACTCCTGCCCCCTGTTTCTGTAAATCACCCTATGAAACATGGCCTAGTAGAAAGATATCAAATGAGTGACTCCCCGCCTCCCGCTTATGTAAATCAGCCCGCAAACTCGCAGCTGCATTCTGCCTCTGCAACCCTCCTGCTTCCAAAATATCACCTAGCAACAGGAAAAGTTATGCTGATCCCACCTGAAATCCTATGTAAACCTAAGAAACTGAAAAACGGGGCTCAGAATTAGGAGATTGCCTCTTCCCTGGGCCCGCATGTAATAAATTTGTTCCTCCATCACTCTGGAATGCCGCTTTGGCGTCTTTGGTTCAGAAATCCTGGATTTGCTGCAGCAAAGGAAATCACTCAGAGGTTCCAGTTTCTTGACATGGCAAAGTAAAATGTCATTATTACAAAAGGGATTCCATCTTCCCTATTTTTCACTGGGAGAGAGAAACAACTCAAATTATATTCTTCCTTTTAAAACCTCACACAAAAGCTCATGCGAAAATTCTCTACTTTGAGTTTTCTTTTGGGTATTGATTTCTAACTTAATTGCACTGCATTTAAATGCTTTGTGAAACAAACTCTTTGAAAAGCATTGAGACTAATTTTATGGCTACCACCCCTTGAGTCCCTTCCCTGAGATCCACTGCCTGGGCCCCCTGGAGGAGCGGCCAGCTCTGCCTGGGCCTCCCTGCCCCTCTCCATTCTGCCCTGAACATTCCCAAGGCCCCCACCTGGGCCCGGGCACCAAGCTGGAGACCTGGAGGCGTGGCCTGCGCACACCTAGCTGCCCGGTGTCCCTCCTCTGGGGCCATTTAGAAGGCCGAGCTCCCACAAGATCACATGTGACCCCAGATTGGGCACCCCTAGATGGAGCGCCAAGTGCCTTGCATGCTGCAGTGACCAGGAGGCACGAGGGCTTCTCTGGTCATGCCACTCCTGCTCCTCGCCAGGGAAGAGGCGTCCCCAGTCCCCAGGCTCTGAGGAAAGGAAGGTCCATGCCTGCTGGAGGTGCAGGTGCAGGTGCAAGCCCTCCCAGAAGCGTGGCTCTGGTTCTTTCCCGACTCCTGCCCAGGCCCCCCAGTCCATAAGCCCCCTCCTGCAGGCTCCCAGGGCGGGGCTCCCATCTTCCTCAATTGCACTCCAAATCGCACTGGCTTCCCATCAGTTACTGGCACGGGAAGTGGTCACTCTCCCTCCATCGGCCTCACCCATGTATGGTCACAGACAAAGCCAACTGTACCTTTAAAACTCACCTGCCTGCTGTGGGCAGGTCAGACCAGTCTCCTGCACAGGCCAGGATTACTGAGCCCCTGAACCATCTACCCCCCCACACACACACGTGGCTCTACATGCATGTATTAGGTATCTGTATGTGCATCTTACACGTGGTACACACGCGTACACACACACATGCTCATCAAGTGGAAAGTGTACAGAATTGGCATAGCACCCAGCTTTGTCTGCCCGTCCTGGGTGGTGCTTCTTGATTTCTGACACTTCCTGGCCCAGGTCACCTCCCGCCCACAGACATCTCTTCCCACCTCCTCTGGGTACACCTAGACGTGCCCCTGAGCTCCCTAGACAGGTGATGGGGCCTAGAAGATCTCAGAGACAGGACAGGAAATATTCTGATGTCAGTGGGCAGAGGGGCGGGTTAGTGGGGACTGGAAATGAGGAATTGCAGACAACGAGGCCAGACCCCTCTTGGGAGGGGGTGCACCCTGGCTGAGAAGAAGAGAAAAAAGCTATGGAATTGGAGGGGCTTAGGGGTGAGAGATGAGAACCATTGGGATGCAGGGGAGCTGGGCTCTCTCTGTGTGGAAAAGTGCCATTTCCCCAGGACTCTGGGGAGGTCCAAGGCCATGTCCAGTCCGTCAGCACCTCTCGTTGGCTCGACCTTCTGGATATCTTCACAATCTGCTCACTTGTCCACACCTCCACTGTCCCCACCCTGGTCCAGCCACTGTTTCCTCTTGCATGGATAGCCGGTCTCCCCACGTCGGCCCTGGCCCCCTCAGCCTGTGCTCAACGGGGGAGGCACATGGATCCTGCAAAGCTGTGAGGCAGGTCACGTCCCCCTCTGCTCACCCCCCTCCAGGGCTTCAATTGCTCCCAGGACTCCTTAAAGTCTAGCAGCTCCTTCCTGTCCCAGTTGTATCCCCACCACGGGCACATACCTGCCTACCTCTTACACCTACACCTGTAAAAGGAGGGTGAAGGTGGGGGCTGGGACAGACCTGGATCGTTCTGGGTCGAGGAAATGGAACTTGGCGAGACGTGATGAAGGAATGAGTGTGTCCAGCTACTCTGTGCAGGAAGGCACTGCTCTAGGAGCTGGGGTACAATGGTGCGGGAGGGGAGGCAAGGCAGGTGGGGAGGTGGGTATCATTGTCAATTGGGTGTCCAAGATGACCTCGCTGAGGGGGTGGTGTCTGAGCAGGACCTGGAGGTCTTAGAGTGAGCCAGGCATAAACCCGGCGGGAAGAGAGCGACTGAATGCAAACTACCAGTGCAAAGTCCCTGAGGCAGGGGTGGGCCTGCTGTGCTTCAGAAAAGGACTAGAAGCCCAGTGTGGCTGGATCAGAGGGAGAAGGGGCAGAATGGGGGGAGAGACGACAGACGGCCGTCTCATATCAAGCTTCGTCAACCCCTAAAACCAGTCGCCTGGTGGGAGGTATATTTTCTGGACAAGAACTTTATATTGTATACAAAGAGCTTTGAAAATAAATATAAAATTAATTTAACTCAATAATTCTACCTCTAGGAATCTGAAATAAATATCCATTCCTGCAAAAATAATACAAGAATGCCATTTTATAATTACCTATAATTGGGAAAAATTGGAAACATAAATAATCAACAATTAGAATATAAAGTATTATTTATGCATCCATTCTATTGATTTTTAGAAAGAGGAAAGGTCATATATAATTGAAAAAATCAGGAAAAATTAATGCTAAACGTTTATCAAGCATTCATTATTACTGTTATATATTTAATATATAAATCTGATCATTGAACTAAGAAAACATTCCAGGCACTGACAGTACTTCAAGCTACATGACAGAGCAGAGTTGCTTTTAATTGCTTTTCCATTTTCTAAATCATCTTACTTACTCTGCGCTACTTGCATACTTGAATCCCAGAACATTTCCTCCAACCTGAAGACAAGGTAATAAAATCTGGATGTGCAGGAAATGAAAAGAAATTCAGACAAGGATAGCAACTCAGCTTTATTTGATGCAGTTAAGAGACATTTAAATGCCACACGAAATAAGTGTGCCCAGAGCGCAAATTCGGTGCCAACAATAAATTGGCAGGGCCTCTAGGGACCCAAGCTGCCTGGGAAGCAATGCAAGATTAGGTCTCAGGGCTCGTTC
This sequence comes from Dasypus novemcinctus, assembly GCF_030445035.2. Classification (NCBI taxonomy): domain Eukaryota; kingdom Metazoa; phylum Chordata; class Mammalia; order Cingulata; family Dasypodidae; genus Dasypus; species Dasypus novemcinctus. Next base: position 125,057 of record NW_026688181.1, on the reverse strand, counting down.
CAGCTAAGGCTTCGTGGAAACGGGAGCCCAATACGCTGGATGTTCCACATGATCAGGGAGAGCTCGTTGAGGAAGGCGTTGATGGAAATTCGGAGGAGGGCAAGGTCTTCAGCTGTCCATCTCCTGCCAGTGAGGGGCAATGATCAAGTTGAAGGTGAGACCTCTATCGAAATTCCGGGGCCCCACGCCCCCCCCCCCCAGAGACCCAACACTGGGGTGGCTCCCCGTCTCCATGACCACATTCCTCGGGGTGAGATGGGCCCCAGCACCCGCTGCCACCCTCCAAGCCGGCCCCGTCCAGAACTCACACAGCCAGGACGCTGCCATTCACGGTGATCTCCTTCCGAACCGCTTGCCCTTGGCGGTGGATATCAGGCATCAGGGAGCTGTAGACCATCTCCGCCTCCAGTGTGGACCCGAAGGGCACAGTGAGGGTGCTGGGGGAGGCGGGGTTAAGGGACCATCGCCTGCTGCCTTCGCCTGGGCCCCGGGCCACCTGGCCCCTGGGAAGCTCTCCTGCAGTGGCCCACTCTCCCGCTCCTGTCAGCTCAGGCCGCTCGGGCCTGCCTCCTTCCCCCTTCCAGCCCTCAGGCATCCCCTTCCACCATCCGCCCTGGAAGCCCCCAGACCGGCCCCCACGGCAGCCCCTCCACCTAGAGCCGGCCCTGGCCCCCCCATGGCCCCTGTAAAGGATACAAGGTCAGAAGTCGGCTTCCTGCCCCTCCAGCCCCCGGCACTGCGTCTCCACCAAACCCCGGGGCATGTGGTGCCCGCGCGGCCTGGGGGGCACCCCCGGCGGCAGCGCCCTCCCCTCCCGCGCCGCAGGGGTCACAGGGGCTGCCAGGGCCGCTGGCGACCCCCGAGCCTTCGGAGTCAGCAGGGATGCTCTGGCAGACGGGGCGGCCGGGGCCACCCTGGCCATCAGGGCCGCTGGGGTCGCCCTGGTCGTCAGCACTCACAGGCTCCTCGTGGCGGTCGGCGTCACCCATGGCACCCTGGCCTTCAGGGTAGGCCGCCTCACCCACAGCGCCTGCGCCTCCGCCTTCCCTCTCCCTCACAGCTGCGGCAACCAGGCTTCCCTCCACCTGCCCCAGGCACTCAGCCTTCCTCACGGAAGCGCCGCCCCTTAGCCTTTGGGCCTCGTGGGCTCTCAGTGCGCCTGCGCAAACAAGCTCCCAGGGGGGCGGCAGGGCACGTGACCCTTTCTCACCAACCCAGCCCCGCCCTGGCTGTGGAGGAGGAAGCTCCGCCCCTTAGTGAGGGACTTCGCTGTCCTGGACATGCTCAAAGGGAGCCCTCGTTAGACCTCAGGCACGTGACCTATTCCTCCAAGCAGACTCTGACCATGCCCTGGAAACTGTCAGCCTGAGCTGGACAGTTCTGCCAGATACAGAATTCTTGGCTGGCAGTTTTCCTCTTCCAGTACCTTAAATACTTCATACCATTTTCTTCCTTCCTCCATGGTTTCTGATGAAAGGTTGGTATTTAATCTTACTGAGGTTTCCTTGTATGTGATACTTTGGTTTTCTCTTGCTGCTTTCAGAATTTTCTTTATGTCTGATATTTATCTTTCTGAATAGTAGGTGTCTTGGAGTAGGTATATTTGAATTTGTTTTCCTTAAGGTGCATTTTTCATCTTGGATATTGATAGTGATGTCTTTCATACAAGTTGGTAAGTTTTGGTCATGATTCCCTCAGATATTCTTTCTGCCCTTTTACCATTCTCTTTTCCTTCTAGGACATGGATAACACATAGATTTGTGTGTTTTGCATTGTCAATCAACTCCCTGAGACCCCGTTTCATTTTTTCCTTTCTTGTTCCCTTCTATTATCCTGTCTTTTCCAGTTCCTTTTGACCTGTCCCTGAAATAACTAATTCTATCTTTGAGCAATTCAACTTGATTGTGTGCTTGTAATGTATTTTTTCAAAGATTTCTTTTACTTATTTCTCTCCCTTCCCCCCCCCCCCACCAATGTCTGCTCTCTGTGTCCATTCACTCTGTGATTCTCTGTGTCCACTTGCGTTCTTGGCAGCACCAGGAGTCTGTGTCTCTTTTTGTTGCATCATCTTCCTGCACCAGCTCTCTATGTGTGAGGCACCACTCCTGGGTATGTGGGGCAGTTCAAGGTGGCACGCATTCCTGGCACGTGGGGCTCCCCTATGAGGGGGACACCGTGCATGGCATGGCACACTTTGTGCATCATGGGCAGTGATGCACATGGGCCAGCCCACCACATGGGCCAGGAGTCCCTGGTTTTGAACCCTTGATCTCCCATATGGTAGGCAGACGCTCTATCAGTTAAGCCACGGCAGCTTCCATCTAATGTATTTTTTTAAGATTCATTTTTTTATTTATTTCTCTCCTCTTCTCTCCACACTCCTGCCTGTTGTCTTCTCTCTGTGTCCATTCGCTGTGTATTCTTCTGTGTCTGCTTGCATTATTGTAAGCAGAACAGGGAATCTGTGTCTCTTTTTTTGCATCATCTTACTGCGTCAGCTCTCTGTGTCTGTGATGCCACTAATGGGCAGGCTGTGCTTTTTTTTTTTTTTTATCACAGGGCGGTTCTCCTTACAGTGAGTATTTCTGCACATGGGGCTGCCGTATGCGGGGGACACCTGTGCGTGACACAGCACAACTTGCACGCATCAGCACTGCACGTGGGCCAGCTCACCACATGGGCCAGGAGTCCCTGGTTTTGAAACCTGGACCTCCCATATGGTAGGTGGACATTCTATCAGTTAAGCCACATTAGCTTCACTCTAATGTAATTTTAATATCATCCCCTTTGTCTTTCACTCCCATAATCTCTGTTACTTCTCTTTGAAGGCTTTCCAGTTGTTCTGTATTTTCACCCAGTGTCTTCTTAATATCCTTTATTTCCTTCTTAGACTTACCATCCACTTTTTGATTTAGGAGAGTTGTTGATTATCGTTGTTTAATTGTCTTAAATTATGAATCTCTTTAGGATAATTGTTTTTTTTTCCTTTGCCTGGGCCATCTCTGTCTGTTTCTTAGTTTGTCTTGTAATTTTTGTTCATGTATAGGCACCTGAATATGTTGGTGAAATTTTTCTGATGGCCAAATTCTTTCTCTTCTCAGTGCATTTTTCCACAACTTTTCTAAGATTTTTAGGTCAACTTATTCTTTATTCTGAGTCTTTAAACTGCCCAGCTTAAGTTATCAAAATCAGGCCAGAGACTCACTAACATGGCGCAGATTTCCTCCCAGGGGGCTAAAGAGAGACCTAAAAGCACTTTTTATCCTTACAGTTTCCTGTTCACCCAGCAGATGACATTCGTTGTTACACCTATCCACAGAAGTGTTTCTTTCAGCCTCTGCTTTCCAGTGTTTCTGGTCTGGCTAGAGCCGAAATTCAAAGCAGGCTCTGCTGGCCAAATTCACTGAAGAGAAACCCTTGGACTCACCCTCCCTCTTCCCTTGTAACAGCTGACAGGGAGGAAGGTGACTGTTCCCCTCTCAGTTGGCTGTAGGGAGCCAAGGGTTTCACCCAGGCTTAATGTCTTGGGGATGGGAGACCTTTTCAGCTGCGACAGCGGGGTGGTAAATCACATTTCTTGTTTCAGGTGCTTCGTCCCTCTGTCCCTCGCCCTCTGGAAGTTGTGCAGCACTGTCTTGGCCTGCTGATCCCCAAAGCAGTTTCCATGAGCAGCTCCTGCTCTTCCCTCATGGCTTTTGTGAGAGAGTCTAACCCTGCCTGCCTACGTGATGTCATCTTCCTGGTGATGAATGTCTGCTCTTTAATTGGAGTGTGTAGCAAATTCATATTTAATATAATTACTGACAGGTTGGATGATATAAGTCTAATAATCTATTATTCATTTCCTTGTTTATATTTTTGCTTTATTTTTAATTGAATTGGGAAAATTTACATGCAAAAATTGGGCATATCCTAGGTATACAGTTCTGTGAGATATGAAAAAGTTTATACAGTCAAAATCCAGAGACATACCTTTTCTATCATGCTCAATATTTCCCCTTCTGTTTCTTCTAGTCAAGCTCCTCCTCCACATTCTGCCCTAGACAGTCAATCTTCTGCATTGTTTCAGTGAGGGTTAGACTGATATTTTCTAGAATTTCAAATAAATGGAATCATACAGTAGGTATGCTTTTCAGTATACTTCAGAACAATTATGAGATTCATCCACGTTGTTGTTTGTATCAGTAAGTCATTTCTTTTTTTATTGCAGTGTGGTACTCCATTGTATAGCTGAAACACAATATGTTTAAACCTTCTCCAGTTGGTGGACCTTTAGGTTGCTTCCAAATTAGAGTTATAATTATTAAAGCTGATATAAAACTTCACATACTATCTTTGTGTGGACATATATTTTCAGTTCTCTTGAGTAAATAACCAGAAGTGAGACTGCTGGGTTATAATAGTAAGTGCAAGCTTTGCTGTATAAGAAACTGCCAAAACTATTTTCAATATGTTTGTACCAATTTACATTCCCACCAGCAAATATGCAGTTTCCAGTTTTGGATTTGATATGGTCATATATACAGAAACGTGGAGCAGCTGGATTATTTTCACATTTCTATATAGTTCATCTCTTTTTCAAATGTCTAACATCAGTCATCAATGAGCAAGCATGATACTATACATAAAAGTTTCTGAGAAGCAAATGGGTCTTCCTGCCACATTTAGTATCCTCTTGAAGAGGGTGAGTTATTTCAGTAAGTAATGATGTACATGTTAAGATAGTTTAGGAGTCAGATGATTTTATCAGATCGTATTGAATTTTTATGAGATTTTTAGCTTAAACCCAAATAGAGTATGTGTGAAAAAATTATCATTTCATGGGGAGGATACATAAAGGAATAATAACCCACACCATAGTCTTAAAAGAGTGAAATAATTAATAATGTTAACATATTCTACTAAACTATTTTTATTAGCCTCCAGTCAGAGAAACAGACTCCATGTTATGAATTTCATCAGAGGGAGTTTTACAGGGAAGTAGTCACAGAGGAGTAAGGGGAACATGAGGCACCTAAGAGTTAACACCTGCAACACATACCAAATCCAGAGCTGGGAGGAGAAGGAAAGGAGGTGGTAGTGCCAGAGTACAGGAGTCAGGGCTACCCAGAGGGAGCCAAAACCTAGGAGGAAGAGATAGCTGAGGACTTAGGAAGCTGGGTCCACCATTCTGGAGCTTGTACCATGGAGGAGAGAATCCCTGGCGGGGTCTGCAGCCCAGAGGAGTTTTAGCCACTGGCAGGAAAGCCACACCCCCTTCTTTCTTCTTGCCCTCAAGTGTCACATCAGTTCCTCCCAATAACCAAAACTAACTTGAATCCAGTGTGCAAAAAAAGCAAGGAAATATAATTTGTGAGCTGAGCAGAGGAGGGTGAAAACAAGGAATGGATATGAGAGCAAATAGGAGCATGGTAGGCAAATATATCATTTTCAAAGACATAAATGCAGGATTGCATAAAGAAATGGGCAGAAAATTTGCATTTTCTTTCACAATCAAAGTCCAATATCCTTATAATTTCTCAGTGGTGCCAAATAATAAATTCCCTTTCTAGCAATTAAAATATTACCATAGTATTGACTTTGAAATGACAAACTTAAATCTGTTTTTTCACCTTATTTGAAAATCTGTGTCATTCTTATCATTTCTCATGGTTTCTGAACTTGAAAAACACTAAGACTATTTGGAACTCCTAACATACTTTTCCCACTTCTCTCAATGCTTAGAAATGCCCACATACCCTAAAATATAGTTGCTTTTAATAGGATGTGTTTCCAATATACTAGTGCTAATGTGTCATAAAATGGCACAGCTATCTAGGATAGAAGCAATTTATTTAGTATAATATAATGGTAAAACATATAGTAGAGTTTTCAAATATGGAGCAATAAAGAAGTTTTGTTTGATTAATACAAAAGCAAATCACACTAGATAAATGTAGGAAGAAGAAGTATTACATTTAGGTCTACATGTGTCAGTGTTATAACAAAAGGGTGGAATTTGAAATCAAGATAAAGGTAAATCATTTCTGCCTCTGGCATCATCTCTCCTGTAATGTCATAGTCTCTAGATTAAATTTTTTGCACTTAATCTCCATCTCTTTCTCAGCGCTAATCTTACTTACTTGTGTTTTATCTTTGTTTCTTAATCAGATAAGTCAGATATGTGGAAACACCATTTGATTAGGAAATCTGTATTTTTTCCTATCTCAAAATTTCTGCTTTGCCTTCATCACCCTGAGTGGTATGAGGCAGAGGGGTCTGAGTTGTTCTGTTTGAACATGATAGGACGAATGACACCTGTGGGCCCAGGTTGGCTTACACACCTATATTGGGTTCCTCAGCTATCTCTGCATGTTCCTGGTAAAGGATCCAGAGATTCTCCAAACCCCTCCAGGATGTGTATTGGATTTCTTTTTTTTTTTTTTTTTTCCCTGTCTTCATCATTATTTATTTATTTATTTTTTCAAATTCTACTCATTTTATTCATTTTTCAAAAAGATATTTCATTAAAAAATATGAGGTCCCCATTCGCCCCCACCGCCCCCACCGCCCCCACCCCACCACTCCCCCCCCCAATAACACTCTCCCCCATCATCATGTCACATCCATTGCGTCTGGTGAGTACATCTCTGGGCATCGCTGCACTCCATGTCCCCTGTTCCACACCATAGCCCACACTTTCCCACATTCCATCCAGTGGGCCTTGGGAGGACATACAACATCCAGCAATTGTCCCAGGGGCACCACGCAGGACAACTCCAAGTCCCGAGAATGCCTCCACATCTCTTCTCTTCCTCCCCTTCCCCGCACCCAGCAGCCACCATGGCCTCTTTTTCCACATTAATGCCACATTTTCTCGATTATTAATCACAAAATTCATGAATAGAATATCATTAAGTCCACTCTGATCCTTACTGTATTCCTCCTTCCTGTGGACCTTGGCTTGGTTGTGTCCATTCCACATCTATGTCAAGAAGGGTTTTAGATTCCACATGGATATTGGATGCAATCCTCCTGCTTTCAGTTGTAGGCACTCTAGGCTCCATGGTGTGGTGGTTGACATTCTTCAACTCCATGTTAGCTGAGTGGAGTAAGTCCAATAAGTCAGATTGTAGGAGCTGAAGTCTGTTGAGGTCAGGGCCTGGCTATCATATTGTCAGTCAAGAGATTCAAATCCCCTAGATATATCTTGAGCCCCAGCACCAACTACAATTCCAGTAAAGTAGCAGGAAAGGCTTCTGAAAAGAGATCCCATCTGAGTCCAGCACCATCACGCAGAAACACCAACTCCAAAGAAGGGTCAACTGACATGGCACTGAACCCCATCTGCCATGACCATAGAACCTGTGGGTCTCTTTAGCCCTCAAAAGAACCAATACCGGGGGTTGTATCTACTTTATCTGTCTCTGAGACTCTGCTCAGGTGTGCATAAGGGCAATCCTTCTGACAACCTCCAGACTCTTTTTTAGAGACTCATAGCCATATAAACTCATTTGTCCTTTCCATTTCCCCCTTAATTTAGGTCAAACAGCATTTTTAACTCCTGTTATTATATGTAGACAGGGATATTCTGCTGGCCCGCGTTGAACCTTTAATTCAAGGTCATTTTCTGGTTGCATCATCAGCTGGTACATGGTAGTGATCCCTCGGTGCGAGGGAGGCTCATTCCCGGGTGTCATGTCCCATGCTGGGGGGAAGGCATTGCATTTACATGCTGAGTTTGGCTTTAAGACTGGCCACATCTGAGTAACAAGGAGGCTGTCAGGAGGGAACTCCTAGGCACAGTGCTGCTCTAGGTCTTGTTCTTATTTCAGGGGTATAGGCTCACAAGCATAGTTATTAGTATCAGGGGCTCACTGTTGGACCCTCATTCCTTCCTGAGCCTTACCGTTGCACCTGGGGGACTGCTGCTGCTCCCCTAGGGACCACGACAGAGCGCCCCCCCGGCCACTAACCCAGTACCCCCCCAGCTGTTGTTTTTAATTGTTTCCACTATGAGTATATCCAAACATTTCCATGCCCCCTGGACATATGACGTGTATATCTCCCTGTCAACCATATATCGCCTGTCCATAACATCCCACACCAATATTCCCTCACTGCCATTGTTGAACCACTCTGTAATGCAAAGCTTCCTGAAAAGTGAAGCCCAATATAATGTCAGGTTCCCTTACTAGTAAAATGGAATATAGAAATGAGTTTAAAGGTTAGATATAGAATACATATTGATTTGGAAAAATTCTACATCTTACCTTTTTCTTTTCTTTTTTCCTAATTAATGAGCTTCTCTTCACAGGAGCCCTAGATCACAGTAATTCATATATACAATATACAGTACTCCCACACATCCACCATAAAACCTTTTCCCTTCCACAGCGATAATCTTTTAACCTATTCATATCTGATGTACAGACTCTGAGACAATAGCTTTCAAACAAGGTGACATCTGTGCTTACATTGTGGTCCATACTTTAGGATATACAGTTCTCTAAATTTTTTAGTTATCCAATGTTTTACATTATGGTTTACATTATTAGTCTGTCACCCCCTATATGTTTTTGGTGTAATATTGGTTTTCTATTGCTGCGTAACACATCTCCATAAACTCAGGCTTAAAGCAACACACATGTATTCTCTCAAAGTCTCCATAGGTGAGGTTCCAGGCAAAATTTACCTGGGTCCTCTGCTCAGGGTCCCTCAATACTATAAGGAATGTGTTGGAAGAGTTGTGGGTCTTATCTGAGGCCTGGGGTCCTCTTTCCAGCTCACATGGTGGTTGGCTGAATTCATTTCCTTGCCATTGTGGGACTCATGGGGGACACTCGCACCAGACCAGCAGGAGAGACTCTGAGCACAGGGACATCTGATTAGGTCAGGTCACCCACCGTGATTGCCCTTCTAAATAAGCCAAAGTCAAATAGCTTAGGGACCTTCACCTTCTACATCACCGAGCTAAGCGACCTTCACCTTCACCATCACACAGCTTAGAGACCTTCACCTTCTACATCACACAGCTTAGGGACCATCCCTTTCTACATCACACAGCTTAGAGATCTTCACCTTCTACATCACACAGCTTAAGGTCTTTCACCTTCTACATGACACAGCTAAGGGACGTTCACTTTCACTGTTATACAGCATAGGGTCCTTCACATTCTACATGACACAGCTCAAGGACCTTCACCTTCTATATCACACATCTTAGGGACCTCCACCTTCTCCATCTTCACATCTGCCAAATCCCTTCTCATTTCCCACATAACTTAGCCTAAGCATGCATCGACCATTCACCATGGTCACATCTCAGGGGAGGTCATCATACAGGACAGGCCCTCCAGAGAGAGGTCATCATACAGGACAGGCCCTCCAGAGAGAGGCCATCATACAGGACACGCCCTCCGGAGAGAAAGGAATCTTAGAATCCTCCTCACCTCCACTATAGGACAGGGAGAAGGAAAGATGAAAACTACCATTTCTCCCTTATCGTCTTTTGTATCACTGATTTTGTAGTTTGAGGTCTTGCTGGTTTTACCAGGCCAACCAAGTTCAGATGAGTGCTGTGCGCTCATCCATGTACTTGGGAGGTAGGTGGCCACTAAGGAGCCAGCGATGCATATTGGGCAGCAGATTGGGACACTTTTAGGCTGCATCCTGTGCTGCAATCTTCACCATGTTCAATTCCTCTTTCTCTCTCAGTTTCTCACACCCTGACTATGTCTTACTCTGGGCACAGCTGCTAGAGACCTGGCTGCTCTTGATTTCTGTCTGTTCTGTTCACCTGGTGTCAGGCATATGGGACAACAAGAGGCACCTATTTGGAGCAGTGGATTTAGAGCAATCAAGCCTCAATGCTCAAAATCATAGCCTGAATGTCTTGGGAACACTTAGAAGAGTTAGTATGGGCTTTTCTACACCAATTGCTCTTAATCCTCCTTTAAATCTGTTCTGTTTGCTGTCCTGAGGTGTGTGACCACTTGTTCACAAGTTCAGGTTTGAGTTCTTGTACTACATGATGTAAACAGTGTTTCCAAGAGCCCACAACCATATATACCGATGCCCCCGGTTTCCATTAGCTATAACCCCAATTGTGAGCGTAAGTTGTGGTAGTGGAGCTTTATACTCGTCGCGCTCAGGTCCCAACAACACTCCACCTAAACAGAAATAGTAACCCAGGACACATGTCTGTTTGTCATTACCTTCTGGCCTCCTGAATAGTCTGGTCCAACTAGTGCAAGTCAGGGTGCTGGAAGAAGACCCTGGGAGGCCACACAGCTAAGTGCATAAGAGCATGGGCTCCGGAGCTTGGGCGGGGATTTGGTTGTATTATCTTCCATTGAGAGCTGTGTGGTCTTTGGCCAATAATTTAATAGATGTGAACCCAGTCTTTGTCATCTGTGGACTGGGAAGTGTAAGAATACTTATCCAGCAGAGTTGTCATGAGAAGTGATTGAGTAGATGTAAAGCAGCTGCTTACAACAAGGCCCCTACATTTTAGCTTATCAGCCCCTATATATTTTTGGTGTAATTTTACATGTCTTATATCCATCCTTGCGTACTCTTGTGAAAGACTTCTATTGCCCTCACAGTTACGGTGGTTCCATCTATTCAATACCTATTTCCCCCTCCCCTTAGGGCCCACAGTGACAGTCAATCTTCATTGCTTGAAGAGCCATGTTCAGAGATACTTGCAACAGTGGTGAGGGCTTGACATGCTCAACTGCCCTAATGCATTGGGAACCACCATTTCTCTTGAGAGATACAGTTCCCTCTATTTGATGGCATCAGTCTTCCCCAGGATGTGGGTGTACATTTCTCTCATTATATGGGTCTCTACCCAATGATATAACCCACTCTGTCAAAATGAGCATTCACATCTTCCCTAGGAGTCTGTCTTGCATCAGTTTATCCCCTTTAAGTATCTTAAACAGGTAACTTTCCTTATTATATTTTTGAGAAGGTTTTCTCAGCATTATACTCTCAACAAACACCTGACAATCTCCTATGTTCATATGTTGCCCCACCCTCCCCCCAATTTCTTGGGCAATATTACCCATCCGCCCATCCCTAGCTCCCCTCAAGCCCGCAAAGCCCCACCCAAAGGTAACCTTATTCCCCCATTTTATCCCTTCCTTGTACACATACTTACCTCCAGCTTATCATAGATTTCACCCATGTAGATGTCAGCTTACATCCTTCCTCTACCCCTCGATTTCCTGTAAGCATATCATCCAGTCTCTAGCTCTCTGAGGCAGCTTGGTTTACTTATTTCATATCAATGAGGTCATGTAGTATTTTTCCTTCAATGCCTGGGTTGCTTCACTCAACATAAGGTTCTCAAGATTCATCCATGTTATCACGTGTGTTTGTAGTGTATTTGTTCTTAACGCCGAGTAGTATTCCATTGTATGTATATATCACATTTTATTGATCCATTCATCTGTTGATGGGCATTTGGGTTGATTCCAACTTTTGGCGATAGTGAACAATGCTGCTATGAACATTGGTGTGCATATATCTGTTTGTGTTCTTGTTTTCAGTTCTGCTGGGTATATACCCAGCAGTGGAATTGCTGGGTCATATGGCAAATCTATGGTTAGTTTTTTGAGAAACTGCCAAACTGTCCTCCAGAATGGTTGGATCCTTCTGCATTCCCACCAGCAGTGGACGAGTGTTCCCATTCCTCCACATCCTCTCCAGCATTTGTATTCTTCTGTTTTTTTATAGCTACCAATCTTATGGGAGTAAGATGGTATCTATTGTAGTTTGGATTTGCATTTCCCTGACAGCTAGAGATTTAGAGCATTTTTTCAAGTGCTTTTTAGCCATTTTTATTTCTTCTTTGGAAAAGTGTCTGTTTAAATCTTTTTCTCATTTATTAAATGGGTTGTTTTTCTTTTTATTTTCAAGATACAGGAGTTCTTTATACATGCAAGTTATAAGTCTCCTATCTGATATATGGTTACCAAATATTTTCTCCCATTGTGTAGGCTCCCTTTTTACTTTCTTGACAAACTCCTTTGAGGTGCAGAAGGCTTTAATTTTGAGGAAGTCCCATTTATCTATTTGTTCTTTTGCTGCTCGTGCTTTTGGTGTGAACTTCATGAAGCCATTTCCTATTAAAAGATCTTGTATATGCTTCCCTACACTGCTTTCCAAAGTCTTTATGGTCTTGGCTCTTATATGTAAATCTTGATGTAAAGCATAGGATATGTAAATCAAAATGTAAAACATAGGATAACTAAAAATTTAGAAAATTTTATAGCCTAACGTATAAACCACAATGTAAACACAAATGTTACCTTGTTTGAAAGCTATTGTCTCAATATCTGTACATCAGTTTCAGTAAATATGGTATGAATATGTTAAAAGATCATTGCTGTGGAAGGGAAAAGATATTATGTTGGATATGTCGGAGTACTGTATATTGTATATATGAATTACTGTGATCTAAAACTCTTGTGAAGATAGGCTTAATAATTAGAAAGAAGAAAAGAAAAGATAGGATGTAGAATTTTTACAAATTAATATTTATTCCATATCTAACCTTTAAACTCATATCTATATTCCATTTTACTATTAAGGGAACCTGGCAATATATTGGGCTTCACTTTTCAGGAAGTTTTGGATCACAGAGTGGTTCAACAATGGCAGTGGAGGAATCCTGGTGTGGGATGTTATTGACAGAGGACATATGGTTGACAGGGAGTTCTACAGGGCATATATCCAGGGTACATAGAAATGTTTGAATATTTTCATAGTGGAAACAATTAAAAACAACACCTGAGGGAGTGCTGAGTTCCTAGCTGGGGGAGCTCTATCACAATCCCTAAAGGAACAGCAACAATCCCCCAAGTGCAATGGCAAAGACCAGAAAGGAATGACAGTCCAACAAAGAGCCCCTGATACTAATGACTATGCTTGTGAGCCTGTGCACCTGAAATAAGAACAAGCTCTAGAGCAGCAGTGCACCTAAGAGTTCCCTCCTGAGGGCTTCTCTGTTGCTCAAATGTGGCCAGTCTCGAAGCCAAACTCAGCATGTAAATGCATTGCCTTACCCCCAGTGTGGGACATGACTCCCAGGAATGAGCTTCTCTGATGCCGAGGCATCACTACCAAGTACCAGCTGATGATGCAACTAGAAAATGACCTTGATTAAAAGGTTCAATTCGGACCAGCAGAATATCCCTGTCTATATATAATAACAGGTGTTAAAAATGCTTTTTGACCTAATTCAAAGGGGAAATGGAAAGGACAAATGAGTTTATATGGCTATGCGTCTCTAAAAAAGAGTCTGGATGTTATCAGAGGGGTTGCCCTTATGCACACCTGAGCAGAGTCTCAGAGACAGATAAAGTAGATACCAGATATTGGTTCTTCTGAGGGCTACAGAGACCCACAAGTTTTATGATCATGGCAGATGGATTTCACTGCCATATCAGTTGGCCCTTCTTTGGAGTTGGTATTTCTGTGTGATGGAGCTGGACTCAGATGAGATCTCTTTTCACAAGCCTTTCCAGCTATTTACCAGAATTGTAGTTGATGCTGGGGTTAAGATATATCTAGGGAATCCGAATCTCTGGGCTGACCGTATGATAGACAGGCCCTGAGCCTCAACAGACTTCAGCTCCTACACTCTGGTTAATTGGACTTACCCCACTCAGCTCACATACAGTTGAAGAATGTCAACCACCACACCATGGAGCCAAGATTGCCTACAACTGAAAGCAAGAGGATTGCATCCAGCATCCATGTAAAATCTAAGCCCCCTCTTGACGTAGATGTGGAATGGACACAACCAATCCAAGATCCACAGGATGGAGGAATAGAGTATGGATTAGAGTGGACTTACTGATATTCTATTCATGAACTATTGTGGTTAGTAATCGAAGAAAATATGGCATTGGTGTGGAAAAAGTGGCCATGGTGGCTGCTGGGTGTGGGGAATGGATGAAAGAGATGAGATGTGGAAGTGTTTTCGGGATTTGGAGTTGGCCTGGGTGGTGCTGCAGGGACAATTACCAGACATTGTAGATCCTCCCATGTCCGACTGATGGAACGTGGGAGAGTATGGGCTATGATGCGGACCATTGACCATGAGGTGCAGCGATGCGCAGAGATATATTCACCAAATGCAATGAATGAGTCATGATGATGGAGGAGAATGTTGCTATGGGGGGAGTAGTGGGGTGCGGGCGTTGGGGAGTATATGGGGACCTCATATTTTTTGAATGTAATATTTTAAAAAATGAATTTTAAAAAAGTAGTAAAATTTTGACAGTGGTCTTTCATAGTTTGTAACAAACGTCTCATGACAATGCAAAGTGTTGGTGGAAGGTTGATGTATGTGACCCCGTATGATGTTATGCATGTTTGTTTTGTAAGCTCACAACTTTTACTATACACTTAATTGTTTATGTATGTTCATATATAAATGATATAAAGATAAAAATAATTGGATTGGTTTGTTTAGTAGTAATATTTTGACAATGCTCTTTAATCATAGTTAAGAAGTTTTAAAAGCAATGCAAGTTATTGGAGGTAGGGTGAGATGTTATATATGTTTGTTTGATGTTATTTACGTTTTGTAAGTTCACAACTATTATACATTTATTGTTGATGTATGTTTATGTATGAGTGATATATTTCAATAAGTTAAAAAATATTCTAAAAAAAAATAGGCCCCTACAAATGAAATGCCGGGTCAGCATTGGCAATCATCATTTCACTGTCTTAATCTTATGACCACTGCAATTGGTTCCAGTCCCTGTGGCTGCACAAGAAATTACCCCCAAATCTCAGCAGCTGAAAAAGCACTTTAGTTGTGCGTGCCTATTTTGTAGGTGAGGCAATGAGACAGGGATCGGTGGGGAAGGGTTATCTGGGGTCTTAGCTGGGGCGCACACTGCTGAGGGTCCTTTGGCTCATATGGGATGACGCCAAGGCTGGGAGCCACGTGGCCTCTCCAGGAAGTTTTGCTACCTCACCACAGGGTGGCCTCAGTTGGACTCCATCCAGGGAGGATCACAGAGAAAGAGCTCCTGCCAGCACGCCAGAAGCTGCAGGGCCCTTCATGGCTCAGACTGGGAGTCACAAGGCATCCCACTGGCTGTTCTTGTGAGGACCCTTCACAAGCACTTACGGGCTAGTGTTCATGGTAGAGGAGATAGGGTCCCCGCGTCCCCTGGGAGTCAGGCACGGCCATAGTGTAGAAGAGCACATGGAGTGGGGCCATTCTGGAGAAAGCACAGTGCCACACTTCTTTACCATTTTCACAAGGCTCTACCTAGAAATCCTCATGAATATGTTCTCTCTTTTCCTAGGAAGGCTCTTTTTCAGTTAGCAAAGAAGTTGTGACTTGGAAACAATGTAGATACTCCAGGAGCCCCACAGCGGTTTTGAACAGGCATCATTTTTTCTCTCCACTGGGCTTACAAGAATAGTGATTTTTGCCATGAAATCATAACCCATGCATTTTCTGCCACTGAGTATCGGGCTTTGTTCCTATGAGAACTGTCAGGAACCCTGTATCATTTGACCCAATGATAATTCCTACACAAAGCAGAAAGTGAAAATGCCATCACTTCCTCAATTCTTCATTTCCTCATTTATAAAATGGGGATAGGAAAAGCACTTCCTTCCCAAGGTTATTATGGAAATTAAATGAATAAGTAAAGATATAATCAAAACAGTGCCTAGCATAGAACAAGATGCCGGGTAACTTGTCAGGACTGATGCCATGAGCAAGACCAGTGGTCAAAATTTGTAGGGGAGGAGGAGTCTGAAAAGGGTCATGAAAAACATCCTGAATGCTTTGTGTTTTTAATCCACATGCAAACAAGCTATCTTTCCAGTCGTGGGAGACAGTCCACGAGTGTTGGTGGATTAACCATTTGAACAGGACGACAGTAGAAATGTGCGGTCAAGCTGGAAACCTGT
Source organism: Dasypus novemcinctus (assembly GCF_030445035.2). Taxonomy (NCBI): domain Eukaryota; kingdom Metazoa; phylum Chordata; class Mammalia; order Cingulata; family Dasypodidae; genus Dasypus; species Dasypus novemcinctus. The sequence continues at coordinate 109,121 of NW_026688181.1, read as the reverse complement.
CCAAAGCTTCTTACAGACTGTCTCTTCCTACAGGAAGGGCAAAAGAAGATAAGGCATCTTTTCTGTGAAGCAGGAGTTGCTGTCACCAAGAGGAAATTTTTCTCCATCTGAAGAGGCCCCTGAGGGCCCCGTCATGCCTTTATTCCTCAGGCTATAAATAAAGGGATTGAGCATGCATCCCTCCACGGCACACAGCAGCACTGTGGCCACCGAGTCCCCAACTGTGCAAGAGGAGGAAGGTCATAGATACACCCCAAATAGAGTGCCATAGAACAACGACACCACTGCAAGGTGGGACCTGCAAGTGGAACATGCTTTACACTTGCTCTGGAAAGAAGGCAGTTTTAAGATGGTGGAGAAATATGCATATAAGAAAGAGAAATAAACAAGAAGGGCGTGACAAATGAAAGCTCCACAGAGTATAAACAGCCCACACATTGATACAGAGAACTGAGCAGGAAAGTTAAAGCAGTGCATCGAGCTCACAGAAAATAGGGTGAATTCTGACACTGGCACAGAATGTTAGTGTATTCATCCGGAGCATGTGGATCAAGGGATAGATGTTTGGGATCATCAGAGCCACAGACAACAATGGGATACAGAATTTGGGACTCATGGTTGGGCCATAATGAAGAGGGTGACATATGGCTACAATTCTGTCATATGCCATCACTGCAAAGAGGAGATTGACCAGTTCTAGAAATAAAATTAGGAAGCACATCTGCAAGAGGTATTCAATATAGGAGATGAATTGCCTCTGAGTTCCATGTTAATAACATCTTTGGAATAGTGACAGAGGTGAAGCAGATGTCCACACAGGAGAGGTTGGCTATGAAGAAGTACAAGGGCGTGTGGACGTGAGATGTAGAGCGAATAGCCAGGATGATGATGAGCAGATTCCCCACCACAGTAACCACACACATGAACTGGAACAGGCTGAAGAGGAGAAGCCGAAGCTCAGGTGCCTCTGACAGTCCCAGGAGGAGGAATGCTGAGATAACAGCAAGATTGCCTCTTGCTATGACTTCAGGTTTCTACATACATGCATTGTAAAAACATTGATCAAGGAGGCCATTTGAGAAAATACTCATTGCACCCTTGCCATTAGCCAAACCAAAATTCGGCGATACTTTTAGAAGGAATTGCCGACCTTGAGTTAGTAAGAATGTGGGGGCTATAATGTCACCAAAGGATGCAGTGGCTGGTGCTGACGAACTCTGTGATTGACTTCTGTCAGTAGCACCCCCACTTTCCAATATGGAAGGAAGAATAAGACAGAGAATAGGAAAAAGAGAACTGAAAATAAGGCATGAGGTTAGAGACTGTGGGTCAAGATAGCAAGCAGAGTCAAGTTGTCACTCATTGGGTCCCGTCCCTGTGTGCTTTTTCACTTCATCTAGGTAGAATTCTAGGTGATGACCACGTCAATACTAGTGTGTGTGTGTGTGTGTAGTTAAACATAAACATATATTAGTACTTTTGCATTCAACAGAAAGCTGCTTGGAAGGTTAAGCACCAATGTGTTAATTCACAGTGGTAATCCCTGATTGTAAAATCCTAACTTGACTAAATGTTCATCCCAGGCACAGTTGGGGGCTCATCCTCAAAGCTGTGCCATACAAAAGGCATGTCTGTTCAATTGTGTCCCTGTCTCTTTGTGTCTCCTACTCAAGATCAAATAATGGAATCCATGAAGCGTACCAACATACATATTATAGCAGTCCTGGAAGGAGAAAAAGGAAAGAAAAAGCAGAAAAAAGATTTGAAGGATGAATGGGTGAAAATGTCCCAAATTCAATGAAAGACAGAAATCTACACTTCCAAGGAGCTCAACTTACTCCCAGTAGGATAAACACAAAGGGATCCACACTCACACATTAAAATCCAACAGTCAAGCAAAAGAGAGAATCTTGAAAGAAGCAAAAGAGAAACAAGTCCTCATTTACAAGGGATCCTCAGTAAGAGTAACATCAAAATTCTCATTAGAAATCACAGGAGCCAGAAAACATTAGAGTGACAAATTCAAAGCATAGAAGGAAAAAAACGCTTGTCAAATAAGAAGTGAGACCTGCCCTTGGTCATGCATTCTAATCAAAGGCCCTTAACTGAAGTAATATTTTTTATCACACCCACCCCTTTGGGTCTTTTTGCTTTTTGTTTGCGGTCTGCTCTCTGTGTCCATTCGCTGTGCATATTTCTGCATCTGTATTTATTTATTTGTATTTACCGTCCCCCATTTTGGCTTGTTACAAATGATAAGGGAAACTACTAAAGTGGCCCAGTACATAGCTGATATGCACAATTCAAGGGCCTGCACGAATACAAGCAATAACTAGTAAAGGTAAACAAAATGCCTTTTACAATGATAAGAAAAACTATAAAGTACCCAGGAATGCATTTAATAAGAAAATGGGCAAGAGAAAACTCTAGAAGCTTATTTAGGGATACAAGTATTTCAATTCACATTTCTTTGATTTTGACCAAGACGGGTTTTTGTTCAATATTTTTATTAGCATTAAAGATGCACTGTCCCTTGTCCTGCTGCGCCTTGTCGTCCTCGCCCTTGTGGACAGGTCCTACATCCCCACTCTAGTCCCTGCCTCTCCAACCTGCCCTGTGGTCTGCAAGTCTGTGAGAAGGGCCAGATCGGTGTTGGCACAGTGCCAGCAGGGGGCAGGCACTCCCGAGCCCGCAGCAGGCTGGGCAGGAAGAGGTGAGGAGCCCTGCAGCCAGCCAGGAAGCTGTATGTGCAGGCTGGCTGAGAGCTTGCAGGGCAGGGGGCCGAGTGCGGGAGCTGGGAGGGGGTAGGCCCTGTCCTGCAGAGGCTGACCAAGAGGTGAGAAGGGCGTCCTCAATGCTCCTAGAGGAAGGCTGGTGAGTGAAGGCCATGGAGGCCAGGAATGAGGACGTGGCTGCTGGCGCGTGTGGCCCTCACGAACCTGGAAGTGCCAGAAGTACTAACTGGCAGGCTGGACCCGGGAGCCCCGGGGCCCCTGGTGGCCCTGGCATCTCCATTCACACTGGAGTCATGGGTGCTGCAGGTGGAGGCGCTGGCCAGGACGCACCTTGTGCTCTGGCGTCGGGTGGCTCGCGAGGGCAACTACGCAGATTGAATCCATGACATGGGGCCCATCAGGGCTGTGGAGAGGGACTCTTCACTCTAGGAAGGAAGTTGAGCAGGTTGATCAGAACAGCCAGTGGGTGCAGAATGGGGATTGGGGCTGGCCGGAAGACACTGGGTGGAGGGAGGGGGCTGGAGGAAAGTCAGAGTGGCCAGAGGAGTTGCTGGGGTGGGGATGGAAGCCCTGCCTGGGGAGCGGGAGAAGGCTTGGCTTGGGGACAGTGGGGCAGGGCAGGAAGTGATGACGCAAGGGTTGACCCGAGGGAATGGACAAGGAGGTGGGCCAGGGTGTCACATGGCCACAGGGCTGAGGTGGGAGGAAGGCTGGCCTAGGGGCACAAGGAGGCCTGTGACCCAGGCAAAGTTGGTACTGAGTCCAGCGCCCTCAGAGGGCCTTTCCCATTCTAAGTGGACATGGAGATTGTGCTCAGGTCCCTGATCCCCTTCCAAGGACCTCCCCTGCCTGCGATTCGGAGGGGGCTCTCTGTGACAGACAGATTCCTGGTGGTGTCAGTGCTGGAAGGGGCCTGAGGTGGTGATGGTAGTGGTGTGGGGTGGGATTGGAGTAGGGGGTCGGCACCCGGGCAGGGTGGTGGGGTGGCAGCCAGGGTCAATCTCACCCGAAGGATGAATAATGGAGATCAAGAGACACCTAAATGTGAGTTCTAAAGAGGAGCATAGTGCACTGGGCCTAGGGGAGAATTTACACTTTGGATTTTTTTTTAATCTTTTTTTTTTATTGACTTTGTAATAATATTACATTAAAAATATATATGTGAGGTCCCATTCAACCCCACCGCCCCGCCCCCCCCTCTCCCCCCCCCCCCCCAACAACACTCGTTCCCATCATCATGACACATCCATTGGATTTGGTAAGTACATCTTTGGGCACCTCTGCACCTCATAGACAATGGTTCACATCATGGCCCATACTCTCCTCCATTCCATCCAGTGGGCCCTGTGAGGATTTACAATGTCCGGTGATTACCTCTGAAGTACCATCCAGGGCAGCTCCATGTCCCAAAGACGCCTCCACCTCTCATCTCTTCCTGCCTTTCCCCATACCCATCGTCCACCATGTCCACTTTTCCCAATCCAATGCCACCTCTTCTATGTGGACATTGGATTGGTTGTCAGACTTTCTTTTAAATCAGTGATGGTAGTTTGTGTGTTTCTAGGGATCTGTCCTTTTTACATAGGTTATCTAATTTGTCGGTGTACAGTTATTGCAATATTCCCTTACAGTTCTTTTCATTTCTCTTAAGCTTGCTAGTGATGTGCACACTTTCAATTCTTATTTTAGTTATTAGTTTCTTTTGTTTTTTCTTTTTTCTTTTTTTGATTTTTTCAAATGATGTCCATTACATTTATTATGAAAATAATATTTGCTTTATATAGAAAATAGAGATCCTTATAAAATTTAAAATAAAAAGTACTCTTATATCAGCATCTGGATGTAATATCTAGTACGATTTTTTTGGTATGACTTTATTTTCTTATTCTTTTCTAAATTTCCTTTTTTTAAAGGAACATAGACCACAAAAAATAGGAGGTTCGCACATGCCCCACCCCCCATCCCACACTCCTCCAACATCAACAATCTCTTTTTCCTTAGCTAGATCAAAAATTGCCAATTTTTGTTGAAATTTGCAAATAATCACCCTCTGGTTTTGTTGATTTTCTCCATTGTCTCGGGCGCAGGTGGATTCTATGAGGGCCCCTGCTTTCTGGAGGGAGTGTCTCAGACATCCTCAATACATTCCTATTTATTTCTAACAGCTCATGGAGCCCCACCCTTCTGCTGCTCTGAGGATGGTGCCTCAGGCCGCAGCCCTCATCTCCATGCCACATCCAAACTAGGAGTGAGGGGAGGAGGAGCCTCTGACTGACAATTCTGCCTGTGACCTCCCAAGGCCAGCATCAGGGGAAGCCTTAAGTGGTGCCCACTCTTTTTAGGGGTGGGACGCTCCCTTAGTTTTCTCTCCGAGTCCTCACCTTGACGCCTGGCAGAGCCTCGGACCCCTCCCTCGGCTGACCTCAGTCCGCCCCCTCAGACGGAAGTCAGGTAACACCATACTCAGGAACTCGAGCTGGGAACTCCTTGGCATCAAGGACCAGGTTCTCTGGAGTTTGTGGTTGTAGATCCTTTCAGGCTTTCCTGAGGGTCTTTTTTGTGTGTGTGTGTCTAACTCTTTGTTTTGTTTTTTTTAATTTTTTTTATTTATTTTTATTTTTTAAAAATATTACATTCAAAAAATTTGAGGTCCCATTCAACCTCACCGCCCCCACCCCCCACTCCCCCCACAGCAACACTCTCTCCCATCATCATGACACATCCATTGCACCTGGTAAGTACATCTCTGAGCATCACTGCACCCCATAGTCAATGGTCCACATCATAGCCCACACTCTCCCATGTTCCATCCAGTGGGCGCTGGGGGGATCTACAATGTCCCCTAATTGACCGTGAAGCCCCACCCAGCACAACTCCACGTCCCGAAAACATCTCTCCATCTCATCTCTTCCTCCCATTCCCCGCACCCAGCAGCCACCATGGCCACCCTTCCCACGCCCATGCCACATTTTCTCTGTTGACATTGGATTGGCTGTGTCCATTGCACATCTATGTCACGTGGGGGCTTGGATTCCACATGGATACTGGATGCACTCCTCCTGCTTGCAGTTGTAGACACTCTAGGCTCCATGGTGTGGTGGTTGACCTCCTTCAACTCCATGTTAGCTGAGTGGGGTAAGTCCAATAAATCAGAGTGTAGGAGTTGAAGTCTGTTGAGGCTCAGGGCCTGGCTATCATATTGTCAGTCCAGAGATTCAAATCCCCCAAATATATTCCTGAGGGTCTTTACCTCGAATCCTGGCAGGGCCTGCGACCTCTCCCTGTATTTATCTGAATCGTTGCTCAGAGGAAGCCTTACTTCCCTCAGAAGCCCTTGTTGGAAGTCACGAATCAATTCTCGGGGGCCCTGCCTGGGGCCTCTAAGGGCAGAAAGAAGGGACAGGGATGGCTGGGTTTCCTTCTGCCTGGGGTAAGGGGACCTTCAGTCCTCCCTCTTCTTTCTCACTTTCACACTTGTCAGAAACTGGGTCCCCTTCCTCCTCTGACCTGAAGACTGGCTCCTCGGACCAGGGCCCTCCCCTCTTGGGCCATCTGGACAGAAGTCATATACTCCACATCCAGCCACGAGGTCCTGCAGCTCCCAGGGCTGATAGCAGGTAGGGAACTGCCTTCTAGGTAGTCGTGTCTATCTGGGGTGGGAGGACCCCTCCTTCAGGGTCCTCGCCTTGATGTCTGGCAGAGCCTGGACCCTCTCCCACTTCCTACTTGAGTTTGTCCTTCACCGACGATAGCCCTCATCTCCATGAGACACCTGAACAAGAAATGACAGGGTTGAGAGGGGAAGGGGTCTCCACTTAAGAGACCTTCATGGGTTTATGGGGACTGACATCAGGAGCAGGCCCATTATATTGCATGTGGCTAAACTGTCGTCCCAGACCTTTCTTTGAAAAGACTATTCTTTCCTCCTTGAATGTTCTTGGCTCTCCTATTGAAAATCAACTGAACATAGACATGTGGGTTTATTTCTGGACATGCCATTTTTTTTCATTTTCAGGGCTAATTTGCCTATCTGGACTCTTCAGTAAAGTGTTGGATAAAAGTGGTGGGACTGGACATCTCTGTTGTTGTTTTTTGTTGTCGTAGGGAGAATACATCCTGTCTTTCATCATTAGGTATAAGTTTAGCTGTGGCTTTTGTGTAGATGGTTTTATCAGGTTGAAGAAGTTCCCGTCTATTCTAGTTTGTTCATTGTTTCTGTAAAGAAAGGAGTTGGATTTTGTCAAACGGTTTTTAATGTGTCTGTTGAGGTAATCATGTGTACTTTCCTTTTATTCCATGAATATGACCTGTTACATTGATTATCTTTTGTATGTTAGGCCAACCTTTCATTCCTGGGATAAGCACCACTTACTCATATTGTATAATATTTCTCATATATCCCCTGATTTTCTGTTTGCTAGAAAATTGTTAAGGATTTTGTGCCTATATTTATAAGGTTAATGGTTGGTGTTTTTATTTCCTGTGATGTCTTCATCTGTTTTTGGAGTCTGGGAAATACTGGACTAATAGCATCAGTTGCAATATATTCTCTCTTCTTCTATTATTGGAAGAATTTGTGAAGGATTGGCATTGATTCTTCTTCTGTTTGACAGAATTACCAGTGAAGTAGTTTTGTTGAGGGCTTTTATGTATGAGAGATTTTTCAATTGTTAATTAATTTTTTTTCATTATTAGATGTCAATTTTCAAAAATATGAGGTCCCCATATACCCCCCATCCCTCTCAACCCACTCCTGCCTCATCAACAACCTCTTTCATCATCATGGCACATTCTTTGCATTTGGTGAGTACATTTTGGAGCACTGCTGCACCACATGGATAATGGTTTTCATTGTAGTTTACACTCTTCCCCAGTCCACCCAGTGGGCCATGGCAGGACATAAAATGTCCAGCATCTGTCCCTGCAGTACCACCCAGGACAATTCCAAGTCCTGAAAATGCCCCCACATCACATCTCTTCTTCCCTCTCCCTACTCTCTGCAGGTACGGTGGCCACTTTCTCCACACCAATGCTACAATTCCTTCCAATACCATTCACAATAGTTCCATAGTAGAATATCAGTCAGTCCACTCTAACCCGTACTCTATTCCTCCAGCCTATGGCCCCTGGGGTGGTACTTGAATCAGTTTTAGTGTTTTATGTCTTTCTCTAAATCTTTCTATTATATGCAGTTTATCTAATTTTTAGCATACAAATATTCAAAATATGTCAATATAATCATTTTTATTTAAGTTGATAATAGTGTTCCCTCCTTCATGCCTAATTTACAGAATTGAGTCTTTGCACTCTTCTTGCTCTGGTTAAAATATTCTATTACTTTGATATTTTCAAATAATCCACCTTGGAATTGTTGATTTTTCTCTATTTTTTTTTTAAGATTTATTTTATTTATTTCTCTCCCCTTCCCCCCCACCCCAGTTGTCTGTTCTCTGTGTCTATTTGCTGTGCATTCTTCTTTGTCTGCTTCTGTTGTTGTCAGAGGCACAGCAATCTGCATCTCTTTTTGTTGCGTCATCTTACTGTTTCAGCTCTCCGTGTGTGCGGCGCCATTCCTGGGCAGGCTGCACATTCTTTCGTGCTTGGAGGCTTTCCTTATAGAGCTCATTCCTTGCACGTGGGACTTCCCTACATGGGGGGCACCCCTGCGTGGAAGGGCACTCCTTGTGCGCATCAGCACTGCGCATGGGCAAGCTCCACATGTGTCTAGGAAGCCTGGGTTTTAAACCGAGGACCGCCCATGTGGTAGACGGATGCCCTATCCACTGGGCCAAGTCCGCTTCCCTCTCTATTTTTTTAATACTCACTATTTATTGTTTTCTCCTTTCATTTCTACTATTTCCTTCCTTCTGCTTACTCAGGGTTTAGGTTGTTAATCTTTTTATTGTCCAAAGTTGGAAAGTTAACTTATTGAGTTGAGATTTTCCACTCTTGTTTAGTTTTTAATTTTTATTTATTTTTGTATACTTTTTTGTTTATCCCCCCTTCCCCCGGATGCTTTACTCCTCTCTCTATTCACTGTTTGTTTGCTTGCCTTCTCCAGGAGGCACTGGGAATCAACCCAGGACCTCCCACATGAGAGGTGAGAGCCCAACAAGCTGAGCCTCATCTGCTCCCCATGGACTATTGCGTCTTCTAACTCAGTTGGGTCAAGAGTTGGCATCTAGCTCTGTTGCATCCAGAGGTGGCATCTGCATGTCTTCTTTTAGGAGGTACTGGGACATGAACCCAGGAACTCCCATGTGGGAGACCGGCACCCAGGTGTTTGAAACACATTTGATTCCCTTTCCTCTTCCTTAATAGATATATTTAGAGCTATAAAATTCTATCTCAATTGCTTTAGCTAAATCCCATAACTCTCTGCAAGCTGTGTTTTTCTTTTCACTCACCACATCCTTTGTGAATTCCTCTTTTCTACATTTTATATTATAATTCTTTCCTTGAGCTGCTGTACCACATTATCACAAACTGGGTGGCTTATAAAAATACAACTTTATTCTTTCATAGTTCTGGAGGCTAGAAGTACAAAATCAAGGCTATACTTGCCCCTTTCTTGCTTCTTCTAACTTCTGGTGGTTGCCTGTAATTCTTGGCTTTCCTTGGCTTGCAGATGCATCACTCCAATTTCTGCCTCTGTTCTCAGATCATGTCTGCCCAGTGCGTCCAATTTTCCCTCTTCTTATAAAGACACCAGTATTTGGAATAGGGCTCACCCTGATCCAGTAAGTAACTCATCCTAATATATTTACCTCTTCCAATATCCTATTTCCAAATAAGTTCACATTCACGAGTACTTGAAGTGAAGACTTGAACATATCATTTTGGGAAACACTGTGCAACTTACAGCGGGTATTTAGTAGCATTTTTAAAATTTCCAAATATTTGGGAATTTCCAAATTTTCCTTACATAATAGAATTGTAATTTCATTCCATTGTGGCTGGAGTACATGCTTTGTACAATTTCAATCTGTCTAAATTTATTGATGCATTTTTCATATCCTGGCATATTATCTATCCTGCTAATTTTGCGTGCACTCTTGAGAAGAATATATATTCTTCCTTTGGTAGATCAGGTGATCTATAGATGTTTGCTATGTCTAGTTACATTATAGTGTTCAGTTCTTCTGTTTGCTTTTTAATCTTCTTTCCCATTATTCTATGCATTACTAGAGTTGGTTTTCAACAAATGCCCTTGGGGATAGACTTTTTCTCCTGAATAAGCACAAGTCAGATCAAATAAAGACAGTGTAAGGAAACCTTCTTCCAGGAAACCACCAGATGGTTCAAATAATGAAAATGCCCTAGGACTGTGGCTTTGGATGAGCTCCAACCCTACTCTGCTCCATCCTCATGGCTTCCAGGATGCTGGCTTTCATGGTGATTGTAGGCTGTTGCCTGGCTACTGTGGAGCTAAAGAATAGGATAATGGGAATAAGGCACAATGTCATTAAACTCACTGCTTTTACCTAGATTGATCCATTTTTCGTTAATAAGCACTCCCTGGATTGCTGCAAGCATTTTTTATCTTCCAGCAGTCTGAAAAAATGATTCTGACCATCTTTGCCTGAATATCATTGCTTTTAGGGAACAAAGGATTTTCCGAGGCCATTAGTCCTTGATTTTCACTCACATGGCCAAGATGCTGATTTGTACTCTGTAAAACTGAAGTGCCTTAGAACAAAGCCTCTCCTGCAGTCACTAGAGTTCATTCTTCTGTGAGGGTAGAGTAGAAAAAAGACCAAAATTTCTCTTTTTTCTTGCTTGCCTTCTCGTTCTTTTTTTCCTTCACTACTCCATATAAAAAAATACATGACTGTGGGTAGGTGTAGCTCATGGTTGAACACCTGCTTCCCATGGACTAGGTCCAGGTTCATACCCCAGAACCTCCTAAAAATTACATTACTATTGTAATCAAATGGTAAAGTTTTTGTAAGTGCAGCAACTAATATTAAAATCTCAATCCCATGATGTATCTTTTACTCTATGTCTTTCCTTTTTTTTTTTTTAACATTTACCTCTAACGTTTTACCCCTCTTAGGGTTCAAAAACAGGAACCATTTTTTATATTTAAAATTAAAAGCAGTTGACCTTTATACTAATGATACTTCTGATACTACCTCATAGTAACTGGTTCTATAGGCAAGGTGTCAATGGCCTATTGCATGGTTCATTAAGAACCTTGCACATTTCCTCAGAAGTCTCCCAAGTAGTTACAACTCTTGTTTAAAATCTCCCATGTCAACCCCAGTGGTTGAATTTGGAACCAGGACCACCTGGACTTGAAATAACCAAATTAGAATTCCTGGCATTGAGCCTCAATCTCTACTTCAACTTTCCCTACTTTTATATTGGGTTTCCATTAAGGGGACGTTTTCATCATAATTTGAGATTTTGAAAGATACCATTTCAACTCAACTGATTTTGAGGCATCAAAAGCAATTTGAAACAGAGGCTCCAGATGCAGTGCAGGCACACAGATAGTAAAGCTGGAGTCTGACTGTTGAGGAGGAAGGACAATAGGGCTGGCCCAGAACTCAGAGGTCAACACTCCACTACTGGAGGCTCTCCTTGCCTGTAAATGTCGATGGAAGTTTTATCAGCATTTGGGCCAAACTGGGAGAAGGTACACTGATGATCACAGAAAAGCAGAGTACACACACTTTGTCTCAGCGTTGGTACTTGGAAGACAAGCTACTCTCACAGAAAGAACCTGGGACCCTCTACACCCTTTGAAAGAAGTGGTTAAAATTGCTCTCATGTATTATGCACTTATCGTGTGCCCCATATTTCCGTGCATGGTGCCAGAGATGTGGAGCATTATGGACCTTTTGCGTCCCAGCTTGGCTTGCTGTGTGACCATGGCCAAATCACTAACCCTCTCTGGACGTTATTTCTTCTCTGGAATCAATCTGGAACGGGCTAGCTCATCTCTAGGGGGTCCTCGCAGCTCTCACCTTCATGATTTTATAGTTCTATACTTCTTTTTGAAGGAAGTCACATCTAGATGTGGGAGGGGAGTGGGAAGTAGTAAAATCAACCATAGATGTGACTGACATTTTGAGGCCTCCCAGCCCTGACTGTGTTCCTTTAATGATGAAGAGTGGAAGGCAGAGCATTTGGAAAAGTATTTCAAATTCCTATAAATGTCTGTTGGACAATGTGACATAATGCAACTTAAATTACCAGTAACCTCCAGGAACATTGTAATCCAGTCTTGTAGCAAATGTCACCAGAAAGGGAAAACGTTTCTGCTTTCAACCCTGGAATAAGCTCTGCAATAGGCAGTTTGAAGTTTCCCCTCTTTGCACAGGTGTGCCTTCCCACCAGCAACGTGGGAGGTACCTGTTTCCCCACAGGCTGCCCCAAAGAATGTGTTGTAATACTTTTAAATTCTCACTACTGTGCTAAGTGGGAAATGGCATCGTAGTGTTATATGAAGTGCATTTCTCAAATTGAGTGAACTTGATCTTTTTTTGTAAATGATTAAGGGACATTTTTAGATCTTTTTTGCTTGTGTGAGTTGTCTATATCTAATTCCAATTTTTCCATCAGGTTGCTAGTTACTTAGAACCAATTAAAGAATTCCTTCTATATTAGGGATATTAGCCTTTTCTGATATGTTGCAAATATTCTCTTCCAGTTTGTTGTTTGTCTTCTGACTCTGTCAATCATGTTTTATGATGTAATCACTTGCAGTTCCATGTAGTCCAATTAACCAGTCTTTTCTTCATTCATTTATTTTTGTCTCCAGATCTTGAGTCATAGATAGACTGCCTATCCCCACACCAAAATTTAAGGGGCATTGGCCCATGTTTTCTTCTAGCATTTACATGGTTTAATTTTTGTACGTTTGTCTCCTTGTTCCATTTGGCATTTATTCTTGTCTAAGGTATGAGATATAACCCTATGTATAAATGACTATAGTAATGGAGCATAATCAGTAGAATAAAATAAATATCCCTGAGTACGTACTGATATAAAAAAGTGAATGAATAAACAAGGAGAGAAGAAGGACAGATCTTCCTTACGGTAGAATTCAAATTAATAAATGTAGAAGGAATGACGGAAAGAGAACATCACAATCGGGCAACCACTACAACAATAATGGCGGCAGGCAAGAAATATCGTTGGCTAATGCAAAGTGTTAATAATGGGGGCAAGTATATGGGAACACTGCGTTGTCTACATTATTTTCCTGTAAACATACAACTTCTTTAATTTAAAAAAAACGTAATAAATGCTATGTGGGTGAAAAAAAAAGAAATATTTTTGGGTGCTAAAATTAGCTAGCAAACTTATGATGAGGAAAACAGATATTTATACGTTCATAGTATTTCCTCACAGGATACTTATTATTTGAAAGAGAGCAGTTTACAGTGGCGTGACCTGCTGATTCCTCATTATCCAGCAAGATCAACATCCACAGCTGGTAATGGAACACAGCAACATCACGTGCCTAGCATTACTGTGTTATTGCTGCCAAAAAGACATAGCATGAATTTAATTTAGGCAACTTCTGACAAACCCCTAATAAGGGAAATTCTGCAAAACACCTGACTAGTCCTCCTCAAAAGTGCCACAGTCATGAAATAAAAAGAAACCCTGAGAAACTGTCAGAGACAATCAGGAGACATGGCATCTCTTACTGGTGTTCTGCTGGGGAACTATTGTGATTAGTAATGGAACAAATTGTAGTACTGATGGGGAGAAAGTGGCCACGGGGGCTGCTGATGGTAGGGAGAGGAAGAAGAGTTATTATGTGGAGGCATTTTCAGGATTTGGAGTTGTCCTGGCTGGTCCTGCAGGGACTTATGCTGGACATTGTGTGTCCTGCCATGGCTCACGTGGTTTGGAATCCTCACCAAGTCTTTTAGTAGCCTCCATGGCACTAATGTGTGAATTGGAAAAGCCACCGCTTCGAAAAAGGCACCACCCTGGAGTAAGGGTAGACTGGGGGACAGTGTAGACTACAATGTGGACTGCTGTCCATGTGGTGCAGCAGTGCTCCAAAATTTATTCACCAGGTGTAGTCAATGTGCCACAATGATGCAAGAGGTTGTTGATGTGGGAGGGGTGGGGTGGGTTTGGTAGGGGGTATACGGGGACCTCATATTTTTTTAATGTAACATTAAAAAATAAATAAAGACAAAAAAAAAGGAATTTGAGTCAGAAAATTCAACCAGTATCTAAAAATATATGTAAATTATATTTTAGGACTTCTATAAAACAGAAAATCATTGAAGACAACAGTTAAGATGTTTAAAGACAGAAAGTAAGTAGAGGAGAAAATAAGGAAGGAGTGGGAATGATTATGACTTTTGGACTTCTGTGAGTCCAGAAAAGGGAACAGAGGAACACCAAAGAAAGCAGTCTGTGAAGTCCTGGCTGGCCTTCACAGATCCTGCGTGAGCTACCACCTCTGTCGTGTCCTTTGATATGTTTACTATGTCCTGGGTGGTGCTCCAGGGAAAGTTACTGGACATTGTATGTCCTCCAATGGCCCACTGAGTGGACTGTCGGAGAGTGTGGGCTATGATGTGGACCATTGACCATGAGGTGCAGCGGTACTCAGAGTTGTATTCACCAACTGCAATGAATGTTTCATGATGATGGAGGAGGTTGTTGTTATGGGGGGAGGAGTTGGGTGAGGGGGCTGGGGGGTATATGGGGACCTCATATTTTTTGAAGGCAACATTAAATATAAATTAAAAAAATAAAAAAAATTATCAAACTTTCCAGCTTCTTTTTTTTAAGATTTATTTATTTATTTATTTCTCTCCCCTTCCCCCCCCCCATTTGTCTTTTCTTCTTGTCTATCTGCTGCGTCGTCTTCTTTGTCCTCTTCTGTTGTCAACGGCACAGGAATCTGTGTTTCTTTTTTTGCGTCATCTTGCTGTGTCAGCTCTCCGTGTGTGCGGCACCCTTCCTGGGCAGGCTGCACTTTCTTTCGCGCTGGGCATCTCTCCTTATGGGGCGCACTCCTTTCGCATGACGCTCCCCAGTGCGGGCACTGCACTCCTTGCACGCATCAGCACTGCACATGGGCCAGCTCCACATGGGTCAAGGAGGTCCGGGATTTGAACTGTTGACCTTCCATGTGGCAGACGGACGCCCTAACCACTGGGCCAAGTCCGTAGCCCACTTTCCAGCTTCTTAAGGACTTTTTCTCCTTAATTTGAAGTGCTTCTGTGAGTTCTGAGACTAATCCAAAAATAGACTTAAAATATTCTAACTTCTTTTTGTTGATTTTGGGCTGTTTTTTTCATAGGAGGGTTTGAGGCAGATGGCTCTTAGAGTTTGAAACAATTTGATTCTTGTAGTCACTTCCTCTGAGAGCTGCACTATCATCCCAAGAACTTGGCTCACTTTTACCTCCCTAACCCATGCTTGCATTCCACTGGGTCTATATTCTATATCTCTTACTACCATTTAGAAATTAAACATGAGGACAAAATATAATTTGAATTTAGGCACTTCTGTGTTGCTGAAATCGTTGCAAGAAATGTTATAGAACAAAAAATCAGGGCCATAGAAAACGTTCTACTGTCTTCTCTTTTCTCCTTAGATATAGACTCAACATAGGATACATTTTTGCTAAACAGTGATTAGGTCAATCCACATAATTCAGGAAAATAGGAAAAGATTGCAAGAGGGAGAAGACATCTGGAAAGTGCTGGGTGTATTTGTCTGGTGCTATAAAAATAGATAGGGGTGGAGAAAGAATTATGTGTTGAGATTCTTTTAGTGGATTTTAAGATATACATGAAGGCTTTGAACTGTTACCATGTACGTTGTGCTATTGAGCTCTTTATTAGACCCGGACACCACTCTAAATCTGAGTTGCAAGGTTCTATTCCTCAATTGGGTTACCAAAAAAGTATTAATTTTGAAATTTGAATGAGGGGGAAATGAGGGAGAAAAATAAATAGTTAAATATCACATTATTTAATGTGTGCTGCATTCATTGCTTCATTCCTAACAAATGCTCTAGTCATGATTATGTAAGGGAGTTATTCTAGCAGTATTTTGTGTTTTTTCTGTCAGATAAAATGTTTAATTTAAATTCACTTTCTCTCTTTTTATTTTCTTATTTCTTGAAATAAAACAGGGTGCAAATATTCCCCCTCAATATATTTCAGATGCAGTTAGGAATTGTCTGCTGTTTCATTCCTTGCTGGGGAGTATTTTGAAGTGAATTACTGAAACAAGTTGTTAGAAAGTAGCATTTTCCATCTCTCTATCTTTTATCCTGTAGTGTTTGTGAAAGAAAAAATAGCCTTTTACTAACACCTTTTTTTATCCTTTTCTTTCTGCCCCATTCTTCCCCTGTTTCATTTGGATTTGATAATGCGATATACAATATTTTTCTCCTTTATCCTGAAGTAGGAAAAGAGAAATGTAACAGAAGTTATGGAAATACCCAAAGGTTAGCTGCGGCACGTTCTGCTCTTCTTTGTTGTGTTGTTTCATCAGCACCTTTGTAAAACTGTCATTCTGACTCTCTTTTCTGTGATTTGCCATCAGTACCCCATGTAGCATTTTACTCCACTTATTTCAGATTTGCCATTTTGGTTTCCTCTTTTGATGTTCGAAAACTAAATAAGGCGGGGAATCGGCTGTGGCTCAATCAAATGACCTTCCGTCTACCATATTGGAAGCCCTCAGTTCACGTCCTGGGGTCTCCTTGTGAAGGCAGTATCGCACATACGCTGTGGAGAGCTGTCGGCCTGCAGATGCCGCGGAGAGACAACTCAGCAAGGTGCCACAACCAAAAGAAGGGAGACAAGTGAGAACACAGAAGAGCCCACAGCAAATGGACAGAGAGAACTGACAGCAAGCAAGGCCCAAGGGGGGTAGGGGAAATAAGTAAATACTGGCACAGAAGATCATACGGTCAGTGGACACATAGAGCAGACACCACACATAAAAAAAGCCGTAAGGGGGAGGGGGGGATAAAAAAAAAGACTAAATAAGGAAGGTTCCTGATTCTCCTGACCATGCTAGATAACAGAGTTAATCAAATAGGGACCTTGGGAGACTATCAAATCTAGTAAAATACTTGCAGTGAGATGAATTTTAAGAGCTCTTGGGGCTTTACGTGTTATTTGGAATAAGGTTTAATTGGCTCAACTGTCTATCAAACATCAAATCTTGAAAGTTATTTCAAAATTCATGAATTTAATGTACAGTACATATTTCCTATTTTTGATAAATAAAGAATTTTGTTATACTGTGGTGCTAGCACATGCATATTTAACTCAACCTTTTGGTTTGATCATATTGCATGCTGAAAACTTTCTGTTTTTCAGATAGTGCTGAAAAAAGTTTCATTGCATAAAGCTAGACAAAGCTATATGAAGACCCATTAATATGAAAGAAGGATGCACCTAGTGGATTGGAGAGGGATGATTTCTGCCCCTATGAGCTCAAAGTAAACCAGGACATCAGTAACATCATAAGGGCTCCTTAGTTTCAGTTGGCTGGAGAAAGCCCTGATAAAGAGGTGAAGTGCATGGTGACGTTGAGGCTGAGACTGGAGAGTGAAGAGGGACAGCCATGGGGAGCAGGGGCTCCCCCATTCCAGTTATTCCTTCCTGCAAGGAGAATCTGGCATTTCCCTGCAGTCGGTGTCTGCCTCTCGCTGATCTGGAGGGAGCTCCCGGAGCTTGGAGGAGAAGAAGCATTTAACTCCAGTGGCATTCTGAGTCTTATGGAAAGCCTAGGGAGGTTATTACAACTAAGACCCTGATAGCATCTGTATTAGAAACGAGAATCGGATCAGACTGCTAATAAAAGATTAACTTTAGATATCTCAGGAGAATGATTGTCTTATACCCACTCTAACCAGCTTTATCTGCCTGCTCCTGCCAGCCAGCCACCCGCTACCCCATGAAGAAGGGCGTGTGAGCCCTCCTGGAATGAGTCTGTCCTTTCCAAATCAGTCAAACTAAATAGTCTTTCATGAGCATTGATTCTTCCCAGAGCTCTTGGGGGACAGGAGTGAGGTCACAGCCTCTACTTTGAAAGACACACAGCTCTTAAGAGAGTGAGATTCTTACATATCCATTTATTCAACAGAAGAAACCAGAGCATAGCACTATATGCCAGGCACTGTGATAGGCACTGGGGATGGGAAAAGCCCCACTCACATGGGCTCCAGTCAGATGTGTCGGATGTGTCAGACTTGAGAGTGATCACGGTACAGAGTGAGCAGCGAGCAGGTGCCGAAAGGCATTTACCAAGACCACGAGTCCAGGAAGGCTTCCTGAAGAGGTGATTCCTGAATTGAGAATTGAGCATAAGGAGTTATTAGTGAAAGAACCGGACAGAGAAGAGAGGGCATAAGCATCACCATGAACCAAAGCACAGAATACTAGGCATATTTAATGATGATAAAATAAGCACTGTATTCCTGCTTTTATGTGGATTATATCATCTAAACTCCAACAGCCTTTTGAAGTGGACTGTGATATTTTTTCTCATTTTCAAATGAGGAAATTTGGGTATGAGGATATTATATACAACTAGTAATTTGAAGACCTGGATTTCAACCTAGGCAGTCTGACTATTGAACTCATATTTCTAAACCACTTTGCATACACTACATCCATTTGGAAAATTATCTATATTTCTGTGTAATTGGATAATTGAGTTATAATGGTTTGTGGGGTAGGCTATGGAATGGTGCTAGGATTGGAGAGTTTCAAACACAATCATTGGAGGAGTCAGGTCTTCAATGAGGGAATGGAAGTAGGGGAATAGCCTGATTATATTTGAAATTTAGAAAAATGTCCATGGAAGGAGGATCTTTTGAATGGAGGTATTGGAGTCAGAGCAACCAGTGCAGAGGCTGTTGCAATCTTCCAGGCAGGAGGTGATGGTGGCTTGACCAATGGGCGTGGCACACTGCCAAGGGAAGAAGTGGTATATTTGAGAAAATGAGCAATACTTAGCGATTGCCTGCATATAGAGGGGAAAAATGGGAGCTTCCAGATTTCTGGCTTGATATAGCACTACCACAATAGCTGAGCTGAGAAGAAAATTATTGTTTTCACTCTAAATGAGCAAAAAAAAGTTTGGATTAGGAATGCAGCTAGAATGTGAGGATCAAGTGGTTTGGCACCCAGGGAAATAGGCTATTAACTATTGATATCTCCCTTCATCCCTGGTAATATACGAAGGAATTGGGAGACAGATTCCCTATGTCAATAATAAAGATGCTCAAAATAGAGCTTTGCATTGGAGGGCAATCTGAGGAGCAGGTAGAGGTGCAGAATACAAGGGGCCACAGCTGCAAGATGACCTTAGCTCTAGCTACCGTTCTTTTCTCAGCTGGAAGAGCCTACTGGGAAAGAGGGAGCACTCAGACCCAAAAGGATCAGGAACCTGCACAACCTACAGGCAAAGAAATGAAAGAGCAGGAGAGAGAATGGCAGATTAAGAGGTCGGAAGGCAAGGAGGAGACTTCACATGAAGGGACGCTCTGAGGTCTTACGACAGACATATGAGCTCCTAAGGGCACAATCCTTTTTGGTCAGTATCCAACACAGGCAGTGTTCAAGCATTTGGAAGCTTGTGGCTGCTGTCCATTGTCCTGAAACATCACTGTGCTCCAGGGTGCTGCTTCTAATCCTGAATTCTAATCACATCTGTCACATCTCTCCCAGTTCTCAAAATTTTCCTTAATTTCTTGATGAAAAGATTGTGATTATTGAGGTGAGGAGCCCCCGCTTCTGTAGACAGGGGATCGGGGTGGGGAGGCGCAGGCGTGAGAGGACGCACAGTGACTCGAAGGACAACTGCGGAGACAAGGCGGATGGCGCAGGTCTACTTTATTGAGGAAGTACAAGCAGATTTATAGAGTATGAAGAGAGGGGATTGGTGGAGGGTGATTGGGTTCTGATAGGCTAGATTAGCTGTTGTTACCTTATAAGGGCATAGAAGCAGAACTCGTCTACTAGGCTGGTCAGTAGTTACTAGGGAGAGCTTAAATTTGAGAGGGCTGAGCTGGATAGCTCGCTGATAGGTGGAAGAGAGCAGGCGTGTCTTTACGAGGTAGGAGGCCCTGAGATTGGCCCAGACGGAGGTGGTGTGAGGGGGCTTGTGTGTGTTTCCCCTGCGGGGAGGCGTAGGTGCATACCTCGTCCCGAGGGGCCAACCAAGTGAGGCGTATTTCGTGCCTCAGAACACGGAGGCGGCCAGTTCTGAGAGCCAAACTTTTCCATGCTTGCCCTCAGATTATTGTTCTAATGAGGAAAATAAAAAAGACTGAGCCTTGTCTTACATGTGGAGGTATCTGATTTTATGGATGTTTGATTATGTTTCCAACAATTATATAATGACTTACACTCTGGGAACTTGGGTCGAGAACTTATCCCCCCTTATCCTGATTTGACATGCTTTTGGGTAGGAACTCATCCCTCAACCCCAATATCCTGATTTGACGTGCTTTTGAATATGAAAATCATCCATATCCCCAACACAGTATTCTGATTTGATATGCTTTAAGTTCTTAGAGACCAAATGGGGAAATGAAATACAGACAGTTTCAAGGTAAATGCCAGTTTGGATGATATATCTGTTCCATTCTTCCAAAAAACAAGTACTGAGCACTTACTGTACTACAAACAATTGGGAGGCAGGGGGTATGGACGTGAGTCATGTTTCTGCCGTCATGGAACTCATGTAATCCAAAGTCTGAACAGACACTGAAGAAGTAATTACAAGTGAAATGACTGTTCCACAGAGGAGGCAAGTAGTGTGTGCCTTCTAAATCTAAGGCACAGGTGCTATAAGCACACAAAATTCGCCAAGACATGTTCTCAACTTTCAAGCTGTATATTTGTGAGGGTAGAGTAGGCACAGATGAAACAAGGATAAAATAACATAAAGATTGGCTCAGACAAAAAAGATGTAGGGATTATAGAGATATCCATCTGGACTGGGGTGTTTGGAGATGGGTTTGAAGAGGAGGTGGGATTGATCAAAGAGGAGTAGATGGGGCCACAGACCCACCATCTGGTGAATGTTTCAGGGATGCAGAAGAAGACAGAAGCCCATGAATTAAGAATCAGAAGGAAATAAAGTTGGAGAGGTTTGTTCAGTACCTTCCTGAAGGGTCTTGCAAATCAAGTCAGATCATTTGAGTTTTATCTTCTTTCAAGGATGGGCACTAGAGTTGTATTAGGTTAAAAAATAATTCTTGGAATAGTTATCTGATGACCAGAGGCAGAATGGGGTATTAAAAAACAGGAAAATCCTCATCTTCTGTGTGAGGGGAGGGCATGTATGGTAGGTGAGGAACCCAGGTGCACACCTCAGGTCAATCTACAGAAATATCTGGGGGAAGGAGGAGAAAGAAATTAATCTAGACCTGGTAAGGAACCAGGATACAATCTATAAACTCATTCATTCATTTATTCATTTAAATATTCATTTAGTACCTCTCTGTGCCCAACTCAGAGTTGCTGGTAAATGCTTGGTAAGAACAGGGGTAGTACCCACCCTTAGGCTTCCTTCCTAGTGGCAATGGCAAGTGTGGAGCAGGTAATATTTAGAATCACAGTTAGCTCACAAAGCACTGGTGGATTCTCCTATTCTAGAAACCTGTGGAGGTGATATGCAAGCAGAATGCCTGCAATCTGAGCAAGAAAGGGCAGGCAATGGAGACAAGAAGGACCAGCAAGTGAACAGGTTGATGGGGGGCTGCCAAAAGTTATGAAGCACAAGTGAGTTCTCATGAGAGAGCTCAGAGTACAAAGATGGCCAGCGTGAGGTCACTAGAATCTAAAAACAAATCAAAACGAAGAGGGAATGTTTTGAGCACAAGACTGAGAACTTTGATTCCCTTTCAATCCACAATGACTAATCTCGTATTTTAGAACTGCTACAGCAATCTTCTTGTCTTCCCCTCTTTTGTTCTTTGTCTTTCAAATAAGTGTTATGTTTTTTTCTCTCTCTTTTTAAAACTGTAGAAACATATATCCAACTTAAACTTTCCCATCTCAACCACTTTCAAGCATACCATTCAGTGAAATTAAGCTCGTTCACAGTACCTCTCCAACAACCATTTCCAGAAACTTCCTCTCACCCCAAATGGAAACTCTATACCCATTATATATTAAACCACATGCCCCCTCACCACCTCCCCCTGCCCCTAGTAACATATATTCTACTTTCTATCTCTGTGAATTTCCATATTCTCACTATTTCATATAAGTAGAATCGTACAATATCTATTCTTTTTTATCTGATTTACTTCACGCAACATGCTGTCTTCAAGTTTCATCCTTTTAGCAGCATGTAACAGAACTTCCCTTTTTTGGCAGATTTATTTATTTATTTCTCTCTCCCCACTGACCGATTGACCCATTGTCTGCTCTCTGTTTCCATTCACTGTGTGTTCTTCTTCTATTCTCTTCAGGCGGCACTGGGGATCTGTGTCTCTCTTTGCTGCGTCATTTAGCTGTGTCAGCTCTTCATGTGTGTGGCACCACTCCTGCATGGGCTGCGGTTTCACGTGGGATGTCTCTCCTTTCGCAGGGGCCACTCCTAGAGCGGGGGGCATCCTTTCATGGTGGCATTCCTTCGTGGGACGGCACTACTTTTGTGAAGCAGCACAG
Organism: Dasypus novemcinctus; assembly: GCF_030445035.2. NCBI lineage: Eukaryota > Metazoa > Chordata > Mammalia > Cingulata > Dasypodidae > Dasypus > Dasypus novemcinctus. The sequence continues at coordinate 86,746 of NW_026688181.1, read as the reverse complement.
TGCGAGAGCCAGCTCAACACATGAGCCAGGAGGCCCTGGGTATCGAACCTTGGACCTCCTATATGGTAGGCAGATGCTCTATCTGTAGAGCAACATCAGCTTTCCAACCTCATTTATTTTTTACAATTGAAAATTATTCCACTCTATATGTATAATACATTTTACTGATCCATTCCTCTGTTCCTACATTTTGGCTTTTGTGAATCATGCTGCTATTAACATTGGTGTAGAAATATCACTCAGACCCTTCTCACGGTCTTGTGAGGCTAGGCTGACTATCATCCCATCCCAGGTATAATGCCACCACGTCCAAGGAATTCCTATGGAAGGGGCTGTTGGTACTACTCAGTTTTGAGTGCCAGATACCACATTAGCCCTCCCATTGATCTCATGTGTACGACCACTCAGGAGGCAGACGATTTTCCCCCAGTGCCCATCATGGTAGAGACAATCTAGCATAGAGGTTGAGTACTTGGAGAGCTGAGGTCGCGCAGGCCAGTATTCCACTGTATACACCAGGACAGATGTATTCAACTCTCTGAGCCTCCTCTATACAACAAGGCTCACAGTGGGAGCCCTCTCAGGATGGGTGTGATGGTCCATGGAGACATGCCTGTCAATCACATAGCACGTTTCCTGGCTCACAGTGCCTGCTCTTTCCATCTCCCCATCACCAGAAGAGGACCTGGGACTCAGATAGGTGAAATAAGGTATTCAAGGTCATATGACGAAGAAGTGACAATCCCTGGATTTGATTCAGGACTCTCTTATTCCAGAACCAAAGTTTTTCCTTCATACCACAATGGCTTTGTTGACATCCTTTCATGTTTTTGCACAATGCTTTTTAAAAACACAGACTATCTGTTCAGCTTTGCACAAATGCAATCTCATTTAATCCTCCCAACGACCATCTGAGATAGACAGTTTTCCCTTTCTGCAGTGACCTGCATGACCGATCCTATCTTCCTCCCAAAACTGGTCCAAGCTCAGCATTCTCCCTTCTCAGAAAAGTCATCACTCTCCACATAGCTGATCAACCAGAAAACTGGGTGTCATCCTTGACGCCTTCTCGTCTTTCAACCACTCCCTCAAACCATATCTGAGCCAATCCCAAGGCCTCTTGACTCTAAACAGATCTCTGCTAAATATTGTTCACTTTTCAGTGTCCACTGCTAACCAAGCTTCCTCATCTCTCACCTGGACTTGTCTTTTGCTTCCACGTTCTGAAAGGTCTATCCAGAAAGCAGAGTGATCTTTGCTATCTGGTTATGTCGCCTTCACATCCATGCTTAAATTTCCTCAGTGATACCCCATAGCTCTTTGGAAAGTGTCTACTCTTCAACGTGGGCTGCCTAGATGACCTTTGGTCATCTCTCAGGTCAAGGATTCCAATCACAAATTTTAGGGCTACTAAAAGAATGAGTAAGCTCAGGGTCATTCCAGTTTTGGATCCTTGGCAGACACTGAAGTTGCATATTCTAGGGCAAGCACTGCCAGGGAGGATGTTATTATTTGACGACTTCGAAGGCACAAGGGTTGAAAGTACAGCACAGCTTTTGAGAGGGCTTGCTGAGAGGAAGTATGGAGAGCAGAAAGAGCCATTACCTTCGAGTCAGGCCCCTGAGTTTTACCCTAAATTTTATGCTTTTCAACTGTGTAACCTCAGGCAAGTCACTTAACATCACTGAGCCACAATCATGTTCACTAAGCAAATAAAAAAGATAGATGGAATTAGCTGTACCAAATATAGGGTTTAACACCAAAATGGGGCATTCGATTGAACTGTGCGAAACTACAGATATTTGACCCTTTTTAATCTATTAAAATGTTAATATCACATGTTTATACTTCCAAACAGGGGTAAGAAAACTTTTCCTCTAAAGGGCCAAAGAGTAAATATTTTAGAGTTTGCAGGCCAAACAATCTCTGTTGCAGCTACTCAACTCAGCTATTGTAGGGCAAAAGCAGCTAGGGATAATGCATGGAGGAGTGGATGGAGCACAATGGAGCACCTGTTTCCCTTGTGCAATGTCCTGGGTTCAAATTCCAGTACCTCCTTTAAAAAAAAGAAAGAAAGAACATGACTGTGCTCCAATAAAACTTTATTTAAAAAATAGGTGGTGGTGGAAACAGATGTGGCTCAGGTGATAGGGTTTCTGCCTACCATATGGGAGGACACGGGTTCAATCCCTGGGGCTTCCACATACAAAGGAAAGAGAGAAAATAACGTGTGCAGTAAGCCAGTGCCCATGAGGTAAGCCCAGTGCCCACACAGGGAACCAGTGCCCACACAAGTGAGTCACGCAGCAAGATGATGATGCAACAAAAAAGAGACGAAGGGGAAAGTCAAAAGAAGTAGAGTAGAGACCTGGAACTGAGGTTGCTCAGGTGAGAGGGAACCTCTCTCCACATCAGAGGCCCCTGGGATCGAATCCCAGTGAATCCTAAAGGAGAATAAACGAAAAGAGAAGACAAAAATAAAGAGAAACAGACACAGAAGATCATATACAAAAAGAATGAGCAAAAAACAGCAGGGCGGGGGAGGTGGAGGGGAAGGGGGAAGAGAAAAAATAAAATAAAACTTAAAAAAAAATGGTGGTGGGCAAGATTTGGCTCATAGATTCTAGTCTGCCAACTCTTGATTTAGAACCTATGGAATTTCCCTCATCAAAATGTAGGGGTGGAGAGCAAATGTGGCTCAAGTGATTGAATACCTACTTCCCATGTGGGAAAGTCCCAGGTTCAGTTCCCAGTGCCTCCAAAAAACAAACAAGCAAAAGGAAAGTGAAGCAGATGTGACTCAAGCAATTGGGCTCCCATCTACCATATAGGCGGTCCAGGGTTCAATGCCCAGGGCCTTCTGATGAAAGGCAAACTGGCCCGTTTGCTGAGCTGGCCCACGCAGACAGCTGGTCTGTGTGGAGTACGCACAGAAATGTTGACCTATATGGAATGCAGCACAGGAGTGCTAGCCAATGCAGGAGTGCTGCCCCACACAGGAGTGCTGGCCCATGCAGGAATGGTGCCCCTCACAGCAGTGCTGGCCCACACGGGAGTGCAGGCCCAAGCAGGAGTGCTGGTGCATGTGGAGAGTAGGCATGCAAGATGACGCAATGAAAAGAGATGAAGCAGACATAATAAGAGATGAAGCAGACACAATAAGACATGAAGCAGACACAATAAGACATGAAGCAGACACAATAAGACATGAAGCAGACACAATAAGACATGAAGCAGACCAGCAAGTTGAGGAGGCGCAAGAGAATGATCTCCTCTCTCCCACTGTGGAAGGTCCCAGGATCAGTTCCTGGAGCCTCCTGAATAGAATACAAGCAGACACAGGAGAACACACAGCCAATGGACACAGAGAGCAGACAATGGAGGGAGGGGTGAAAAATAAATAAATAAATCTTTAAAAAGAAATAAACAGCAACAAGCAAACAAATGAAAAAACCAACTCAGAGCAGCCAATTTCCACAGACAAGGTCCCAGGTTTGATCCCACTGTCGAACCTTAAAAAAAAAAACAAGAAGGAGAAATTATTCTGCTGCGGAATATTTATAAAGGAGCTGCAAACGCTTGGGATGTTGCCTGCTCATCACAAGTATGTGTTCATTTCCTTCCTTCTTCTTTTCTTCTCTTCCAAGAAAGGAAACTAGAGAGAACCAATGTGTGGATGTCCCGTCAGCCTTCGGTATTTAAACTGCATCATAGGTATTTTAGGATTGGAGAAATGCACAAGCAGGACCATCTATCACTGACACCCCCATCTTAACCTCGCTCTTAATGACATGGACAGTGTACACAACCCCAGATTTCCCATCCCCTGAAAGCTCCTGCACATGGCTGGGCCTCTCAGAATTTGACCCTGGAATGATTGAGGATGGTAGAACTGGGCAAGTTTCCTTAGCACACCAGATGCACCTTGCTGGCTGACCTGAGTCACCTTCCTTAGGCTCCTTCTCCTTCTGGTAGACAACGAGGGTCCTCTGAGCGTGATAGGAATTCCAGAGTTCTTTGTGCAAACAGAACCTCGTGCATGCAAGTTCTGACCTGGGAAGGAAATGAATGTTTCCCCAAATTAGGCCAAGTAATGCCCATGTTATCTGTGGGGAAATTATTTAAATAGCATCAAAATCATTTTCCATGCCGTTAAATATTCTGGTCGGTGTTTTAATTGAAATGATTACATACTTCACAAAATGAGAAGAGCTATTTAAAGAATCGTGTCTTTTCTCTCTCCTTCTTGCTGGAACTGACAAGGAAAGCACGTCAGAGTGCAGCAGTCCACCGTTTAGGCTGCCTCCATTCCTGTTCATCTTCTTTAGTGCTAACATGATTTATTATTTTTCTTTAAGAAATATAAATGGAACTTGCAGAGGCTCACAGGGCACTGGGAACTCTGAGTTCTTCAAATAGAATCAACCAGGTCAGTCTGTCTTCTTCTCTTTAAGGGCTTGGGTTTGCAGCTGGTGTCAAGTGGTGGTGGCTGGCCTTGACCTCTCAGGAGCTGGCTGGTATATGTCTGTTTAAACAGACCAGAGGGTCAGGGGTCATTCCCAACCTTTACTGTTCCCAGGCCCTTCTCCTAATTAGCAAATGTTTCGTGTGCAACTTTTAGGCTCCTGGCATCATGCTGACTCCCTGAAGGGACTACCAGTCTGGCTGGGGAGATATGTCTGAAATCAAGCCATTAAAATGCAGCATACTCAGAGGGAGAATAGAAACCAGGGGCCCAGTAAGGATTCCCATAGCTCTCATCCTTGTTGCAGTTAATTAGCTGTGTCATTGTTTCCATCTCTCCTCTTCTAGTCTGCCAGCAGCAAGAGGGTGGACAACAAGACACTCCTATTTCCACTATGTCCCCATTGAACGCACAGAGAAGGGGCTCGAGAAAGATTGTATGAATGAAGGAAGGAGGAATAAACTCATGAATGAGTGAAGCCAAAATACTACAGGAGCACAAGGGAAGGAGTACCTATCTCTTCCAAAGGGAGGTGAGAAAGACTCAACTGACAGATGATGTCAGGGCTTAGATGGGCAGGATGAGCAGAAGTTTCCCAGATGGCCAAAGAAAGGGAAAGCATTGATTTTACAGAAAATAGTGTGTGCAAATTCATAGTCATGTAATTAAATCAAGATCTAACATTGAGGGAAACGGGCTTGGCCCAGTGGTAAGGGTGTCCTTTTACCACATGGGAGGTCCGCGGTTCAAACCCCGGGCCTCCTAGACCCGTGTGGAGCTGGCCCATGCGCAGTGCTGATGCGTGCATGGAGTGCCGTGCCACGCAGGGGTGTCCCCCGAGTAGAGGAGCCCCATGCGCAAGGAGTGCATCCCATAAGGAGAGCCGCCCAGCGCGAAAGGAAGTGCAGCCTGCCCAGGAATGGCGCCGCCCACACTTCCCTTGCCGCTGACAACAACAGAAAGCGGACAAAGAAACAAGATGCTGCAAATAGACACAGAGAACAGACAACCAGGGGAGGGAGGGGAATTAAATAAATAAATAAATCTTAAAAAAAAAAAAAGGTCTAACATTGATGGAGTGTTTACTATGTGCTAGACTCTTTACATGCATCTGCTCATTTAATTCTCAACAACCCTAGGCAGGGGTGCTCTTATGCCCATTTCACAGATGAGCAGACTGAGGTCTTGGAGGTGAACTCCCAAGCTTACATCACTAAGAAGTGGCAAAAGTGTGACTGACTCCAGGCTCGGTTGAAGCCACAGGGATTTATTGTCTGGCCTGCCAAAGCATAGGGTTCAGAAAACATAAAGGAGTTTGAGATGTCTATAGGGGAGTGTTGGAAGGTAGGAATTTCCATAGAGAGCCTAGAATGCCAGGCAAAATATTTTGTATTTCCATTGATAGGTCAGTGTTTCCCAAACTGAAATTCTTTGAATCCATGTTGACTAGATGTAAATAATTGAGATTTGGAGAAAGGGGAAAAGGGAAGTGAACCCATGTGCAAATGACTTCTGCAACATGGTTTAAACTAAGTTGAACACATTTTCTTTTTTTCAAAAAACAAATCTATTTTATTGATACATATTAATAAAACATCCAATTCATCCAAAGTGTACAATCAATGGTATTTGGTATAATCACACAGTTGTGCATTTATCTCTTCAGTCATTATTAGAGTATTTTCATTGTTTCCATAAAAATATTAATAATAAAAAACAGGCAAACAAAGAAAGTTCCTTACCTCTCAATCTTACCGTTTCCCCTGCTGTACATCGCTGCTATTTCTGGCTATTCCTGCATAATTATTTATTTGTTTATTAAGCAGTTTTATTGCTCCTTTTTTGAGATATATTCATATACCATGTGATCAAATTGTGGTGTATGTGAGGGGAACATTTGAACACAGGAGATTATCAGGTATGTGGTGAAATTATAATGTAGAGAAAACACTTTAGAAAATATAATAAGGAAGTTTACCTGTTTAAGTTGCTTAAGCGGGTCATCTGACATAGGGCAAGCTTCTAGGGAGTGTATGAGTGCTCATTTTGTCATATTGGGTTATATCATTGAGTGGAGACCCATAAAATGAAAGTGAAGTTATACTCACATCCTGGGGAGAACTGATGTTCTCAAGCAGAGAGAATGTATCCCTTGAGAGAATTGGTGTCTCCCAGTGGGTTAGGGCGGTCGAATATGTCGAGCCCTCAACAATGTTGCAGTATCTCTGGACATGGTCCTTCAAATAATGAAGACTGCTTGTCACTGTGGGCCATGAGAGGAGGGGGAAAGTGGTGCTGAGTACATGGAATCAGTGTAACTGTGGGGTAATGGAAGTGTTCCACAAGATCATGCAATGATGGATATAAGACATGTTAAATTACACCAAAAATGTTTAAAGTCTATCAGCTAAAATGTACACTATAATATAAAACATAAGGTAACTAAAAATTTAGAAAATTGTATACTCTAAAACATAAATTGTAATACAAACCCAAATTGAACCATGTTTCAAAGCTATTCTTTCAATATGTGTACATCATCTGCAGCAAAAAAAAAAAACATTTAAAAAATCATTGCTGGGGAAGGGACAAAGGGTTTGATGTTGGATATGTGGGAGTACAATATATTGTATGTGTGAATAACTACAATCTAATACTTTTGTGAAGACAAATTTAGTAAGTAGAAAAGAAAAATTAAAGGATGTAGACACTGAGGATTAAATAGAAGAAAATGCCTTCCCACTGTACATATAGGCAACACCTATAGCAGTGATGAAAGGCAAAATGTCAAAAACAAAGCTGTTTCATTTTTTCACTTTTGGAAACTCCAATTTATTTTTACTTTATTTAATTTTTCTAAATTAGTATGTATTTGATATCTAACCTTTCAACCCATCACTGTATTCCATTTTACTATTATTGGAACCTGGCAACATATTAGGCTTCATTATTAAAGAAGTTTCGGACCACAGAGAGGTTCAACTATGGCAGTGGAGGAACACTGGTATGGGGTGTTATCGATTGGGGCACATGGTTGGGAGGGAGTTTTTCAGGGCATGTATACAGGGAACATAAAAATATTTGGATATTTTCATAGTGTTTTAGTTAAAAACAACTGAGGGAGTGCTGAACTCCTAGCCAGGGGAGCTCTATCACATTCCCCTACGGAACAGCAACAATCCCCCAGGTGCAATGGCAAAGATCAGTAAAGACGGAGGGTTCAACAATGAACCCTTGATACTAATGACTATGGTTATGAGCCTGTGCACCTGAAATAAGAACTAAGCCTAGAGCTGCGGGGTACCTAAGAGTTACCTGTTGGAGATTTGGGCCCAAAGGGTATCGGGAATGAGAGAAAGAGAAAAAGAAGAGTTGAAGGAAGGAAGGAAGGAAGGAAGGAAGGAAGGAAGGAAGGAAGGAAGGAAGGAAGGAAGGAAGGAAGGAAGGAAGGAAGGAAGGAAGGAAGGAAGGAAGGAAGGGAGAGAGAAAGAATGAGAGAAGTGGGATCAGGGGTGATGTGAGCAGAGACTCATCAGACAACTTTATTGTTCACAAGTTACTTAGCCTTGAAATTTCACTATCTTTATGTTCAAGTCGTACCTCGTTAAAATCTCTGGAAGATTAAAAAGCAGATTTAATTTTTTTTAAAAGTCAGCTTGTATCCTCCTCTGCTACAAATTCTACAATATTTCCGCATTTTATTCAGCATAAAATCCAAATTCTTACTAAAACGCCCAGCGCTTATGTGATCTGGCCGCCATTCATCTCCTCCGTCACTTCTTTTCACTCTCTCCACTTGGCACACAGGCCTCTTGCTATACCACGGACACACCTCAGGGCCTTTGCACTGGCTGTCTCTCCTCTCCCTTGAATGCTCTGCTCCAAATCCTGCATAGCTCACCACGCCCCTGCTTCCTTTGGGTCTCAGCTCATGTAGCATGCCTCTTCTGACCCCCTGATATAGATGAGCTTGCATGATATGTACATGCAGTGGGTTCCATCCTTACCTTCATTTTCAGGTGAGTACATTGGGGATGTGAGAGGTAAAAGAGGAGCTATAATCACACGGCTAGGAAGTGGTAAAGCTGGGACTTGAGCCTTGCTTGCCTTGTCTCAAGGGCCTGGGATCCTCCCAAAGCATTTGGAAGTGTATCTTGGCCTCGGTGATGTGGAACAGGATGGCTGCTTTAGAGAACATGGGCTTGCCCACACGGGACAGTAAGAAAAAAGGGGTTAAGGCTTTTGTTGTTGTTGTTAAGATTTATTTATTTATTTATTTCTCCCCGCTCCCTCCATCGTCTGCTCTCCGTGTTCATTTGCTGTGTGTCCTCCTGTGTCTGCTTGTCTTCTCATTGGGCGTCTCCAGAACCCATCCTGGGACCTTCCAGAGTGGGAGAGAGGTGCTCATTCTCTTCCACCTCAGCTCCTTGGTCTGCTGTACTCCCCACCATCTCTCCTCTGTGTCTCTTTTTGTTGCGTTACCTTGCTGCGTCAGCTCTCCACGTAGACCAGCTCTCCTCAAGGGCCAGCTTGCCTTCACCAGGAGGCCCCAGGCATCGAACCCTGGACCTCCTGTATGGTAGATGGGAGCCTAATTGCTTGAGCCACATCCGCTTCCCAGGGTGTTGAGCTTTAGCAGGGATTAAAGCTTTGCAGAAAGGAGCTGAGCCTTCAGCCACCAGCCTCAGGCTCTCTCCAGCACACTCTGGCACTCGTGGGGCAGAATGGCATCTGGGTCTGGCACCTCCTCCCTGCCCAAAGGAGGTGAAAATAGCATCTCACCAGCCATGGCTCTGTGAGGCTCAAGAGCCGGTGGCTTTAATTTATCTTGCTTGGTTTACACTGACAATTTTAGTAAATGAATTCGGGTTTGATAGTAAAAATAATTCCATCCTGAGGGCCCCTCAGCATCGCCTAAGTGTTTGCCATTGTTATTTATCAGATCTGCAAGGGGGAAGGAATTTGCACTGCTGTGTAGGTGACCTCTACTGAGCACTGGGCAAGTGTGTGCTGAGTCGGGAGAACGTGAGAGAAGCTACGTGTGCCCGTCGAATGGGGACTTTTCCCTGCACATCGACTACTTGACAAATCTGTTGGATGATGGGGGCACCCGAATAACAGTGGCAATTAGTCATCCTTTATTAGGGACCTACTATGTGCCGGGCCCTGAGCTGTGGAGTTTACATCCAAAGCAAAAATGAATGTGAACCTTATTATGTAGATATAATAATTACATCTATTAGAGCTAATGTGAGTCGAGGTAACTACAGATGGGTAATTACCCAAAGTGGGATAAAATATGCAGAGCGTGTTCACATGCTATCTGGCGCCACGTGGTTGGTGCTTCATGAATGAAGATTGTGATGATCAGGAATCCTGTCATCAGGCAAATATTATCATTCATCACCACTTTATGAATTTGGAAGTGAATGCTCAGAGAGGTTAAGCGGCTGCCTCGGGTCACACAGCTAGCACAGGGCAGGCGGAGCCTGGACGCGAGTGTACCTCATAGCCTCCAATTTCATTGGCTTGAACAGCTTTTCAGGGGACCTGCTCTATGGCTCAGCAATGAGGCAAAAACTTTCCTGGGCGTCCAGAAACTCAAAGTTCAGGGAGCGAAGTAGAGCTATAGACAGACAGCCTGGTGGGATGCTGGCAAAGTGCTGTGGCTGGGGGATGGGGGGGCAGAAGGCACAGGCTTTATCTCCGGCAGTTGTGGAAATGCCCCAGAGAGGATGGCATTCCAGCAGCATCTTGAGGATAGGTGGCAGCTGGCCTTCCTGCATTGGGGAAGTGCATTCCAGGAAAGGACTCAAGCAATGAGAGCGGTGACGGTGAGGCATGGAATGGGTGTCCAGAGATGTGGCACGAAGTACGACTTCTGTCTTGCATTCTTGATGCTGGGAGGGGCGTGGGTCGGGTCATCATCTAGAAATCTCAGGAGCCGCCTGGCTCAACCTTCGCTGCCCAAGTGACTGGTCCATTACATGCCTTCCAGGTTAATCCAGAACGTTCCTCACCCTAAAAGCACAGGTGAATATGGTCCTTTGAAATGCTAAACCAGATTTCCTTAATTCTTCTTCCCCTCCCTCTCTGTGGGTGAGGGTGTGCACATGAGTTTCTCAAAATAAATGAAAGGAGAACAAGGTAACTCAGGACTTACTGGTAAAGAAATCATAGAATGAAGAACTGGGAGGGACCCAGAGAGGGGGAGTGACCTGCCCAGCATCACACAGCAAGTCATGAGGCCCAGAAATAGAGCCTGGGTGTGTGGTTGCAGGAGCACGCACAAGGGCCACAACCTTGATGTGATAGAGGAAACCACAAAAGCTTCTAGAGTCAAAAAGAGCTGCCTTTAACTCCTGCCCTGCAGCTCACTAGACCTGTCTCACTATGTGGTATTTTGGCCCTCATTCCCAGGACCTAGTACACGGCAAGTGCTCCATAAAATACCTGTTGAATATAGAAGAGATATGGTAAGAGTATAAATGAATGAAATAACCTAGAATTTTCCTAGTCAGTTTTCTGGCATAAAACAGGCAAATACTAACCTTAGCTAATATTATTTTCACCCCATATGTAGGATATTGTGCTAAATACTTGGCATGCATTATCACATTGGTGAATTTTTCCATCATAAAAATCCATGTCTGACATTCACTGAATGCTTGCTATGTGTGAGGCACTGGGCTCTTGGCCTCTGTTAACTAGTATAACTGTCACCAAGAATCACATGTGATATCTCTATGACTCCCCCTTTTAGCAGAAGTAGAAACTGTGGCCAAGAAAGATCAAGACATTCGCCTAAGGACAGAAACACAGCAATGAACTGCCAAGTCAGGATTTGAACCCAGTTCTCAGGTACCAAACATTGTCTTATAATCACAAAGTAACTGTCCCTGTGACGGCCAGGCCCTGGGCCTCAGCAGACTTGCAGTTTCTACCCTCTCGTTTCTTGGAACTACCCTGGCCAGCTGACAAGGAGGTGAAGAGGGTCAACCACCACATCAGGGAGCCAAGAGTGCCTACAGCTGCAAGCAGGAGAATTGCCTCCATCATCCATGTGGAATCTAAACCCCTCTTGATGTAGAGGGGGACTGCACATAGCCATCCCAAGGTCCACAAGATGGAGAGAGAGAGTATGGATTAGAGTGGACTTCCTGGTGTTTTGCTGGGGAACTATTGTGATTAGTAAGGGAAGAAATTGTAGTAGTGATGTGGAGAGGGTGGCCACAGTGGCTGTTGATGGTCGGGAGAGGGAAGAAGAGATATGGTGTGGGGGCATTTTCAGGATTGGGAATTATCCTAGGTGGTGCTACAGGGTCAGATGCTGGATGTTGTGTGTCCTGTCATGGCCAACTGGCTGGACTGGGGGAGAGTGTGGACTACAATGTGGACCACTGTCCATGTGGTGCAGCAATTCTCCAGAATGTATTCACCGGGCACAGTGGATGTGCCACAATGATGAAAGAGTTTGTTGATATGGGATGGGTGGCGTGGTTAGGGTGGGGTTATATGGGGACCTCATATTTTTTTAATGTAACATTTGAAAGAAAATAAAGAAGAAAAGAAAAGAAAAGAAATGGTAAATGACAGAGGACAGTCTAAGATGTAGAAATTCCTAGCCCGGTATTTCGGAAGAAGAAACTGAGTCTCAGAGAGGTCTCCCTCACCCTCTTTCCTGGGCACTTCTGGCCTATGTTCATGTAACTTGAAGAAAAAAGTTTCAGCGAATCTCCAGATTGCCTTCCTTGGCTCCACAGCTGAACCCATCCCCAATATCTGTCCCTGTTTAAGGGCCCCTCTATAGTGCTCGAACCAGGAAATAAAAGGACCTAATAACAAAACCCCGTAACTACATGATTGATCTCTGCAGAAAATTTATCTTTAGCTGCTGCCAACCTGTTTAGTGCTGAGTTAATTCCAGGCTCTAAAAATTAAGTGCCTTGTCCAGAGGTACTTCAGTCCTTCGAGCAGAGATATAGCTGCTTGCAACTGCCTGAGTTCAGCCTGAGACCCTGCCAGGGGAGAGGAGAGCGTTAACTGTTTAGGACAGCATTAGTCCCAGGAGAATGGATTTCCAGATACCAGCAGAAATCATGGGCGAATGGGGACAATAAAAATAAAATTGGCTGCACACAGAACTTCCAGCCCATTTGCAGGAGACAGATCTGTCTGGAGTAAAAAATTCTAAGGGATCCTAGAAGGAACAGCAAACATCATCAAGCCCAAATTCTATCATGCTGCAGAAGGGGAAAGTGAGGCATATGGAAGGGAAGAGACTGCCACAAGATCACTTTATCAGTCAGCTGTTGCTGTATAACAAATTACCCCCCAGCCCAGTGCCATCAAACAGTTCGCACATATCAGCAAAGCAGTTCTTCAGGTCTGGCCTGGATTCACTTGTGTATCTATAGGCTGTTACAGGTTGACTAGGAGGCTCTGCTGGTCTTGGCTGGCCTCTCTCACAGGATGGCTCATCTCTGCTCCATGTTCCTCTAAACCTCCAACAGGTACCTCAGGCTTCTCATCATGGCAGCTGCTCAGGGTTCCAGGAGAGAGAGCAGAAGCACACAAGGTGCCTTGAGCCTAAGATTGCAATGGGCACAGCAGCATGTCTGCCACATTCTGCGGCAAGTCACAAAGCAAGTCACAGGACCTAGATTCAAAGGGTGGGGAAGCAGATTCCACCTCTTGACAAGACACCCTTCAAAGCCTCTTTGCAAATGGTGTGGGCAGAGATTACCGGACACTTAGGGCCATGTTTGAACTCCAACTATCCTAGTCAAAGAGGAATAAGGATTAGAACTCAGCTCTGCAGGTTTCGGTCCAAACTTCCCATGACATCATTCTGTGAGGTGGGGATCATCATCCCCCTTTTATAAGTGGGGAAACTGAGGCTCAGAAAGGTAAATAGTTTGCCTAAGTTCCCACAAATAGTGAGGTTAGGAGACAGGATTTGCTCCTAGAGCTTCCTGAGGTTTAGTGCTTGGCGAATAGAAAGCCCAGAAAATGTTCATTTCCCTAAACTTGTTGCTGTCATTTGAGGTTTGGGCACGACCGGCGGGAACGAGGAAGGTCATGCACAGGTGTCCCACCTGGCGGGTTACCTCCGCCTGCCCAGCTCACATGGGATTGCCATGGCACCTTCAATACGAGCCTGGAATAGGTCCTGCCAGGTTCTTCCCAGCCTCGGTGAGGGGAAGAGCAGCCATGGGTGGGATCTGCTCCCCTGGCTCGGGCTGAGACGCTGCTTTGCCAGCGCATCCCTGCAAGCCCCAGGCGTTCCCATGCAATGAGACCTGACACCTCAGGGACCCACGACGGCTTGTGTTGTGAACCCCTGACGTGGGCCAGGCTCGTGCGTTTACTGTTCCACGGGTCTTTATTGAGGCCCGCAGTGGCTAATCCTGCACTAGATGACCAGCGCTCTAGAAATAACTCCCGGGGTGGAGCCTTCCTGTCTGCTCAGCGCTCTAGTCCTGAACACGCCCCATTGGCTATGTACTATTATTTCCCCCACGCTGCAGAGGAGGAAACCGGGGCCCAGAGGGTGAGTCACAGGGCTCGCCAGGTGCACTTAGGGTCTTAGTACATTATAAATAGTTTTTTTAAGCATTCTTCCATGACTCTTTTTTAATTTTTTAATTTTTTATTTTTTTTAAAGATTTATTTTTACTTATTTCTCTCCCCTTCCCACCCCACCCCGTCCCAGTTGTCTGTTCTCTGTGTCCATTTGCTGCGTATTCTTCTCTTTGTCTGCTTCTGCTGTTGTCAGTGGCACTGGGAATCTGTGTCTCTTTTTGTTGCGTCATCTTGTTGTGTCAGCTCTCCGTGTGTGCAGCACCATTCCTGGGCAGGCTGCACTTTCTTTCACACTGGGCGGCTCTCCTTACGGGGCGCACTCCTTGCTCAAGGGGCTCCCTTACACGGGGACACCTTTGTGTGGCATAGCATTCCTTGTGCACATTAGCACTGAGAATGCGCCAGCTCCACACCGGGCAAGAAGGCCTGGGGTTTGAACCGCAGACCTCCCATGTGGTAGACGGATGCCCTAACTACTGTGCCAAGTCCCCTTTCCCCATGACTCTTTTTAAATGTTTGGACGCCCTAACCACTGTGCCAAGTCCCCTTTCCCCATGACTCTTTTTAAATGTTTGGACGCCCTAACCACTGTGCCAAGTCCCCTTTCCCCATGAGTCTTTTTAATTGTTTCCAGATCTGTAAGCGAAATCTCATATCTACCAAAAGAAACCCTCCCAGAATAAGTAACAAATTTTACGGTGATTTTATTTCATATACTGTTGTGCATGATCAACAACAAAAAGGAGGTCAATTTTAGTATTACCAGTAAAGATAAAATATTTCAGAGACAAAATCTTTTTAAAACTAGGGTTCCATAGAGAGAAGAAAGAGCACCTTGGCAGGGAATTAAATGTCAGAAATCACAGTTCTAAGCAAATAACCTTAAGAGTAGTTAAGTAGACATGCCAGACTTGGGAAGCAGTAAGATGCGGCTCCCTCATCCTGCAGATTTCCTTTTTTTCGCACATTTTCCAATACAGGGCTGAACTTGGGCACACATCTTAGAGATGGGTATATGCGGCTTTCATGGGCGGTTTATAAAAGAGTGGTCCCAGGCTCAGGTTTTGGTGTCCAAGGGACCTAGGTTTGAGTCCTAAGTTGGATTTTTTTTCCTTAGGAGGTACCGGAGATCAAACCCAGGACCTCGTACATGGGAAGCAGGTGCTCAACCACTGAGCGACATCCACTTCCCAGTGAAAGTTGTTTCTTTTGTTTGTTTGTTTTTAGGAGGTACCGGGGTTCGAACCTGGGTCCTTATTCATGGGAGGCAGGTGCTCCACCTTGTGCACTACACCCACTCCCTAGGTCGGATTCTTATGTGCTGTTGGGTAATTGGCTTCTCCCGGTTGAGCCTGAGCTTCCTCGGCTGTGACAGTAGCAAGCCTTACTCTGGGGAGTTGTTTGGATGCTTCCTACTTCATAGGCAGTGTTGCTATGCAGAAGCGAATTGAGGGCCTGAGGGGCCCTTTTCTCTGATGTCTGGTGGAACCAAAGTGCCGTCACTGCCCTGTGACTGGGAGGGGTTGAAAGAGGAAGCCAGAAGTGGCAGCACGCGGCAGGTGCACGCCCCCAGGTGGCTGCTCAGTGGGGCCCAGGTGGAGGAGAAGCAGCTAGAGCCCTGCCCGACAAGGCCAAAGGCTGGCATGAGAGTGGCTTCTCAAGCGACAGGGGTCTCGGGGGCATCGGGCTTGATTCTGGGGACCTGCGAGCTCAAGAAGAATGGAGGGGGTGGGGGGCAGGATCCTGGCAGGCCAGGAGGATGGCAATCCTTGGGGGCCACCTGTGCTGAAGGAGGAAGGAGAGCAGGCCCCTCCCGAGGCGGGAGCAGCTAAGAGTCCTGGGGTTTCGGGGTCCCAGGCGGAGACCAGGCCAGGGCCATGCTCGGTGCAGGCTGCCCCTCATCCTCCCCACCCACCCAGCCCTGTGCTGAGAGCCTGGCACACGGGCTCCCTGTGGGGGACAAGACAGAGGGCGCTCCCAGCCCAGACTCAGGGGGCGGCGGGGCCTCGGTGAGGGGATCAGGGGAGGCGGAGGCTGCAGGGTGGGCAGGGGCGGCCTGGGTCTAGACAGGGAGGGAGGAGGAAGCAGGGCGGGTGGAAACCCGGGGCGGGGAAGCTCGTCCACTCTGGCTGGAGGGCAGAAGAGCAGGATGGAGGGGTAGCAGGAGACCGGATGCAGGGATGGGACGGGGAGGGTCAGCAAACAGAAACAGATCCATCAAAAACGGTGGTGGATCCAGGAGGGAGCGGATGTGGCCCCAGCAACTGAGCTCCCGCCACCTATATGGGAGGTCATGGGTTCAGTTCTTGCTGTCTCCTAAAGAAAAAAAAAAAAGGAGCACACAGCAAACAAAAAAACAACAACAAGCAGACAACGATCGAAAACAAGCCAACAGATGAGCAAGCCATCTCGGGGGGAAGTGAAAATAATAATATAAATAACCAAATAAACGGTGGTGGGTTCAGAAGGAGGCAGCGGAGCGAACCTGTTTTCCTTTCTCCCATTGCTCCTTCACACTCATTCTCTGTTACTTTGCTTCTCAGGGTGAAGTCTTCGTTTCATAAGTCCTCTGCTCACACCAAGTCCAGTTCGGTCTAACAACTGCATAACTCTCAATCTTAGTCGTGTTGAAACTTCACACCTCCCTCTGCAGAGGCTTCTCAGCCTGGGAAATCTGCAGGAGAAAGGGCTGCTGTTTTCTTAGTAAAGACGCAGGAAAACCGAACTTGACAGCACTTGTGCTTTGGAAGTTATGAAAATGCGGGTTTCTAGGGTTCTGCTTTGGTGTGCATGAGGGACGAAGCCTCTGGAACCAGGGCTTTTGACTTTCCACTGCCTGGGGCCCTGCCACCCTGTCAGGCACCGCTGTGGGGTGCATAGCTGATCCCCGGGAAGCAGCCCTGGCCTCTTCCGTGACAGGAAGCCCCCTTCCAACACCCCTGTATTGTCTGCTCTGCCCCTGGGCGGGCAACTCCAATAAGATTGTACCCTCTTCCTGCCTTGGCGAGCATCACATCCAGCCACTGATCCCCAAACTCCACGGACGCCTGCCAAGCCACTCTCACGGAGTTAAGGTGACAGTGATGCTCTGACCCCCCTCCTGTGATACTCCGCCCACAGTGACAGCTCCCCCCAAGGCAGCCTCTTCAACGACAGAGGAAAATTTCAGTCTTCTTTTGTTCCTTTTTTTTACTACTACATATAATCGATGTGTTACATTACTTGATTGAGGTTGCGGCTCGCTGGGTGAGGAGTCCTGGGTGAGGAGTCCGCAGAGGGGCCGCAGGCAAGTAACGACGAGGGGAAGAACCCACACGGAGACGAGGCTGATGGCGCAGGTCTGATTTAATGAGGAAGTGCTTGACAATATAAGCCCGAGGGAACGGGGGTGGGGCTAGCATGGGGTGAGAGCGGATTGGTGAGCACGGGCAGAATACCCTTATATGGCCAGGAGATGCAGCGCTGCAGACTAGTGGGTGGAGACGGGGCAGAGGTGGGCCGGGAGGGGGCGTAGCCGGGGGCAATGTGAGGGCGGAGTCACCCATACCAGGCGGAGGGCGTAGTCACCCATTCCCACCACCCCTCCCGGGCAGCTGTGGTGCCTTACAGCTGCCCCCGGCTGGCCACAGAGGTTAACCATACCTCAGCCTGCTTCCTCTCCTCAGTTGATATTTTATTATCTCTTATTAAAAGAAAAATCATGCAAAATGTTGCATTAAAACATATGAGAGTCCCATAACCCCCACTCCCCACCCCCCACACCTCCCACACTAACAACTTCTTTCTAGTTAGAGCTGGGGGAGCCCTCAACCTGGAAGAGCTGCCTCGAGGGCAGAGCAGGTGCCGTTGTGGCCCTAGCCATGCCCTGCGGCACTTGCCACTGTACCAAGACAGGAGCCCCCGCGGGCCTCCACCCAAGCCTGTGCCATGGGGCGGGCCAGAGGGGCTGGGGACTGGGCACACCCAGCCTGGGAGGCATGGCAGCTGCAGGCTAAGCACCCCAGCTCCCCCTCCTCTCAGTTGTCCTCTGCCTGATCCCTCAGATTTCCCGCAAGGCTGAGTCCAGCGCCCGCCGTGGCACCTGCTCACAGATGGCCCCTGCGTCGGCTCCTCCTCTTGCCTTCCTTGTTCGCATTTCACCACCAGTGCCTGCTGGGGTGGCCTTCCAGGGAAGACACTTCAACCCCAGGCCTGCTCAGACTCTGCTCACTGTGGTCCAGTATCTCCCTTTAGGAAGAGGGATGCTCAGCTCAGGGGGCCCCGATGGCACTCCAGGACGACAGGAGCTGCAGTGCCTCGTGTGTGACATACCCTTTACAGAGCGCAATCACGGAAGCCAGGGTTTCTCAGCTATAGCACGACGGGCGTTTTGGATCCAAGAATTATTTTTTGGGATGGGAGGGGCGGGACTGTCCTGTACAATTTAGGACGTTTAGTGGCACGCCTGACCTCTACCATTAGATTATCAGTAGCACACCTCCCACCCCCAGTTGTAACCACCAAAACCATCTCCAGCCCTTGCCAGGTGTCTCTTGGCAGGTGGGGGTGGCCATACTGCACCCAGTGGAGAACCTGATTGAAGTCATCTGATGTCATGCTGTTATCTGGCATAGAAAGGAATCCAGGGAGGGATGATGGGGGCGGTGGTGGCGCCCCTTCCTCAGGTAAGGAAACTGGAGTATGTGCTCAAAGCACGAGACTGAGGCTGCTCAGATGGACCTGGGATTTGCTCCCAGATCTTCTGCCTGCCTGACCTAATTCCCAGAGCCATGACAAAAATAGGAAATATTCAGCATGGTTCAGAGCCAAAGAACTTCAGAAAACCCCCATGTTCTCCTTAAAAGTGGCAAGGCTGAGAACAAACCCAGTCCTCCAGATTTCCAAGCCACAGTGCTCCTTCCAGTGCCCTGCTCCTTCCTGTGTGACCCACAACAAAGAGTTTTAAAACGGAAGCTATCTGCACCTTTGAAGATCCTTCTACTGCAGTTATGTTATGGAGATGACTGATAAATGAAGTCCAGGGGGCTGCTGTCTGGAGCGCGCTGTTAGCAGTGGATGGCTGTGAGGTCGGCGTGAGGAGTAAATCCCTGCCCCCTCCCACGCCTCACACGAGTCGAATTCACCCCGTTCATGAGCTATTGGTATTTTCCCAGTACTCAGAGTTCAAGAGGCTCTTCCTTCCCATAGGTCAAGAGCAGGCCTCGGCCCCACTGTTGTATACGATAGCATTTATGGAGCACCGTCTGTGTACAAGGGAAAGGGGTGGCTCCACAATTTCAATAAAGTAGGGGTGTAGGGGCTGCGGTCTAGCTGGAAACTGGCGGGGGCGGGAAGTCTAGGGGCTCTGTCCTGAAGCCACCTGTGCAAACCAAGCACACAGCTTTTTGTAGAGGGAAGGGGATGGTTTGGGGGAAACTCATGGAGATTATGGGGGCCATTGAAATCTCCCCACACGAGCCCTGGGGAAGCTTTATGCAAAGCCCTGTGTGAGGTGCGATAGAAGCTACGTCGATGGATACACTTCAGTCCTGCCTTCCAGAGGCAACCCTTCATCGATGTGCTCTGCATCTCTGTTCTACTTCCTTCTGATTCGTACCATTTGAGGCATCCACATGGAGAGTTTCCATTCCCCTTCCAGGACTGGCAGCAAAGACGGCTGCTGGGTGTGGGCAGGAGAAGGAGCACTGCTGAGGCACCTGTCAAGGACGTCCATCAAGGACATTGGCGGAGGCTGTGGGTGGGAAGGCCGTGGACAGTCTGCATCAGGTCCTGGAATTCCTGTCCTCTGGCAGTGAGTTGCTCAGTCATGCCACACGCCTGCTCAAAACCCTTCAGGAGCTCCCCATCCCCAGCAAGCTGGCATCCAAATATCTCAGCTGGGCTCTCTAAGCCCTGCAGCTCCTGTGGAACTGTCCAGCTTTCTAGTACTCTCCATGACTGGCAAGTTCCTGAAGGAGCCATGATCTGTCTCCCAGCTTATCTCTTGGGCTTTGCCTTTTCCCCAACCCCTGCTAAACTGCATCATGGTCTCCTACTCTTGAGGAGTCAGAGCCAGCATCACCTCCTCCAGGGAGCCCTCCATGATGCCTCAATCTGAGTTAGACGCCCTCCTCTGAACTACCTCGACAGATAGCTCTTACCACAGTGGAATCTCTGGTTCACGGTCTAAATAGTTCACTGCCATGTGACTCCTCGTGTCTTATTTGCCCTCTGAGCACAACAGAGTGCCTGACTCGAAATAGGTGCTCAAAATAGGGGAGCTGATGTGGCTCAGTGGTCGAGCACCGGCTTCTTCCCACATAAGAGGTCCCAGGTTCACTCCCCCACTCCAGTATCTCAAAAACAAAAAAAAGAAAATTAGGGGGAAGGAGACAAGAAACAGGGGAAGACCTTAGAAAGGAAGGGAAGGAAGGAGAATGGGAAGAAAAGGGACAAGTTAGTATCTGTTCATGACTGATGCAGCCAGAGCTGAATTCAACAGAGATCATTTAAAAAACCCAGCAGGCCTAACACCCCACGACTTTCTGTGGGGCCTTGAAGGGCTTTCTGGACTATAACACCCATTGCCGTCTAGATATAAGGTGTCAGGGTATCGCATTCTGAGCCTTTGAAACTGTGTCACCGTGAGTAGCGCTGGCAGGTTCTGAGCGAGTGTGTGGAACTAGGGACCTGCACCCCACTGCTCCCGCCCCACCCCCTGGACAGAGTGGATGGCCCAGGTGGTTCTGAGGGATTTGCCGCGTGATAAATGGGAAGGTCGGTTCACCTCCCGTGAAAAGGCAAGTCATCACCGCCAGCCGCCGGCAAGTCACGCATCCAAGAAGGAGGCGCTCGTTCGTTCCCAGCAGGGAGCCCCGGGCCTGCCGCATCCTTGTCGCTCATTACACGGTTGTGGAAGGGGAGGAAGGGACTGTCGCAGGCCATTCTTCCGTGCAGCATTCAATTCTGCCCCCAGGGCAGCTGGCAGGCAAGACAGTTTCCTAAGCGCCTCTTTGGAAACCCGACTCACCCGCGCGCCCCTGTGTGCTGCGCTGGCAGGAGGGCTGCCTCCCGCTTCTGGTCTCTGCCTGCCTCGCCCCCGGTTCCTAGCCCAGGGCCCGACCCTAAGAATTCTTTGGAGAATGTGCATAGCCTGAAAAAGTAAAAGCATCTTTGAATGCCCGTCGTTCTGCTCCACCCTCCCGCCTCTTTTCTCTGCCCCCCAAGCCTGACCCTCCTTAGCAGCGACATCCTGACCATTTACGATGCTGACGAGGCCGGGTCACACATCCCGGGGTAGTACCCGGGGAAAGGCGGCCCCCAGAAGCTGTCCTCCTCCATGCCCCAGCTGAACATCCCATTCCACTCGGACCCTGCCGGCCTCATCTTTGGGAAGGGTCAGGGATTTATCATGAACTACATAGGTAGGTGGCACCTTCAGTCCCCTTTTTTCTCTGTGTTTAAATGCGAGTCAGTATAGTTTCCTCGGATTTGTCAATTTTGGGGTTGTGTGCTACCCAGGTCCTTTATCATATTGGCACAGTCAATATGTGTTGTTTTTAGGAGCTTGGGCTCTCTAATCAGAAGGACAGGTATTCGAGCTCTAAAGTCCTATCGCCAATAGCTGTGTGACTTTGGGCAAGGTGATCAACCTCTCTGAGCCTGCTTTCTGTTACCTGTAAAATGGAAATAATGATCCCTACTTCACAAGGTTGATATCGGGATTTAGAGACATAAGGCCTCATCGTATTTCCAATGAGACTTTATTTCATTAACACCCTGCCCTATGTTTGTAACTTCTCCTCAAATCATGGTCTTCACCGTCTCCCCTGAAGATCCAACGCAGCCCTGTTCATTAGAGGGAAACAGCTCTTTCTCTCCCACCCCATGACTTTAAGACTTCTAGATGCAAGAGAGGGCTGTGTCAGTCCTCACTGTGGCTTCCAAACCCTCTCTCCCCATCCTACCTTATGAAAAGTGCAAGTTCAGTTTCCACTTGGCCGCCAACCTCCCCTCCTGTTGCTTTCATCCACTGTGCCCTGCCCTCCTCACTGTCCACCCTGACTCCCCCTCACTTGTTACGGGCTCCACCATCCTCCTCTGCCCAACCTCTAAACAGTGTAGGGTCTCAGCTCTGTGCCAGACCCTGTCCTCATCAGATGTGTGTGAACTTCATTGGTTTGGGAAATCTGTATTTTTTCCTCTCTCAAAATTTCTGCTTTGCCTTCATCAGTCTGAGTGGTATGAGGTAGAGGGGTCTGAGTTGTTCCATTTTAATATTATAGGATGAATGACGCCTGTGGGCACAGGTTGGCTTGGACACATATATTGGGTTCCTCAGCTATCTCTGCATGTGCCTAGTAAAGGATCGGAGATTCTCCAAGCCCCTCCAGGACGTGTACTGGTTTTCTATTGCTGCGTAACACATCACCATGAACTCAGAGGTCTAAAGCAACACGCATGTATTATCTCAAAGTCTCCATGAGAGAGGAATCCAGGCAAAGCTTAGCTGGGTTCTCTGCTAAGGGTCCCTCAAGACTACAAGGAGGGTGGTGGACAAGGTGGGGTCTTATCTGAGACCTGGGGTCCTCTTTGCAGCTCACATGGTGGTGGGAAGAGTTCATTTCCTTGCTATTGTGGGACTCATGGCGCACAAGGCCAGCAGGAGAGTCTCTGAGCACAGAGATGTCTTATTAGGTCAGGCCCACCCAGGATGAACGACCTAAATAAGCCAAAGTCAAACAGCTTAGGGACCTTTACCTTCTATGTCACACAGATTAGGGACCATCCCCTTCTACATCACACAGCTAAGGGGCCTTGACCTTCACCATTACCCAGCTTAGGGACCTCCACCTTCTACACCACACAGCTAAGGGACCATCCCCTTCTACATCACACAGCTAAGGGGCCTTGACCTTCACCATTACCCAGCTTAGGGAGCTCCACCTTCTACACCACACAGCTAAGGGACCTTCACCTTCTACATCACACAGCTAAGGGGCCTTGACCTTCACCATTACCCAGCTTAGGGACCTCCACCTTCTACACCACACAGCTAAGGACCTTCACCTTCTACATCACACAGCTAAGGGGCCTTGACCTTCACCATTACCCAGCTTAGGGACCTCCACCTTCTACACCACACAGCTAAGGGACCTTCACCTTCTACATCACACAGCTAAGGGGCCTTGACCTTCACCATTACCCAGCTTAGGGACCTCCACCTTCTACACCACACAGCTAAGGGGCCATCACCTTCTACATGACACAGCTTAAGGACCATCCCTTTCTACACTACACATCTTTGGGAACTCCACCTTCTCCATCTTCACATCTCCAAAATCCCTTCCCCTTTCCCACATAACACAGCCTAAGCATGTGTGTGCCATCCATCATGGTCACATAGCAGGGGAGGTATGATGATACAGGACTGGCACTCCAGAGAGTAGGAATCTTAGAATTCTGCTCCCCAACACCAGTAGGACTGGGAGAAGGAAACATCAGAATTACCATTTCTCCTTTATCTACTTTTGTATCACTGTTTTGTGCAGTTTGAGGCCTTGCTGGTTTTCCCATGACAACCAAGTCCAGATGAGTGCTGTGTGCCCATACACATACCTGGGAGGTAGGTGGACACGAAGGAGCCAGCGAGGGGTACTGGGCAGCAGATTGGGACACTTAGGCTCCATCCTGTGCTACACTCTTTACCACCTTCCCCACTTTTTTCCCTTTCAGCCTCTCACGCCCTGACTCATTGCTCCTCTAGGCACAGCTGCTAGAGCCCTGGGCGCTCTCGATTTTTGACTGTTCTGTTCAGCTGGTGTCAGGCATATGGGACAGCAAGAGGAAACTGTTTGGAGCAGTTGATTTAGAGTGTTCTAGCCCCAGTGCTCAAAATCATAGCGTGAATGTCTTGTTCACCCTTCTAAGTGAGTATGGGTTTTTCTACTCCAATCATTCCTAATGCTTCTTTAAATCTGTTCTAATTGCTGTCCTGAGATGTGTGGCCACTTGTCAGAAGTTCATGTTGGGTAGTTGTGCTATATCATGTCAAAGGTGTTCCCAAGTGCCCACAACCGTGTAAACCAGAGCCTCAGGGAGGCACTGACTACAACCTCCATTTTGAGGGTGTCAATGAGTTGTACTGGTGGAGTTTTATACTCTTCTCCCTCAGGCCCCAAAGGCACTCCACCTAAACAGAAATTGTAACCCAGGACACGTCTTTGCTGCTCATGGCTTCCTGGCCTCCATGTGACTCTGGTCCACCCAGTGTAACTCAGGGTGCTGCAAGAAGACAGAGGGGAGGCCACACAGCAGAGAGACTAAGAGCATAGCCTGCAGAGCTGGTGCGGGCATCTGGTGGTAGTATCTTCCCTTGAGATCTGTGTGGCCTTCGGCCGATAATTTAACATCTCTGGACCCAGGCTTCATCGTCTGTGGACTAGGAAGGGTAAGAATATTTACCCAGCAGGGTTGTCATGAGCAGTGATTGAGTAGGGTGACAAATTTGAAGCTCGGAAGGAAAAAAACCCAGTCAAGGGAAACGGACTTTGGCCCAGTGGTTAGGGCGTCCGTCTACCATAGGGGAGGTCTGCGGTTCAAACCCCGGGCCTCCTTGACCCGTGTGGAGCTGGCCATGCGCAGTGCTGATGTGCGCAAGGAGTGCCTTGCCACGCAAGGGTGTCCCCCGCGTGGGGGAGCCCCACGCGCAAGGAGTGCGCCCATGAGGAAAGCCACCCAGCGTGAAAAGAAAGTGCAGCCTGCCCAGGAATGGCGCCGCCCATACTTCCTGTGCCGCTGACGACAACAGAAGCGGACAAAGAAACAAGACGCAGCAAATAGACACCAAGAACAGCAACCAGGGGAGGGGGGGAAATTAAATAAATAAATAAATCTTTAAAAAAAAAAAACAAAAAAACCCAGTCAAATAAGAAGACCCACCCTGGGTCATGCATTTTAATCCAAGGCCCTTAACTGAAGTAATATTTTTATCCCCGCCCCCCTTCCGGGTTTTCCCTGCTGTCTGCTCTCTGTGTCAATTCTCTGTGCATTCTTCTGTGACTGTATTTATTTTTATTTCTCCCCCCCATTGTGTCTTGTTTGCTGTCTGCTCCCTGTATCCGTTCGCTGCACGCTCTTCTGCATTTTTGCTTGCCTCCCTTTTTTGTTCCATCACCTTGTTGACTCGGATCTCCACGGAGCTTGCTGGCCAGCGGCACTCCTCAGGGCCTGGGCTGGCGACACTGAAGCTTGTGGGTGAGCCTGCCTTCACTAGAAGGTCCCAGGACGTGAACCAAGGACCTCCTATGTGGTAGACAGGTGGCCAGTTGATTGAGCCACAGCTGCTTCCCTCTTAACTGAAGTAATTTAATCAAGAACGCTATAACTAGGAAAACTATCCTTCAACATGAAGAAGAAATGAAGTCATTCCCAGATATTTAGAAGGTGAGAGAGCTTGTCACTAGGACGCCTAAATGAAGTCATTCCCGGATATTTAAAAGGTGAGAGAGCCTGTCACTAGGAAGTCTGCCCTACAAAAAGCTAAATATCCAAACATTTTTATTAACCCTGGATATATGTCCTATAGAACTCCCTGCCAACCATGTGTCCCCTGTCAATAACATCCCACACCAGTGTTCCTCCCCCGCCATTGTTGAACGTCTCTGTGATCCAAAACTTCTTCAAAAGTGAAGTCCAATATATTGCCAGGTTCCATTAATAGTAAAATGGAAAATAGTGCTGAGTTTAAAGGTTAGATATAGAATACATATTAATTTAGAAAAATTATGGTAAAAATAAATTGGGGTATCAAAAAATTTAAAAATGCAAAAGCTTTATTTTTGTTATTTTGCCTTCCATCACTGCAATAAGTGTTGCCCTGTATGCAAATTGGCAAGGCAACTACTTCTGTCTTTTCTTCAGTGTCTAAGTCTTATCTTTTTCTCTTTTTTTCCAAATTATTAAGCTTATCTTCACAAACGTTTTAGATCACAGTAATTCATATATACAATATACAGCACACCCACATATCCAACATAAAAACCTTTTCCCTTCCACAGCAAAAAAATGTTTTTACATATTCATACTCTATTTACTGAAACTGATATACAGATATTGAGAAAATAGCTTTCAAACAATGTAACATTTGTGTTTACATTGTGGTTTATATTTTAGACTATACAATTTAATAAATGTTTAGTTAACTTATGTTTTACATTATGATTTGCATTTTAGCCTATCAGTCCCTATATATTTTTGGTGTAATTTTACATGTCTTATATCCATGCTTGCATACTCTTGTGAAACAGTTCTATTGTCCACACAGTTACACTGGTTCCATCTATTCAATACCTCTTTCCCCTCCCCTTAGGGTCCACAGTGACAGTCAATTTTCATAGTGGTTACAATTAAAAACAACAAATGAGCAAGTGCTGAGTTCCTAGCCAGGGGAGCTCTATCATAGTCCCTAAAGGAACAGCAACAATACCCCAAGTGCAATGGCAGAGACCAAAAAAGAAAGACTGTCCAACAATGAGCCCTTGATACTAATGACTATGCTTGTGAGCCTGTGCATCTGAAATAAGAACAAGGCCTAGAGCTGCAGGGTGCCTAAGAGTTACCTCCTGAGAGCCTCCATGTTGCTCAGATGTGGCCAGTCACCAAGCCAAACTCAGCATGTAAATGTGATGCCTTCTCCCCAGGGTGGGACATGACTCCCGGCGATAAACCTCCCTGGTGCCGAGGGATTACTGCCAAGTACCAACTGATGATGTAACTAGAAAATGACCTTGAATAAAAGAGTCAACTCGGACCAGCAGAGTATCTCAGTCTACATATAATACCAGGAGTTAAAAATGCTTTTTGACCTGAATCAAAGGGGGAAATGGAAAGCACAAATTAGTTTATATGGCTATGAGTCTCCAAAAAGAGCCAGGAGGTGATCAGAGAGGTTGCCTTTATGCACACTTGGACAGAGTCCCAGAGACAGATAAAGTAGATACAACCCCAGGTATTGGTTCTTCTGAGGGCTACAGAGACCCACAGGTTCTGTGGTCATGGCAGATGGAGTCAGTGCCGTCTCAGTTGGCCCTTCCTTGGAGTTTGTGTTTCTGTGAGATGGAGCTGGACTTAGATGTGATCTTTGTCCACAAGCCTCTCCTTTTACTTTTACCGCAACTGTAGTTTGTGCTGGGGTTTAATGTATACCCAGGGGACCTGAATCTCTGGACTGACCATGTGATAACCAGACCCTGAGCCTCAAAAGACTTGCAACTCCTACACTCTAGTTTATTGGACTTACCTCACTCATCTAACATGGAGGTGAAGAAGGTAAACCACCACACCAGGCAGCCAAGAGTGCCTACAACTGAAAGCAGGAGAATTGCACCCAGCACCATGTGGAATCTAAGCCACCTCTTGATATAGATGTGGAGTGGACACAAACATTCTAAGGTACACAGGATGGAGGAAAAGAGTATGGATAAGAGTGAACTTACTTATATTCTACTCATGAACTATTGTGATTAGTAATCGAAGAAAATGTGGCATTGGTGTGGAGAAAGTGGCCATGGTGGCTGCTGGGGGTAGGGAGTGGCTGGAAGAGATGTGATGTGAGGGCTTTTGCAGGACTTGGAGTTGTCCTGGGTGGTGTTGCAGAAACAGTTACTGGACATTGCATGTCCTCCCATGGCCCACTGGGTGGACTGTGGGAGAGTGTGGACTATGGTGTGGACCATTGACCATGAGGTGCAGCGGTGCTCAGAGATATATTCACCAAATGCAATGAATGTCTCATGATGATGGAGGAGGTTGTTGTTATGGGAGGAGGAGTGAGTGAGGTGAAGGAGGTGGGGTGCATATGGGGACCTCATATTTTTTTAATGTAACTTAAAAAATAAAGACAAATAAATAAATTAATAAATTAATAAATAATTAAAGGCAAATAAAAAATGCATAAAGGAGAAAAAATGCTAAAGGGATCCCTTCAGGATGAAATGAATGGACACTAATAATTCCATAACCCACTGAGTGGAATAGGAGGGAGTATAAACTACAATGTAAACTCTAATCCATGCAGTGTAGCAGTGCTCCAGAATGTATTCCCCAAATGCAGTGAATGTCCCACAATGATGAACAAGGCTGTTTATGTGGGAGGAGCGTCGTGAGGGGGGTATGTGTGGGATATATGGGAAACTGTTATATTTATTTAAAAAAATAAAAAGATCATAAATTTTTTTTAAAAGACACATAACTCATATAAAATGTTACTTTAATGATCTTACAGAACCTTTCTTTCCACATTCTCCTCCAACCCTCTCTTTCCTGTTTTTCCTTTCAGTCTGTAGAGTATCCCCTTCTTGCATCGTACTATAAGCTGTAAGGAGAAGACAGGACACAGTTTGTATGTTACTTTGGAAATGTCCTCAGCTAAATATCCAAGCTCATCCCCTTCAAATTGGGACCTTTTATCCAACAATCGGACTCAATTTTACCAAATTCTCTGCCATTTTAAAACAAGGGTCACCTTTCATGTAGTTTGCAATGACACCTTCATCATTTCTGTCTAACGTCTCATCGAAAGTAACTCCAGTGTCCATATTTCTACCAACAGGCTCTTCAAAGCAGTCTGGACCTATTCTATAGATTCTATTTTAATACCATTCTTTGCAGCTAGGGTTGCTGAGTTGCATCTGGATCGTGGAACGTTAAGTGACCATGTGACCTAAGTGCTATAATGATCTGGGTATTTATCTTATCCACCAGGTCTCTGGTCAGTCCTTAACATCCACATTCATCCTCAGTTGAAGTGGTATAAAAGATAATAGGTGCAACCAGGTTCCAAAGACACCAATAAGTTGCATGAAAAGATTGCTCATCCTTCTTACTCCGATTAAGATGCCATTTCTTCCTCATCCTACACTTATGGCCTCCTAGTGAGTTCCCTATAGTTCATGGATAAAAGAGAAAATCATTTTAATCTGGTTTACAGATGGATTGGCAGGGTGTCCTGATACTTGTTTGGAGTGCTCTGCTGTAGTGTCACATCCCATGCATAAATGAACATCAAAGACTGTGACGAGGGCAATTCTCTTTATGGACACCACTATAATCAATGGATGTTATTGTTCCATTTGTCTGGAAGGAGATGGCTAGAAGTGGAGATCTACTCTGGTTAATGGAAAGTGGACAATAGTTTGGTCAGCTGGTCAGGACTTGGAAGGGACAAGCCTGGAGGTTTGATAACAAGGTGGTCTGGGGAAGAGGCAGATACATGGATTTCGAGAATGGCCCCAGAGTGTGAGGAAATGTGCATGCCTTGTGAATGTTCCCCCAGGCATGTCCACCACAGAGGAGGCTTTTGATAATGAGGTAGAGAAGATTCTGGCTCAGTGGGTTCATGATCAAAGTGACCGTGGTGACAGACATGGATATTGGTCATGGGTTCAGCACCATGGTTTCCCCTCACCAAGGCTCATCTGTGTACTACTTCTGCCATGTGTCCAGCCGACCGACAACTGGGCACACCCTATGGTGCCATTCATCAGGGGAACCTGCCAGCTGCCTGGTGGAGGCTGATTATATTGAGCCCTTCCCTTATGCAGGGTACGGCATTTTTTTGAATCTTTGCAAAAGACACTTTTATTGCACATATATATACCACCTGCCTTCCCCAAGTGGCATTGTTTTGCCAGCAATACTATCCATAGACTTATTAAAAGCCTTTTTCCTCATCGTAGTATCCACAAAATTAGGCTTCACTGAGCCACTCTTTGAGAACTCCACCTGACTTTTTCGAGAAGCTTGAGCATTTGAAATGACAAAACAAAGGAAGGTTATTATGGTTTCTGGCACCATAATACCCTGAGTATCAAGAGGAAAGAGAATCGCTGCTACAGAGTGGGGTCAGAGAAATGTATTTCTGTGATGCACAGAATTTTCGGGGGTGCCTGCTAGTACTGCTATGGACAGTGGAAAATTTTAGTGTAAGATAACAGCAAACCCTTACGAACAGGATCAGCGAGGGCTCAGATCCTTGCGGGGTGAAATCTTGGGTCATCCCATCACATAAAGGAGCATAATCAGCTGAGATGTTTGGGGAATATGACAAGGGAATATAACATATATAGCAGAAGTTAAGCAAAATCATCCGCTCTGGCCTGATGTCTCATTGCAGAATCAAGTCCTGTTGTGATGCTTACTTCACCTCTTTGGTATTTTATGCGTATTTTTATGTGTACTTGTTGGACGGAGCCAATTGTTCCCATATCTTCCCAATGTAATGTTCAGTGCAGTCCTGCAGGTAGCTTGAAATTGGCTGTGCTGGGAGTATTCACATGATGGAAGTCAGCAAACACTGTTAATCAAGGCTCATCCCCACCCTTTCCCGAGACTCCAGTGCACCACTAGCTCCAAGGCACACTTTTGAAATAGCCAGTGCACTCGAGAGGGCCTGTGTGACTCTGGAGACAATACTTACAGAAGAAATTTTCTGATACTTGGATTGGGATAGGACAGCTTGTTCCCGGAACCCACGCGGCAGTCAGGAGCTTCCTGACTCTCTCTTCCTCTTGTGGCCCACCTCCCTTAGCGGGGCAGTTCTGGGGGGTTCTGCGACTTATTCCCAGAACCTCAGACTACATTCCATTCTTATAGCTCTTTAACTGATAGTTTAATGCCCCTTGTTTTCTGTGTTCAACTATTCAGAGAGGTTATTGTTATCTGGAAATGAACCCTGACTGATACATACAAAGGTATCTGCATACACACACACACACACACACAGATACATACACATGGAAACATCAGGAAAGAAATGGCATACTCCCACGTGCTTGATTGAAGTTTAAAGAAGAAAAGACTATCTACAGTGATATAAGGATGTGAAAGGGACCAGTAAGCACTGGTGGGCTGACTCTCAATGGCTCATGAGAGCTGGACTGTAAACTGTCAGAAAGTTTGTGACTTGGTTGTTCAATGCAGTCGTTCTTGAAATGCCAACTACATAACCTTATGATCAACTTGCTTATATTAAAACGAAGTTGGTAAATAGTCAAAACTACTGCTTTATAATTATTTTACCAGGTTTTAGTGTTATCTGTGCTCTGCGGTTTATTACCGTCTCTTGTGTCTGTATGGTTGAAATACTGTATGATGGTACGTGATTGAGCATTGAGAGATTGATGAGTGAACTCTCCCTGGTACATGCAAAAGGCTTCAAAGTGATCTTTACTAGAAGTCGTTCACTTTACACCCTGTCGCCTGGCGAGGAGGCTTTTTGCGCAGGCGCGCTGGGAGCCCGTGGGGCAGGGCCCGAGGGGGCGGAGCTTTGGGGGGCGGCTCAGTAGGGCAGAGGCGGACAAAGAGGCGAGACGCGTGTGCCCAGGGTTCTGAGAGGCAGGTGGGCCAGCGGAGACCATTGAGGCCAGGGACAAGGACGCGGCCGGTGGCGCAAGTGGCCCTCGCAGACCTGGAAGTGCTGGCGGTAGCAGTCGGCAGGCTGGAACCCGGAGTCCCGGGGGCCCTGGTGGCCCTGGCAGCGCCATTAGCGCGGGAGCAGTGGGCGCTGCAGGTGCAGGCGCTGACCTTGGCGCACGTCGTGCTCCGGCGTCGGGTGGCTCTCAAGGCAGCTACACGTATTGTGTCCTTGAGGAGGAGCCATCAGGGCTGTGGAGAGGGTCCACTAGCTCTGGAGTGGAGGTCGGGGAGGGTGATCTGGGCAGCCAGGGGGAGCAGAAAGGGGATCGGTGCCTGGGGCGGCTGGAAGGGACTGGCTGGAGGGAGGGGGCGGGAGGAAGGCCAGCGTGGCCGGAGGAGGAGGTGTGTGTGTGTGTGGGGGGGGGGGGCGGGGATGGAAGGCCTGAGTGGGGAGCGGGAGAAGGCTAGGCTTGGGGGGCAGCGGGGTGGGGGCAGGCAGGGATGACCCAAGGGTTGACCCGAGGGAATGGCCAGGGCGGTGGACCTGGGTATCACGTGGGCACAGGGCTGAGGTGGGAGGAAGGTTGGCCTAGGGGCACAAGGATGCCTGGGGCACAAGTCGGTCCAGGCTGGTGCCTTAACCAGATCTCCAGCACTCTCAGAGGGCCTTTTACATCCTATGAGGAGGCAGAGATTGCTCGCAGGTCCCTGATCTCCTTCCAAGGACCTCACCTGCAAGTGATTCGGAGGGGGCTCTCTGTGACCAGCAGCTTCCTGGTGGTGTCAGTTCTGGAAGGCGCCTGGGGTGGTGATGGTAGGGGTGGGGGATGGGATAGGGGTGAGGAGGGCAGCCGGGCATGGGGGTGGAGGGCCAATCTCACCCGAAGGATGACTCTCTTGGAGACTAAGAAACACCTAAATGTGAGTTCTATACATTGTAAATCCTCACAGGGCCCACTGGATGGAATGGAGGAGAGTATGGGCCATGATGTGAACCATTGTCTATGAGATGCAGAGGTGCCCAAAGATGTACTTACCAAATCCAATGGATGTGTCATGATGATGGGAACGAGTATTGTTGGGGGGGGGAGAAGGGGGGTGGGGGGGTGGGGTTGAATGGGACCTCACATATATATTTTTAATGTAATATTATTACAAAGTCAATAAAAAAAAAGAAAAAAAATAAAAAGAAAATAAAAAGAAAAAAAAATAAAAAGAAAAAGAAAAAAAAAAAAAGACCAGGCATGGTTCACAGGGCCTAGGGGAGAATTTACACTTGGGATTTGATTTTCTTTTGTTCCTCTCTTCTTTTAGCAGACGAATTGCTGAGTACCATGGGCAACTCCGAATTTCTTTCACCTTCTTCCTGAAGCAGCTTTTCCCTGGTGGTGTGGCCCATGAGGCACTTTGGGCCCCTGTTTCCCATCAAGTGTCGACGAGGAAAGGGGGCCTGAAGCCTCACCTTGGGTCACTTCCCAGACACTGCTTCCCTCTCTAGGGCATGGATTCCTGGAGTCTGGCCACTTTACATTTGCAGTCTAATTTTTTCACCTATGTTAGCTGTTGGATGTTCGTTTTGTTTCCCAGTTGCAGGAAGAGAGGCTGGCCTAAATGTTTGTTACTGCAGAAAATAAAAGTGAGTTAACTCTCTTCCATTTCCAAGTTTCTTTTCAGTAATCGCTCGATCAAATTTTCTTCCCATTTTCCTTGGTTGGAGGGGAGGTTCTGGGATTCAGATACTCAGGGTGGTACAAGGTAATGAGGACAATTTAGGATATGTAAGGAAATGAAAATCAGTTGTGCCCTGACATTCAGCATTAACTACACTGAACGTCTTCTTACATTTATCATTGCATAAGACACTAAACACATAACAATTATGTATAATACTTACTGCTTTGAAAGGTTAGGATTAAATTTCTCTCTGCATTCTTTTTTCATTTAGTTTATGGCTTTTCTTCTTGCCAAAAAAATTTAAAAACACTATTGAATGGATGTGTAAAGATGCATTATAAGGTAATTATTGAATACTTTAAATTGCCTTCAAATTTTTCCTTATTATAGGTAATGATTCAATTGAACTCTTCTCTATAAGTCTTTGCATGAATGGTTATTTTCTTAAGATAGATTCTGAACAGTAGACTTCCTGAGTTAAACATTTACATTTCTATTTACTTATTTATTTACTGTGGTTTTAAAATGGAGGTGAACTTCACCTAACACAAAAGTAACTGTTCTAAAGCAAACAGGTAAGTGGCATTTAATATGCTCGCAGCGTTGGGAATCTCCCAAACACACACCAGCCCCCACAACCCCAGACCTGGCATCCACCAGTCTGCTTTTTTTCTCTATGGATTTACCTATTCTGGTTTATCATATAAATGGAATCACACAACTGGCCACTTCTTCCACTTAGCATGCTATCGAGCTTCATCTACTCTGTAGCATTTATTCTTTTATATGCCTGACTAATACTCTATTGTATGTGTATATACCACAGTTTGGTTACCTCTTAATCCGCTGATGAACATTTGGGTTGCTTCACCCTATTGGTAACAGTGACTAGTGCTGCTCTGAACCTGTGCGTACGTATATTTGCTTGAGTAGTTGTTTTCAATTCTTTAAGGTATATGTTGAGAAGTGTTACTGCTGGTTCATATGGTAATTGTCCCTGTAAATTTTTGAAGAACCCCAAACTGTTTTTACAGTGACTGAACTATTTTACATTCCCACCACTAAAGAAGTTTTTGATAACTGATTCAGTCTCCATCTGTTCTGGGTCTGATCAGACTTTCTTTTTTCAGTCAGTGTTGGTAGTTTGTGTATTTCTAGGGATTTGTCCTTTTTATATAGGTTATCTAATCTGTCGGTGTACAGTTATTCACAGTATTCTCTTGCACTCTTTTTTATTTCTCTTAAATTTGCTGGTGATGCTCCCAAATTCATTGTTGGTTTTAGTTATTAGTCCCTTTTTCTTTTTTTAAAATGGGATCCATTGTTTTTATTATGGAACTAATATATGTTTAACAAAGAAAAGTGAGAACCTTATAAAAATTCAAATAAAATGTACTCATGTCATCATCTGGATGTAATATCAAGTAGGTGCATACCTTTGTATGATATTATTTTCTTATTTTTTTGCTAAGTATTCTTTTATAAAGTACATATTCCACAAAGAATTTAAGTGGTTTGCAAATACCCCACCTTCCCAACTCCTCAAACATCAAGGACCCCTTTTTCCTTAGTTGGACCAAAAATTGCCAATTTTTGCCCATCTTTACAAACAATCGATTTCTAGTTTTTTTTTTCCATTTTCTCTGTGACAGGTGGATTCTATGGGGGCCCCTGCATTCTGGGAGGTGTGTCTAAGACATCCTCAATATATTCCTATTTATTTCTAACAGGTCATGGTGCCCCACCCTTCTGCTGCTCTGAGGATGGTCCCTGAGGCCACAGCCTTCATCTCCATGAGGCATC
This sequence comes from Dasypus novemcinctus, assembly GCF_030445035.2. Classification (NCBI taxonomy): domain Eukaryota; kingdom Metazoa; phylum Chordata; class Mammalia; order Cingulata; family Dasypodidae; genus Dasypus; species Dasypus novemcinctus. Next base: position 51,825 of record NW_026688181.1, on the reverse strand, counting down.
TGAACTAGGAGTGAGGGGAGGAGCCTCTGACTGACAATTCTGCCTGTGACCTCCCAAGGCCGACAGCAAGGACAGCCTTCAGTGGTGCCCGCTCTTTTTAGGGGTGGGACGCTCCCTTAGATTTCTCTCCAAGTCCTCACCTTGACGCCTGGCAGAGCCTCGGACCCCTCCCTGGGCTGACCTCAGTCCACCCCCTCAGATGGAAGTCAGGTAACACCATACCCAGGGACTCGACCTGGGACCTCCTTTGCATCAAGGACCATTTTCTCTGGAGTCTGTGGTTGTAGATCCTGTCAGTCTTTCCTGCGGGACTTTACGTCGAATCCTGGCAGGGCCTGGGACCTCTCCCTTTGTTTATCTGAATCGTTGCTCAGAGGAAGCCTCACTTCCCTCAGAAGCCCATGTCACAAGTCAGGAAACTACATTCGGGGACCCTGCCTGGGGCCTCTCAGGGCAGAAAGAAGGGAGAGGGTGGGCCGGGTCCCCTTCTGCCTGGGGTAGGAAGACCTTCAGTCGTCCCTCACCTTTCTCACTTCCACACTTGGCAGAATCTGTGTCCCCTCCCTCCTCTGACCTGAAGACTGGCTCCTCGGACCAGAGCCCTCCCCTCTTGGGCCATCTGGACAGAAGTCATATACTCCACATCCAGCCACGAGGTCCTGCATCTCCCAGGGCTGATAGCAGGTAGGGAACTGCATTCTATGTGGTCGTGTCTATCTGGGGTGGGAGGACCCCTCCTTCAGGGTCCTCTCCTTGATATCTGGCAGAGCCTGGACCCTCTCCCATTTCCTACTTGAGTTTGTCCTTCATCGACAATAGCCCTCACCTCCATGAGACACCTGAACAAGAAATGACAGGGCTGAGAGGGGAAGGGGACTCCACCTAAGAGACCTTCATGGGTTTATGGGGACTGACATCAGGAGAAGGCCAATTATATTGACTGTGGCTATAATGTTGTCCCAGACCTTTTTTTGTAAATATTATTCTTTCCTCATTGAATGTTCTTGGCACTCATATTGAAATTCAGCTGACCATAGACATGTGGGTTTATTTCTGGACTTGCCATTTATTTCATTTTCAGGCCTAATTTCCCTGCCTGGACTCTTCAGTAAAGTGTTGAAAAGAAGTGGTGGGAATGGTCATCTCTCTGTTGTTTTCATTGTTGTTGTTGTAGGGAGAATACATCCTGTCTTTCACCATTAAGGATGAGTTTAGCCTGGATTTTGTGTGGATGGTTTTATCAGATTGAGAATGTTCCCTTCTATTCCTAGTTTGTTCAATGTTTTTGTCAGGAAAGGGAGTTGAATCTTGTCAAATACTTTTTCTGTTTAGATAATCATGTGCACTTTCCTTTTATTCCGTTGATATGATCTGTTACATTGATTTACTTTTGTATATTGGGCCATCCTTTCATTCCTGGGATAAGCCCTTCTTGGTCATACTGTATAATACTTTCCATATATCCCCTGATATTTTGTTTGCTAGAAAATTGTTAAGGATTTTGTATGTATATTCTTAAATAATAATGATCAGTGTTTTTATTTCCTGTGATGAATTCATCTGTTTTTGGAGTCTGGGAAAACAGGATTAATAGCATGAGTTGGAAAGTATTTTCTCTTCATCTGTTTCTTGAAGAATTTGTGAAGGACTGGCTTTAATTCTTCTTCTGTTTGGTAGAATTTACCAGTGAAGCAGTCTGGTTGAAGGTATTTGTTTATGAGAGATTTTTCAATTACTATTTTAAATTTTTAAATATTTTTAGATGTCAATTGTCATTTTCTATTTACTCTTGAATCAGTTTTGGTAGTTTAGGTCTTTCTCTGAATCTTTCTATTTCCCCCAGGTTATCTAATTTTTAGCATAAAAATATTCATAGTATGACAATATAAAAATTTTTATTTAAGTTGGTAGTAGTGTTTTCTGCTTCATGCCTAATTTTACTGAATTGGGTCTTTGTTCTCTTCTTGGTCTGGTTAAAGTATTGTTTATTTGATATTTTCAAAGAATACACCTTGGAATTGTTGATTTTTCTCTATTTTTTAATACTCACTATTTAATGTGTTCTCCTTTCTTTTCTACTATTTTCTTCCTTCTGCTTGCTCAGGGTTTAGTTTGTTCTTCTTTTTTATAGTCTTAAGTGGGAAATTTAGCTTATTGAGTTGTGATTTTTCCTCTTCAGTTAATTTTTAATTTTTATTTATTTTTTGTTTACTTTATTTATTTATCCCCCCTTCCCCCAGATGCTTTACCCCTCTCTCTAGTCATTCTTTCCTTGCTTGCCTTCTCCAGGAAGCACTGTGTACCCAACTGGGGACCTCCCACATGAGAGGTGAGAGCCCAACGGGCTGAGCCTCATCTGCTCCGCACAGGCTACTGCGTCTTCTAGCTCTGTTGGATCGAGATTTGGCATCTAGGTCTGTTGCACCCAGAGGCGGCAACTGCTTGTCTTCTTTTAGGAGGCACTGGGGCCTGAACCCAGGAACTCCCATGTGGGAGTCAGGCACCCAGGTGGTTGAACTACATCTGCTTTCGTTTCCTCTTTCTCAATAGATACCTTTACAGTTATAAAATTCCATCTCAATTGTTTTAGCTAAAGCCCATAACTTTTTGCAAGTTGTGTTTTTATTTTCATTCATCACATCCTTTGTGAATTCCTGTTTTCCACATTGTATATTATATTCATTTCCTAAAGCTGCTTTCCACATTATCACAAACTGGGTAGCTTATCAAAAACCAACTTTATTCCCTCATAGTTCTTGAGACTAGTAGTAAAAAATCAAGGTGTTAGCAAGGCTATATACCCCATTTTCTTGCTTCTTCCAGCTTCTGGTGGTTGCCAGTATTTCTTGGCTTTCATTGGCTTGCAGATGCAATTTCTGCAATTTCTGCCTCTGTTCTTATATCATGTTTTCCGTGAGTGTCCAAATTTCCCTCTTCTTATAAAGACACCTATCATTGGAATAGGGTCACCCTAGTCTATTATGACCCTCATCCTAATTTTCTTTTTTTTTAAAGTTTTGTAATCTTTTTTTTTTTATTTATTTTTATTTTTTTTATTTATTTATTTTATTGACTTTGTAATAATATTACATTAAAAATATATATGTGAGGTCCCATTCAACCCCACCCCCCCACCCCACCTCCCCCCCCCCCCCCCCCCCCAGCAACACTCGTTCCCATCATCATGACACATCCACTGGATTTGGTAAGTACATCTTTGGGCACCTCTGCACCTCATAGTCAATGGTCCACATCATGGCCCATACTCTCCTCCATTCCATCCAGTGGGCCCTGTGAGGATTTACAATGTCCGGTGATTGCCTCTGAAGCACCATCCAGGGCAGCTCCATGTCCCAAAGCCTCCACCTCTCATCTCTTCCTGCCTTTCCCCATACCCATCAGCCACCATGTCCACTTTTCCCAATCCAATGCCACCTCTTCTATGTGGACATTGGATTGGTTGTGTCCATTGCACCTCTATGTCAAGAGGAGGCTCAGATTCCACATGGATGCTGGATGCAATCCTCCCACTTTCAGTTGTAATCACTCTAGGCTCCATGGTGTGGTGGTTGTCCTTCTTCAACTCCATCTTAGCTGAGTGTGGTAAGTCCAATAAATCATATTGTAGGTGCTGGAGTCTGTTGAGGCTCAGGACCTGGCTATCACATTGTCAGTCCAGAGATTCAAATCCCCTAAATATATCTTAAACCCCAACGTTAACTGCACCTCCAGCACATTAGCATGAAAGTCTTATGAAGGAAGATCCCATCTGAGTCCAGATTCATCACACATAAACACCAGTTCCAAAAAGGGGCCATCTGACCTGGTAGTTAACCCCATCGGCCATGACCATAACTCCCATGGGTCTCTTTAGCCCTCGAAGGAACCGATATCTGGGGGTTGTATCTGCTTTATCTGTCTCTCTGACTCTGCTCAGTTGTGCATGAGGGCAATCCTTCTGCCAGCCTCCAGACTCTTTTTTAGAAACTCGTAGCCATATAAACTCATTTCTCTTTTCCATTTCCCCCTTACTTTAGTTCAAACAGCATTTTAAAGTCATGTTATTTTATGTAGACAGGGATATTCTGCTGATCCACATTGAACCTTCCGTATAAGGTCATTTTCCAGTTGCATCATCAGTTGGTAGTTGATAGTGGTCCCTCGGTGCCAGGGAGGCTCATCCCCGGGTGTCATGTCCCACGCTGGGGGGAAGGCATTGCATTTACATGCTGAGTTTGGCTTCGAGACTGGCCACATTTGAGTAACATGAAGGCTGACAGGAGGAAATTCCCAGGCACAATGTTGCTCTAGGCCTTGTTATTATTTTGGGTTTATCAGCTCACAAGCATAGTCATTAGCATCAGGGGCTCACCGTTGAACCCTCACTCCCTCCCGGTCCCCGCCGCTGTACCTGGGAGACTGTCGCTGCTCCCCTAGGGACCACGACAGAGCACCACTGGCCAGGAACCCAGTACCCCCCCTGCTGTGGTTTTTAATTGTTGCCACTATGAGTATATCCAAACATTACCATGCACCCTGGACATATGTTCTGTACAGCTCCCTGTCAGCCATATATCACCTGTCATTGGTATCCCATACCAGTATCCCTCCATTGCCATTGTTGAAACACTCTGTGATCCAGAACTCCCCGAAATTTGAAGCCCAATATAATGTCATGGTCCCTTACTAGGGAATGGCATATAGCGAGGGATTTAAAGGTTAGATAAAGAACTTGGATAAAGTTAGATAAAGAACTTAGATAAAGAATGTTGACTTGAAAAATTTCTACATCCTATCTTTTTTTTTTTTTCCCCCCTAATTATTCAGCTTCTCTTCACAGGAGTCCTAGACCACAGCAATGCATATATATAATATACAGCACTCCCATACATCCCCCACAAAAACCTTTTTCCTTCCAGAGCAATACACTTACACCCTATTCACATCATATTTACTTAACGTGATGTACAGAGTCTGAGACATTAGGTTTCTAACAAGGTGACATCTGTGCTTACATTATGGTGCATACTTTAGGATACACAGTTCTTTACATTCTTAGTTATCCTATGTTTTACATTATGGTTTACATTATCAGTCTGTCATCTCCTATATGTTATGGTGTAATATTACATGTTTTATATCCATCCTTGTGTACTCTCAAGAAACTCCTCTCTTACCCCCCATTTACCTTGGTTCCACACATTTAACGTCCATTTTCCCTTCCACCTTGGTGCCCACAGTGACAGCCAACCTCCGTTTCCTGAGGAGCCACTTCCAGAGATAGATGGAATAGTGTTCAGGGCCTAACTTGCTCAACTGCCCCAATGCCCTGGGAGCCACCCTTTCTCTCGAGGGATACAGTTCCCTCTATTTGGTGGCATCAGTCCTCCCCAGGATGTGGGTCCACCCCCACTCTCACTACTTGTGTTTCTACCCCATGGTGACACCCACTCTGGCAGAATGAGCATTTAGACATTCCCCAGGAGCCCGTCCTGTATCAGACCCTCCCCTCCGAGCATTCTAAACAGGTAACCCTCTTTATTATATTTTGATATGATTTTCTCGGCATTTTACTCTCCACCAACACCTAACCCTCTCCTGTGTTCGTATGCTACCACTCCCTCCCCCCACTTTTGGGCAATGTCACCCATCCGTCCCTCCCCAGCCACCCTCAAACCCGCAAAGCCCCAACCAAAGGCAACCCCTTGCCCCCCTTTTATCTCTTCTTTGTGTTCATACTTACCACCATCTCGTCTTAAATTCCACCCCTGCAGACATCGGCTCATATCCTTCCTCCACCCTCCGATTTCCTGTAAGCCTATCGTTCAGTCTCTTGCTATCTAAGGCAGCTTGTTTATTTCATATCATTGAGGTCATGTAGTATTTGTCCTTCAATGTCTGGGTTGCTTCACTCAACATAAGATTCTCAAGATTCATCCATGTTATCACATGTGTTTGTAGTGTGTTTGTTCTTACAGCCGAGTAGTATTCCATTGTGTGTATATACCACATTTTATTGATCCACTCATCTGTTGATGGGCATTTGGGTTGATTCCAACTTTTGGCAATAGTGAACAATGCTGCTATGAACATTGGTGTACATATATCTGTTTGTGTCCTTGTTTTCAGTTCTGCTGGGTATATACCCAGCAGTGGTATTGCTGGGTCATATGGCAAATCTATGGCTAGTTTTTTGAGAAAACGCCATACTGTCCTCCAGAACGGTTGGATCCTTCTGCATTCCCACCAGCAGTGGATGAGTGTTCCCCTTCCTTCACATCCTCTCCAGCACTTGTATTCTTCTGTTTTTTTCATAGCTGCCAATCTTATGGGTGTAAGATGGTATCTCATTGTAGTTTTGATTTGCATTTCCCTGATAGCTAGAGATTTGGAACATTTTTTCATGTGCTTTCTTGCCATTTGTATTTCTTCTTCGGAGAAGTGTCTGTTTAAGTCTTTTTCCCATTTTTTGAATGGGTTGTTTATCTTTTTATTTTCAAGATATAGAAGTTCTTTATATATGCAAGTTATAAGTTTCTTATCAGATATATGATTGCCAAATATTTTCTCCCACTGTGTGGGCTCCCTTTTTACTTTCTTGACAAACTCCTTTGAGGTGCAGAAGGCTTTTATTTTGAGGTAGTCCCATTTATCTATTAGTTCTTTTGCTGCTCGTGCTTTTGGTGAGATATTCATAAATCCATTTCCTATTACAAGGTCCTGTAGATGTTTCCCTACACTGCTTTCTAAGGTTTTTATGGTCTTGGCTCTTATATTTAGGTCTTTGATCCATCTTGAGTTGATCTTTGTATAAGGTGTAAGATGGTAATCCTCTTTCATTCTTCTACATATGGCTATCCAGTTCTCCAGACACCATTTGTTGAATAGGCCACTCTCTCCCAGTTGAGAGGGTTTGGTGGCTTTATCGAATATTATGTGGCTGTATATGTGAGGTTCTATTTCAGAGCTTTCAATTCGATTCCATTGGTCTATGTGTCTCTCCTTATGCCAATACCATGCTGTTTTCACCACCGTAGCTTTGTAGTATGTTTTGAAGTCAGGTAGTGTGATTCCTCCAATTTCGTTTTTCTTTTTAAGTATGTCTTTGGCTATTCGGGGTCTCTTTCCTTTCCAAATAAATTTCATAGTTAGTTTTTCTAGTTCCTTAAAGAAGGCTGCATTGATTTTTATTGGGATTGCATTGAATGTGTAGATCAGTTTTGGTAGGATAGACATCTTAATAATATTCAGTCTTCCTATCCATGAACAAGGAATAGTCTTCCATTTATTTAGGTCTTCTTTGATTTCCTTGAACAATCTTGTATAGTTCTCGGTGTATAAGTTCTTTACCTCTTTAGTTAGATTTATTCCTAAGTATTTGATTTTTTTATTTACTATTGTGAATGGTATTTGTTTCTTGATTTCATCCTGATCTTGCTCATTATTAGTGTACAGAAATGCTACTGATTTTTGCGCATTGATCTTATAACCTGCGACTTTACTAAACTCATTTATGAGTTCTAGAATCTTCGTTGTAGATCTCTCAGGGTTTTCTATGTATAGGATCATGTCATCTGCAAATAATGAAATTTTGACTTCTTCCTTTCCAATTTGAATGCCTTTTATTTCTGGTTCTTGCCTCAGTGCTCGAGCAAGTACTTCTAAGACAATGTTAAATAGGAGTGGAGACAGTGGGCATCCTTGTCTTGTTCCTGAGTTTAGAGGGAAGGAGTCTAGGATTTCTCCATTGTAAACAATATTGGCTTTAGGTTTTTCATATATAGTCTTTATCATGTTCAAAAAATTCCCTTGTATTCCAATCTTTTGGAGTGTTTTTATCAAGAAAGGGTGCTGTATTTTGTCAAATGCTTTTTCTGCATCAATAGATATAATCATGTGATTTTTTTCCTTCAATCTGTTTATATGGTGTATTACGTTGATTGATTTTCTTATGTTAAACCATCCTTGCATACCTGGGATGAATCCCACTTGGTCGTGGTGTATAATACGTTTAATGTGTTGTTGAATACGATTAGCAAGTATTTTGTTAAGTATTTTTGCGTCTAGATTCATTAGAGAAATTGGTCTGTAATTTTCCTTTCTTGTGATGTCTTTGTTTGGCTTTGGTACTAGGGTAATGTTGGCATCATAGAGGGAGTTGGGTAATGTTCTTTCTGTTTCGATGTTTTGGAATATTTTCAGCAGGATTGGTGTCAGTTCTTTCCGGAATGTTTTGTAGAATTCACTTGTGAAGCCATCTGGCCCTGGGCTCTTCTTAGTTGGGAGATTTTTAATAACTGATTCTATCTCTCTGCTTGTGATTGGTTTGTTAAGATCATCAATTTCTTCTTTCGTCAATATGGGCTGCTTATGTGTTTCTAGGAATTTGTCCATTTCCTCTAGATTGTCATTTTTGTTGGAATATAGTTTTTCAAAATATCCTCTTATGATAGTCTTTATTTCTGTGGGGTCAGTTGTGATATCGCCTTTCTCATTTCTTATTTTGTGTATTTGCATCTTCTCTCTTTTTTTCTTTGTTAGTGTTGCTAAAGGTTTGTCAATTTTGTTAATCTTCTCAAAAAACCAGCTCTTGGTCTTGTTTATCTGTTCAAGTGCTTTCTTATTTTCTATTTCATTTAGTTCTGCTCTTATCTTTGTTATTTCCTTCCTTCCTCTTCCTGTTGGGTCACTTTGTTGTTGTTTTTCTAATTCCTTCAAATGTGCAGTTAGTTCTTCAATTTTTGCTCTTTCTTCTTTTTTGATATATGAATTTATGGCTATAAACTTCCCTCTCAGTACTGCTTTTGCTGTATCCCATAAATTTTGGTATGTTGTGTTATCATTATCATTTGTTTCAAGGTAGTCATTGATTTCTTTTGAGATTTCCTCTTTGACCCACTGTTTTTCTAAGAGTGTGCTGTTTAATTTCCAAATCGTGGGGTGAAATCTGGGCTTCTGTCCCTTGCAAATCTCCAGCTTGACTCCACTGTGGTCAGAGATAATGTTTTGTATGATTTCAATCTTTCTGAATTCGTTCAGCCTTTCTTTGTGGCCTAGCATATGATCTATCTTGGAGAATGATCCATGTGCGCTTGAGAAAAATGTATATCCTGCTGTGTTTGGGTGTAGCGATCTATATATATCTATTAGATCCAGCTCCTCTAATATACTATTCAGATGTTTTGTTTCTTTGGTGATTCTCTTTTGAGATGTTCTGTCCAGAGTTGATAGTGGTGTATTAAAATCCCCCACTATAATTGTAGATGTATCTATTCTTTCACTTAGTTTTTCCAGCGTTTGCCTGACGTATTTAGAGGCACCCTTGTTAGGGGCATAGATATTTATGATTGTTCGATCTTCTTGCCAGATTTTCCCTTTCACTAAAATGTAGTATCCTTCTTTGTCTCTCACAATTGTTTCACATTTAAAGTCTATTTTGTCTGATATTAATATAGCTACTCCTGCCTTTTTTTGGTTATTGTTAGCTTGTATGATTGTTTTCCAGCCATTCACTTTCAATCTCCATGCGTCTCTGGGTCTAAGATGTGTCTCTTGTAGACAGCATATGGATGGGTCATATTTCCTTATCCAATGTCCCAGTCTGAATCTTTTGATAGGTGAGTTTAATCCGTTGACATTCAGTGTTATTACTATCAAGGAATTATTTGTGTTAGCCATATTTTGATTGGATTTGTGTTTGTCATATTTTGTTTGTATATTTTTTTTTGTCTTTTTTGTTATTGTTGTTGGTCTTATACTCTCCTCCAACTCTGCCTTTCCTGTTTTCTTCTTTCTTCCTGTAGAACTCCCTTTAGAATTTCTTGAAGGGGAGGTTTCTTGTTGGTATACTCTTTCAGTTTCTGTTTGTCTGCGAATATTTTGAACTCTCCATCATGTTTGAATGCTAATTTAGCTGGATAGAGTATTCTTGGTTGGAAATTTCTTTCCTTTAGTACCTTGACTATATCATACCACTGTCTTCTTGCCTCCATGGTTTCAGAAGAGAAATCAGCACTTAATCTAATTGAGCTTCCCTTGTATGTGATGGTTTTCTTTTCTCTTGCTGCTTTTAGGATTTTCTCTTTGTCTTGAGCCTTGGATAATTTGACAAGTATATGTCTTGGGGTGGGCCTGTTGGGGTTTATGACTTGTGGAGTGCGCTGTGCTTCTTGGATATGTACATCTGTCTCTTTCAGTAGATTTGGGAAGTTTTCAGCCATTATTTCCTGCAACACTCCTTCTGACCCCTTTCCCTTCTCTTCACCTTCTGGAATGCCTATAATACGTATGTTTGAGTGTTTTGCATTGTCATTCAGGTCCCTAAATCCTAATGGGATTTTTTCTATCTTCTTATTGACCCCTTCTACTATCTGTTTGATTTCTGATATACTGTCTTCCACATCACTAATTCTCTGCTCTGTCTCTTCTAGTCTGCTGATATTTGCTGCAAGTGTATTTTTGATTTCTTGAACTGTGGTGTTCATTCCCATCATATCTGTTATGTTTTTGCGTATGTCTGCAATTTCCCCTCCAAGTGATGTCTTCATGTTGTTAACCGCTTTCATTACTTCGTCAAATTTGTCGGTGATAAATGTTCTGAGATCTTTCATTGCTTGTGCCAAGTTTTGCTCCCCTTCGTGATTATTGGTTTGTTGATTGGATTCAGCCATGTTTTCCTGATTACTGGTTTGGTTTGTAGATTTTTGTTGCTTTCTGGTCATCTCTTTATCTTGACGGATTTAATCAGTTCCTTAGCTTCTTTGTCTGCTCTTGGAGGTTAATTAGCTGTTATTTTTGCATCGGTGTTATATCTTCTCTTTGTCACTTTTTTCTTCTTATTCTAGTTTCTTGTTGTTGGTTAAGTTCACTTTAAAGGAAAGTATTAGTGTTGGGGGAAGGCAAGTGTAAGCAAGGGAAAAGTGTAAAGTAATATTGGTGATATATGTTAACAAAGCAAGAATATGAGATCTGGGAGGATGGAGGTTAGATTTATGTAAATTGTGTAGAGTTATAGCAGTAGGTAGAGTACCTATTATGAGGTAGGTGATTGAATATAGGAGGCTTATGGTATGAGCTAAAAAGCTATTGATTTCGTGAGAGAGGGAAAGAGAAAAAAATGTGGTAATAGTTTCAAGCGTGGATAACAGACAGAAAACAAAACATAGGTATTAGAAATGAAGACTTAGACCCTTCGTGGATCGAAGAAAGGGAGGTGTGAGGTGGAATATGGGAGAGCCAGTAGATGGTGGCGGATATCAAGATGTAGGGGCAAGAGGATAGTGCAGGTAGGCTAAATCAGTTCACACAGAAATGAGGCAGTGGAGGATGGGAAAATCCAGCAAATATGAGGTGTTCCCTGTAGCACCTATTGTGTACTTGAATTAAAATAAAATAAGTGGAAAATGAGGGACAAGAGGGAAAGAGAAAACCGAAAAAAAAACACTAATTATAATAAAGAAAAAAAGAAAGACAAGAAGAAAGGAAGAAAGAAAAAGAAGATAGGTACACGGTGGGGAACAGATAGGGGGAAGAGAGATACAGGTATACAAGTGTCACAATTACAACACTATCTAAAACAACAAGCAAAAAAACCCCTAAATAACTGTATAAAAAAAAAAAAGGGACTTTGGGGGGCACGCTAGGAGAAAAGACTAGGGGATAATGCAATATTAGCAATCAGGGCGTCAAAAAGAGTAAAAAATAAGATAAAGTGAAAATAAAAACAAAACAATATGAACCAATAAAGATAAAACGCAAACGTTAAGGTCCAGAGCATTCAAGGACCCCAGGTAGACCCCAGGGCGTGATGGATTCGGGGGTGGAAAGTCTGAGACACTGAAGACTCAAGAGGTGTGAGTCTGGGGTGTGGACCGCCAGAGTCCAGGGGACCCAGACCTGGCAACCTCAAATCTGGTCCACAGAAAGCTTAGGAGCCCCGCAGTGCAACACAGCCTTCAAGGATCCCCGTAGCTGGGTGCCAGCCCCGTGGGGGAAGATAGATCGGCGAATTCTATATTGAATGTCTGATCTCTGAAATTCACCTAACTCCTCAGGGTATCCACCTAACTCCTCAGGGTATCAGCCTTTGGACAGCTCCCTCCCTGTGCTCCCACGCAACGGCCACTTGAGGGCGCCTCTACACCACGGCCAGTTCAATGACCCAGATCCCAAGCCCCGCCGGGTGGGGTGGGCTTCCGCTGGAAACGCCGAAAACAGACTCTAAGATCCGAAATCCCAAACTTCGCAAAATATTCCCCAATCAGCTTCTAGACGTGTCTTCCTCCCTCACTGCACCCTACAACAGTCTCCCAATTGTGTCCCCTTATTGTCCAAAATCCAATTCCGTTGCAGATCGGCAGCCGGACCTGTGGGGATGGGGCTCCAGGCGGAAGCGCTACTCCCCCCCTCCCTCATCCTAATTTAATAACATCCTCCAAGATCCTATTTCTAAATAAGTTCACATTCACAAGTACTTGAAGTGAAGACATGAACATCATTTTGGGAAACACAATGCAACTCACAACAGGTATTTAGGAGTATTCTTAAAATTTCCAAATATTTGTGAATTTCCAAATATTCCTTACATTATAGAATTCTAATTTCATTCCATTGTGGCTGGAGTACATGCTTTGTACGATTACAATCTGTCAAAATTTATGGAGACATTTTTTTATATCCTAGTACATTATCTGTCCTGATAACTTTCCATGTGCTCTTGAGGAGACTAAATATCCTTCCTTTGGTAGATCGGGAGATGTACAGATGTTTGCTATGTCTAGTTATTTTATAGTGTTCAGTTCTTCTGTTTCCTTGTTGATCTTCTTTCTTGTTGTTCTAGGCATTATTAGAATTGGTTTTCAACAAATGCCCTTGAGGAAAAGAATTTTTCTCCTGAATAAGCAAAAGCCAGGTCAAATAAAGACAGTCTAAGAAAACCTTCTTCCAGGAAACAAACAGATAGTTCAAATAATGAAAATTCCCTAGGACTGGGCATTGGAAGAGCTCCAACCCTATTCTTCATCCTCATGCTTTCCAGGATACTGGCTTTCATGGTGATTGTAGGCTGTTAGTTTTCATGGCTACTGTGGAGATAAAGAATGTGGGCATGGGAATAAGGCAAGGGAGGAAGCTATTAAACTCTCTGTTTTCACCTAGACTGATCCGTTTTTCTTTAGTGAACACTCCCTGGATTGCTGCAAGCATTTTGTTATCTTCCAGTATCCTGAAAAAAATGATTCTGACCATTTTTGCCTGAATATCATTGCTTTTAGGGAACAAGGGGTTTTCAGAGGTCTTTAGTCGTACGTTTTCCCTCACATGACTCTATTTTAACTTTTAAAAGAGGAACATTACATGCTTCCGTTGGAATCCTGCACTGAAGTCATTTTCCCTTAGACTTATGCACAGGGCTTACATTTCGCCAAGATTTTTATTTGTACTCTGTAAAACTGAAGCACCTTAAAACAAAGCCTCTCCTGCAGAGTCACTGGAGTCATTCTTCTGTGACGGTAGAGTAGAAAAATGACCAAAATTTCTTTTTTCTTGTTTGCCTTCTCCTTCTTTTTCTTCTTCACTACTTCATATAAAAAATACAAGAGGGTGAGTAGGTGTAGCTCAGTGGTTGAACACCTGCTTCCCATGTACTAGGTCCCAGGTTCATTGCCCAGTACCTGCTAAAAAATACATGACTATTGTAAATAATGGGTAAAATACCTGTAAGAGCAACAACTAATATGAAGATCTCAATCCCATGATGTATTGTTTAATCTGCCCTTCCATTTTTTTTAAATACCATGTACCTCTAGCGTCTTAACCTGTTTAGGGTTCAAAACCAGTTAACATTTTCTTATTTTTAAAATTAAAACTGGTTAACCTTTTAACTGCTGATATTTCTGATATTACCTCATAGTAGCTGGTTCTATACAGTGCAGGGTGTCCATGGCCTCTTGCATTGTTCATTGAGAACCTTTCACAGTTCCCCAGAATTCCCCCAAGAAGTTACTACTCTTGTTTGAAATCTACCATCTCAATTCCAGTGTTCAGATTTGGAACCAGAACCAGCTACATTTGAAATAACCAAATTAGAATTCCTGGCATTGAGCCACAATCTCTACTTCAAGTTTCCCTATTCTCATATTGGGTTCCCATTAAGGGGATTTTTTCATCATAATTTGAGTTTTGGAAAGATAACATTTCAACTCAACTGATTTTTAGGCATAAAAAGCAATTTGAGTCAGAAACTTCAACCAATATTTAAAAATATATGTAAATTACATTTTAGGACTTCTATGAAACAGGAAAACATTGAAGACAACAATTATGATGTTTAAAGACAGAAAGTAAGTAGAGAAGAAAATAAGGAAGGAGTGGGAATGATTGTGACTTTTGGACTTCTGAGCAGCCAGAAAAGTGAACAGAGAAACACCAAGCAGAGCAGTCTGTGAAGCCCTGACTGGCCTTCCCAGATCCTGTGTGGGCTACCACCTCTAGCACTGTCCTTTAAAATGTTGATTAGAAGATTAACCACCTTTCTAGCTCCTTAAGGACTTTTTCTCCTTAGTTTGAAGGGCTTATGTGAGTTCTGAGACTAAGCGTATAACAGACTTAAAATATTCTAAGTTCTTTTTGTTGCTTTTGGGTTGTTTCTGTTGATAGGAGGTTTCGAGACAGATGACTCTAAGTGTTTGAACCAGTTTGATACTTACAGTCACTTCCTATGAGAGCTGCACTAAATTCCCAAGACCTTTGTTCACTTTTACCTCGCTAACCCAAGGTTGCATTGCACTGGGTTTATACTATACATCTCTTACTACCATTTAGAAATTATGAGTTATAGTTACTGGACTGTAAAATTCTCTGGGACTGTGCTTGTATTTGTTCTTATTTTCCTAAGACAATGCTTGCCATATTGAATGACTTCAGTAAATAATTGTTGAGTGACTCTGTCACTGATTAATCAACATAAGGAATGGATTTAGGAAAGATATTACCTTCACTTTGACATGCCATTGTCAAAATATAGTTCTCCTGCTAACTAGAAATAAACATCAATTAAAATTCACATCTAATTGGTTAACTTCTGCTACTTCTTGCTGTTATTTAAAAAATTGCAATACTCAAAGTCTTGGAACCTGATGCAAAGTAATGGAAATTTATAAAAGACATAGAAAGAACATAATTGACAATCTAGTCTGAAACCAAGCTAAATTGGACTTTATGTTGATGACAGAAAAGAAAGAGAGCAGATTCCAAGTTTAGGGAGTGAAGCTATGTGAAAGGGAAGGAAAACCAAAGTAGCTATATATAGACTCTTTAATTTTTATAGCAATTGAATTATTCATCATTATAAACTGGTTGATATCTTTCAAAAAAATTTATTAACATTTTAATTTTAAGTATGTCACAATTAGTTAAGCTTTAGATGGTTGACTTATTGACAAAGGTTTCTAAAGCACCCGCAAAAGGTGATGAATAGGAGATAGTAAGTCATTCCCAGTACAGAAAAATTGTTCCGTCTCCCTTAGCTATATCACTTTGAACAGTGTGCAGTTTTTATATTTTAAATCAATTTTATTGAAACGTATTCACAAACGATACAGTCCATCTAAACTGTACAATCAATGGCTTTTGGTATAATCACAGATTGTACATTCATCACTGCAGTCAATTTTAGAATATTTTATTACGCCTAAAAGAAAAGAAAAACATATACATTCGTAGTCACATCTCAATCCCTCTATCCTTAACCTGCCATAAATAACTGTTCATTTATTTCTGTAATTATAAACTTACTTTTATAGAAAGGAGTCAAATAATATATAGTACTTCCTGTCTGGTTTCTTTTACTTAGCATGATTCCTTTTTTCCTACCATTATTTGGTTAATATTAATACATTATTCGTCCCTATAGTCTATGGTTTGCTTTAGTTGCATTTTCACCCAAATATCACCCTATTTTAACATCTTGTAATGTAATGCACATTTGTTGTAAACATTTTTATATTGGCACCATTAACTATACTCATTATCCAAAAGAAAGTTTGCTCTGTTCTACAGTGCCATGTTTCATCCTTTAGCTTTCCTTCTAGTTACATACACGACTTTACACTTTCCTTTTCAACCACTATTATACCCATTTATTAGCACTGCAAATTACAATCACTAAAATGTGCTATCACCTCTATCCATTTCCAAACATTTCCAAACAACCCTTTTACAGATTCTTCACAATTAAGCATCGGCTTTTCATTCTTTATCATCATTCTTTCTTCTGGTGACCTATATTCTAGCTATTAAATCACAGAGTTTGCAAATTAAATTGGATATTATTAGTGAAATCATTCAATATTTGCCCTTTTGTGTCTGGCTTGCTTCACTCAAAATGTTGTCCTCAAGGTTCATCCATGTTGTCGTACGGCTTACGACTTCATTTCTTCTTACATCTGAATAATATTCCATAGTATGTATATACCATGATTTGCTTATCCATTCATTGGTTGATGGACACCTGATTGTTTCCATCTTTTGGCAACTGTGAATATTGCCACTGTGAACATCGGTGTGCAGATGTTGGTTCGTGTCCCTGTTCTCATTTCTTCTGGGTATATACTTAGTAGTGGGCTGGCCAGATCTCTCTTAACTTCTTTAGGAGTCAGTAAACAGTCTTCCACAGCAGATGCACCAATTCTAGGTTCCTACTAACAGTGAATAAGTATTCCTGTTTTTTCACATACTCTCCAACACTTTTAATTTGATCGTTTTGTAATAATTGCCATTCTAATGGATATGAAATGATATCTCATTGTACTTTTGATTTGCATTTCCCTAATAACTTGTGATGTGGAACATTTTTTCATGTCTTTTTTCACTATTTGTATTTCCTCTTTGGAAAATGTTCATCGCTCATTTTTTAATCATATTACTTGTCTTTTTATCATTAAGTTGTAAAATACCTTCATATATCATGCATATTAAGCCCTTATCAACAATTTGATTTCCAAATACTTTATCCCATTGAGTAGGTTACCTTTTCACCTTCTTGACAAAGTCTTTTCAAGCACAAAAGCCTTTAATTTTGAGGAGGTTCCAAATTATCAGTTTTTTCTTTCATTATGTGTGCTTTGGGTATAATGATTAAGAACGCACCTCCTATCACCAAATCTCAAAGATGCTTTCCTATATTATCTTCCAGTAGTTTTATGGTCCTGCCTTTTATTTTTCGATGTTTGATTCATTTTGAGTTGATTTTTGTCTGGAGAATGAGATGTGGTTGTCTTTCATTCTTCTCATTACAGGTATCCATTTCTCCCTGCACCATTTATTGAAGAGAATGTCTGTCTTGATGAGTGGACTTGGTAGCCTTGGGAAAAGTCAATTGACCATAGAGGTGAGGGCCTATTTCTGAACTCTCAATTTGATTCCATTAATCAATGGTTCTACCTTTATGCCAAGACCATGTCTTTTTGACCACTGTAGATTTGTAATATGCTTTAAGGTGGGGAAGTGGATGACTTTTATTTATTTCTTCTTGTCTAATTGCTCTAGCTAGACCTTCTAGGCCAATGTTGAATAACAGTGGTCACAGTGGCCATCCTTATCTTGTTTCTGATCTTAGAGAGAAAGCTTTCAGCCTTTCCCCAAAGAGTACAATGCTGGCAGTGGGATTTTCATGTATGATCTGTTTCATGTAGAGGAATTTTCCTTTACTTCCTATATTTCAAAGACTTTTTTTTAATCAAGAAAGGATGCCAGATTTATTTAAATGACTTTTCTGCCTCGATTGAAATGATCATGTGGTTTTCCTTCTGTAATTTTGTAAATATGATGTATTATATTAATTCATTTGCGTTGAACCACTCTTGCATACCCATGCTTTTGAATTTGATTTGCAAGTAGTTTGTCGAGAATTCTTGCATCTGTATTCATTGGGGCGATTGGCCTGTAAGTTTCTTTTCTTGCATTATCTTTATTTGGCTTTGGTATTAGAGTGAAGTTAACATCATACAATGAGTTAAGGAATTTCCTTCCCCGTCAATTTTTTGGAAAAAAATTGAGCAAGATTAGTATTAGTTTTTCTCAAAATGATTGGTGAATTCACCTGTGAATCTATCTGGTTCTGGGTTTTTCTTTGTTGGGAAGTTTTTGATGACTGCTTCAATCTCTTTCATTGTGTTTGGTTTGCTGAGGGGTTATATATCTTCTGGGATCAGTATAGATTGTACATTTCTAGGAATTTACCCATTTCATCTAGGTTCTCTAATTGATATGTACACAGTTTTTAATAATATCCTCTTAGGATCGTTTTTAATTCTGTGGGGTCCATAGTAATGCCTCCCCATTCATTTCTGATTTTATTGATTTGCTCTTCTCTTTTTTTTGTTTTTGTAAGTCTAGCTAAGTGTTTGCTGATTTTATTGACCTTCTCAAAGAACTAACTTTTCATTTTGTAATTATTCCTTTTTTGTTGTTGTTCTCAATTTCATTTATTTCTGCTCTAATCTTTGTTACTTCTTTCCTTCTGCATGCTTGGGATTAGCTGTTATTTTTCTCATTTTTCCAGGTGTTCATTTGGTCTTTGATTGCAGCTTTTTCTTCCTTTTTAATATAACTGTTTAGAGCTATAAATTTCCCTCTTAGCACTGTGTTTGGTGCATCCCATAGTTTTGATATGTTACAGTCTCATTTTCATTTGTCTTCAGATATTTATTGATTTTTCTGTCAATATTTTCTTTGACCTGATAATTGTTTGAGTGTGTTGTTTAGCCTCTATGTATGTGTGGATTTTCCTATTCCTCACCTATTATTGATTTCCAGCTTCATTCCATTATGATCAGAAAAAATATTTTGTATAATTTAATCTTTTTAAATTCTTGAGGTCTGTTTTGTGAACCAACATGTGGTGTATCCTTGAGAAAGAGGCATGAGCACTTGAGAAGAAGTTGTATCATGCTTATTTAGGTGCAACAAATTGCAGTGTAATGTTCTCTTATGCTTGTTAGGTCTAGCTTGTGTATCATATATTGGTCAAGTTTGTTTCCTTTTTGATCTTCTCTCTAGTTCTATCTATTAGTGTGCCTGGAATATTGAAGTCTCCAACTGTTATTTTAGAATTGTCTCTTTCTCTCTCCAGTTTTGCCAGTTTTTGATATCTGTAATTTGGGGAATCCTTGTTAGGTGCATCAGTATTTATGATTTTTATTTCTTCCTGATTAATTGCCCCTTTTATTAATAAATAATGGCCTTGCTTATCTCTTATAATATTTTTGCATTTAAAAGTCTGTTTTATCTGTATTAGTATAGGTTCTCCTCTTTTTTATTCCCTTTGGTTACTGTTTGCGTGAAATATCTTTTTCCAACCTTTCAATTTCAGCTTATTTTTATCTATCAGTCTAAGTATGGTAAGTCTCTTCTAGACAGCATGTTGATGACTCATGTTTTTTTCTCAAAGTGTACACTCAGTTGTATTGGTTATCAATCAAATAATTGTGCATTCATCACTTCAATCATTATTAGAGCATTTTCATTTTTCCAATAATAATAAAAACAAATAAGACAAAAAACCCTCATCGCATGGGCAGTTCCTAATAGGGAGTTCAGAAAAGTGTGCCAGCTTTCAGTGTTATTGCAAGTAGTTATGAATCTTGTTCTTCACAGAGTGAAGTACAACAGTAGCCGTTGGCCCTGGGGGGAGGGGAAGGGGAATTAGAGCAGATGGAGTGACTCATGTTTTTTATCCATTCTGTCAGCCTGTGTGTTTTGTTTAGGAAAATTAATCCTTTAATATTCAATGTCATTACTGTGGAGACATTGCTTACTTGGACCATTTTATCCTTTGGCTTTCAAATGTCTGTCGCGGTTTGATATTATTAATGAATTCGAAAAAGAAATATTGGATTATGTTTGTAAACTGATCTTTTCCTCTGAACATATTAGATAATATTGGATTCATAGGTTTACCTGATTAAGTAATTATGTAAACCTCTTGTGCCAGTAGGGCATGACAAAGGACAGAGTGAAGGGGTCTGAATGTTTGAGTTTTTGACGTTGGATATTGATGCTGAAGCCTTAAGCTGGAGCCCCAGAGGAAACAAAAGCAAGCCCCAGGAAGAAAGAAACCTGAGGCCAGGAAAAAAGAAGCCTGAGGAAGGGAGGAACCCCGGAAGCCTGAACCTTCACAGACCTCAGGAGCCGTCTTGCTAAAACACTTGAATATATACTTTGGTGAGGGAAGTAACTTATGCTTTATGACCTGGTATCTGTAAGCTCCTACCCCAAATAAATCCCCTTTATAAAAACCAACCAGTTTCTGGTATTTTGCATCAGTACCCCTTTGACTAATAAATACAGTAATTCTAAATTTAGCTACCTGAGGAACTGCCAAACTATTTTCCTCAGTGACTACACCATTTTACTTTCCCAACAGCAGTAAAGGAGTGTTCCTAGTTCTTCATATCATCTCCAATACTTGTAATTTTCTATTTTTTAGTAGTACCCATTCTAGTGGGTGTGAAATGATGTCTCATTATGATTTTGACTTGCGTTTCCCTAATAGGTAGTGATGTTGAGCAACTTTTCATGTGCTTTTTAGCCACTTGAATTTCCTCTTGGGGAAATGTTTATTTGAATCTCTTTTTTTAAAGATTTATTTATTTATTTATTTCTCTCCCCTTCCCCCCCCACTCCGGATGTCTTTTCTCTGTGTCTATTTGCTATGTCTTCTTTGTCCGCTTCTGTTGTTGTCAGCGGCACAGGAATCTGTGTTTCTTTTTGTTGCCTCATCTTGTTGTGTCAGCTCTCTGTGTGTGTGGCACCATTCCTGGGCAGGCTGCACTTTCTTTTGCGCTGGACGGCTCTCCCTACGGGGCGCGCTCCTTGCGTGTGGCGCTCCCCTACATGGGGAAACCCCTCCGTGGCACGGCACTCCTTGCGTAAATCAGCACTGTGCATGGGCCAGCTCCACACGGGTCAAGGTGGCCCAGGGTTTGAACCACGGACCTCCCATGTACCGATGGACGCCCTAACCACTGGGCCAAGTCCACCACCTATTTAAATCTTTTGTCTACTTTTAATTGCGTTGTCTTTTTATTTTTGAGTTGTTGGTTTTTTTTTAATATATTCTGGATATTAAACTCTTAACTGATATGTGGTTTCCAAATACTTTCTCCTACTAAGGAGTTTATTTTTCACTTTCGTGACAAAGTACAAACTTTTAATTTTTGAATTTTAAATCTTAAAGCACCTGTATGATGGTCCCAGGAGATCAAAAGAGCATCCTGGAACATCCTTGAAAGAATGAAGGGAAGAGACTGCCCATCTGCAGTGAAAATTCATGAGTAGAGCACTCCACACCACAGAGGCCAGTGTCCATCTTGCACTGGTGGCACAAGCCTCCCTGGGAGCTGTTCTGTGGCTGGAGTTGGAAGCTCCATTTCCAAAAGCAGGGGAGGAGGAGATGGTCAGGCACAGACTTCAGCTACTCTTTGGTCATTTAGCTGGTTAAGGTATAATCCTAAGAACAGCAGACCAGCAGAATATCTCATTCTACATATAAAACCAGGAGTTAAAAATGTTTTCTTACCTGAAAATAAAGGGGGAAATGGAAAGGACAAATGAGTTTATATGGCTATGAGTCCCCAAAAAGAGCTAGGAGGTTATCAGAGGGGTTGCCTTTATGCACACCTCAGCAGAGTCCCAGAGACAGATAAAGTAGATACAACTCAGGTATTGGTTCTTCTGAGGGCTACAGAGACCCACAGGTTCTATGGTCATGGCAGATGGAGTTCAGTGCCATCTCAGTTGGCCCTTCCTTGGAGTTTGTGTTTCTGTGTGATGGAGCTGGACTTAGATGTGATCTTTGTCCACAAGCCTCTCCTGTTACTTTTACCAGAACTGTAGTTGGTGCTGGGGTTTAGTGAATACCCAGGTGACTTGAATCTCTGGACTGACCATGTGAAAGCCAGGCCCTGAGCCTCAACAGACTTCAGCTGCTACACTCTGGTTTATTGGACTTACTCCACTCAGCTAACATGGAGTTGAAGAAGGTCACCACCACACCAGGGAGCCAAGAGTGCCTACACCTGCAAGCAGGAGAATTGCAGCCAGCATCCATGTGGAATCTAAGCCCCCTCTTGATATAGATGTGGAGTGGACACAACCATTCTAAGCTCCACAGGATGGAGGAATAGAGTATGTATTAAAGTGAACTTACTGATATTCTATTCATGAACTATTGTGATTAGTAATCGCAGAATATATGGCATTGGTATGGAGAAAGTGGCCATGGTGGCTGCTTGGGTAGGGAGTGGAAGAGATGTGATGTGGGGGCTTTTGCAGGACTTGGAGTTGTCCTAGGTGGTGCTGTAGGGACAGTTGCCGGACATTGTAGGTCCTCCCATGGCCCACTGGATGGACTGTGGGAGACTGTGGACTATGATGTGGACCATTGACCATGAGGTACAGCGGTGCTCAGAGATGTATTCACCAAATTCAATGAATGTCTCATGATGATGGAGGAGGTTTTTGTTATGGGGGGAGGAGACGGGTGTGGTGTATATGGGGCCTCATATTTCTTGAATGTAACATTAAAAAAAGAAACACACAAACACACACACAAAGAACAGCTGAAGTTTGAACTTGTCCAAGTCAGAAAGAGGCTGGTAGTGTCCTTTACTCCACCCCCGGCACTAGGGGAAGCAGGTCTGATTGAATATCAGTAATAGTAGCGATCATCTTCCTTCCACCCAGATCGAATTGCAGTTCTAGCTTAAGCTCCCACCCCAACTCTGGTAGGGAGAAAGCGGGGGCGACCTATACCAGTCTCTATGGGGAACTGCAGGTGCTCTCAACCCACACAGACTGGATACTCTAACAACTGTAGTTCATTCCCTGGCCACCAATAAGATAGGAGGGTGGCAGTGGTCCCTCAACCTGTAATCTTCTACCCCAAATGAATACTGTTTAGTAAGTGAGCAGATTTCTGGTATTTGGCATCAGCACCCTTTTGGCAGACTAATACAAGTGTGAATGGGCATACTATAGAAACTCTTATTGACCAACACTGTCCAGAGAAACTGGAGTGTGTGGTCACCTGAACAAAAGTATGCATGTTTTCTTATCAAGATAAATCTTCAGTGTTGCTTTGAAATTCTCATATTTGTTTTTTCCTTAATAGACACAATTCAGGTTTCTAATAAGAAACTAACCCCATCCCAGTTTTGTTTCAAACAGAATCCATTGCTTTTTCCTCTCAGAGAATACTGAGACTCTCTAAGTTAAACTCCTGAATTTTCCACCTGCCTCATTTCAAAATGTCTTGCTCTCTAGTAGTCACTTTCCTTTTCTCTGGCTTAAAAAAAGTCATTTCAGCCTTATTCAACATCCTGTTCATTCTTGCTTTCTCAAAAACTTTCTTTATTACTACTTTTATTGTTAATATCTACTTGACTAAAAAGTAAAGACCTCTTGTCTTTTTTTGTGGGGAGGTGGGTGGGTGATCATACCCTCTTGACTTTCCTCTTTTGCTGATCACAGCTTCTCTGAACATCTAAAATAGCTCTTCCCATTCCATCATCCAAGAGCCTCTCCTTGGTTTTATTTATTTATTTTTTTATTGACTTTGTAATAATATTACATTAAAAATATATATGTGGGAAAAGTGGACATAATGGACAAAGGGTATGGGGAAAGGCAGGAAGAGATGAGAGGTGGAGGCGTCTTCGGGACATGGAGCTGCCCTGGATGGTGCTTCAGAGGTAATCACCGGACATTGTAAATCCTCACAGGGCCTACATGATGGAATAGAGGAGAGTATGGGCCATGATGTGAACCAATGTATATGAGGTGCAGAGGTGCCCAAAGATGTACTTACCAAATCCAATGGATGTGTCATGATGATGGGAACGAGTGTTGTTGGGGGGGGGGGGAGAGGGGGGGGTGGGGGGGTGGGGTTGAATGGGACCTCACATATATATTTTTAATGTAATATTATTACAAAGTCAATAAAAAATAAAAAAATTAAAAAAAAAAAAGAACAACAACTAAATTGTAATTAAGCCGCAAACCAAAAAAAAAAAAAAATATATATATATATATATATGTGAGGTCCCATTCAACCCCACCCCCCCACCCCCCCTCTCCCCCCCCCAACAACACTCGTTCCCATCATCATGACACATCCATTGGATTTGGTAAGTACATCTTTGGGCACCTCTGCACCTCATAGACAATGGTCCACATCATGTCCCATACTCTCCTCCATTCCATCCAGTGGGCCCTGTGAGGATCCACGATGTCCGGTGATCACCCCCGAGGCGCCATCCAGGGCAGCTCCACGTCCCAAATACGCCCCCACCTCTCATCTCTTCCTGCCCTTCCCCATACCCATCGTCCACCATGTCCACTTTTCCCAATCCAATGCCACCTCTTCTATGTGGACATTGGATTGGTTGTGTCCATTGCACCTCTATGTCAAGAGGAGGCTCAGATTCCACATGGATGCTGGCTGCCATCCTCCCATTTTCAGTTGTAATCGCTCTAGGCTCCATGGTGTGGTGATTGTCCTTCTTCAACTCCATCTTAGCTGAGTGTGGTAAGTCCAATAAATCAGATTGTAGGTGCTGGAGTCTGTTGAGGCTCAGGACCTGGCTATCACATTATCAGTCCAGAGATTCAAATCCCCTAACTATATCTTAAACCCCAACGTTAACTGCACCTCCAGCAGATTAGTATGAAAGTCTTATGAAGGGAGATCCCATCTGAGTCCAGATTCATCACACATAAACACCATTTCCAGAGAGGGGCCATCTGCCCTGGTAGTAAACCCCATCGGCCATGACCATAACTCTCATGGGTCTCTTTAGCCTTCATAGGAACCAATATCTGGGGGTTGTATCTGCTTTATCTGTCTCTTTGACTCTGCTCAGTTGTGCATGAGCGCAATCCTTCTGCCAGCCTCCAGACTCTTTTTTAGAAACTCGTAGCCATATAAACTCATTTCTCCTTTCCATTTCCCCCTTACTTTAGGTCAAACAGCATTTTAAAGTCATGTTGTTTTATGTAGACATGGATATTCTGTTGATCCGCATTGAACCTTCCATATAAGGTCCTTTTCCAGTTGCATCATCAGTTGGTATTTGATAGTGGTCCCTCGTTGCCAGGGAGGCTCATCCCCGGGTGTCATGTCCCACGCTGGGGGGAAGGCATTGCATTTACATGCTGAGTTTGGCTTCGAGACTGGCCACATTTGAGTAACATGAAGGCTGACAGGAGGAAATTCCCAGGCACAATGTTGCTCTAGGCCTTGTTCTTGTTTTAGGTTTATCAGCTCACAAGCATAGTCATTAGCATCAGGGGCTCACTGTTGAACCCTCACTCCCTCCCGGTCCCCGCCGCTGTACCTGTGAGACTATCGCTGCTCCCCTAGGGACCACGACAGAGCACCACTGGCCAGGAACCCAGTACCCCCCCTGCTGGGTTTTTAATTGTTGCCACTATGAGTATATCCAATCATTACCATGCACCCTGGACATATGTTCTGTACAGCTCCCTGTCAGCCATATATCACCTGTCATTGGTATCCCATACCAGTATCCCTCCATTGCCATTGTTGAAACACTCTGTGATCCAGAACTCCCCGAAATTTGAAGCCCAATATAATGTCATGGTCCCTTACTAGGGAATGGCATATAGCGATGGGTTTAAAGGATAGATAAAGAACTTGGATAAAGTTAGATAAAGAAATTAGATAAAGAATGTTGACTTGAAAAAATTCCACATCCTATCCTTCCCCCCCCCCCCCTAATTATTCAGCGTTTCTTCGTAGGAGTCCTAGACCACAGCAATGCATATATATAATATACAGCACTCCCATACATCCACCACAACACCTTTTTCCTTCCACAGCGATACTCTTACACCCTATTCACATCATATTTACTTAAGGTGATGTACAGAGTCTGAGATATTAGCTTTCTAACATGGTAATATCTGTGCTTACATTATGTTGCATACTTTAGGATACACAGTTCTTTACATTTTTAGTTCTCCTATGTTTTACATTATGGTTTACATTATCAGTCTGTCGTCTCCTATATGTTATGGTGTAATATTACATGTTTTATATCCATCCTTGTGTACTCTCAAGAAACTCCTCCCTTGCCCCCCATTTACTTTGGTTCCACACATTTAACGTCCATTTTCCCTTCCACCTTGGTGCCCACAGTGACAGTCAACCTCCGTTTCCTGAGGAGCCACTTCCAGAGATAGATGGAATAGTGTTTAGGGCCTAACTTGCTCATCTGCCCCAATGCCCTGGGAGCCACCCTTTCTCTCGAGGGATAGAGTTCCCTCTATTTGGTGACATTAGTCCTCCCCAGGATGTGGGTCCACCCCCACTCTCACTACTTGGGATTCTACCCCATGGTGTCACCCACTCTGGCAGAATGAGCATCTCTACACCCTGGACTTGCTCTTCCATCGCTATGTATTCAAGTGTGCCTTAAGCAGTTGACACTCCCCAACACACTTTTTGCAGAAAGGCTGGTTGATGGGTATCTCTCTGAAATTTGGCATGACACCTGCTACAGTCTGGAGCTCATGTTGCAAGCTAGAGACATAAAGTGAGGAGATACATATAATTTAGACCAGAATACCAATAAAGTGGTTGTAGTCAGAGAACACGAGATCTACTGACTGAATCTTAGGGCACTCCAATATTGAAGGATTTGGGCAGAAGTGAAAGAACCAGCATACTAAAGAGGAGAGGGTAGTAAGGTAGAAAGAAAACCAATAGTATGTGCTCCTGGAAGCAGAATGAATAAAGTATTTCAGAATGAAGCGTGAACAGCAGTCCTCGAATCAGTGCTGCTTTCTCTAAACCGCTCTTCTTTGTAAAAGTGACTTTTACAATTATCTCTCCATAAATACACTGGCCATTCTAATGTATTGTAAATCTTGGCATTCTTTCTGACAACACTAGAAAGAATAGGACTTTAATTTTTGTAGTTGTGATGAACTACAGCTTCCTCTGTTGCACTTACCAAACGTCTACAAGTAATCCCTCAGTTGTGCAACAGTGTGCTTTTAATATTTGTAAGATCAGAGATTTTTGGTGAGATCCACCTCAACTTGAGGAAAATATGCAAATACAAACACAGGCAAATATTTTTATACGGTTTTTAGGTGACTTTCAGATGCCCCTGAACCAACCCAGGTGTCCATTGATGCAACCACAGGAATCACTCATGGAATTACTGATTATGGTTTAACAATCCTTAACGTGAAATGCTGTAATGTGTAAAGCACATACTTTACACATATTACCTTGCTTAGCCCACACTGCTGTACATGAGGAGATACTGTCTTTATTTGCATATAACTTGTCAGCAGCCTCAAATCATGCAACCTAATCTAGACCTCAAATCTAAATCTTCTAACACCATATTTTAGCAATACATAATGCTCTCCAAAATAATACGGAAGCCCATGTTTTTCTTTGTATGTGTGTGTATGTGTACATATGCATAAGATCATATGATCACACTTTAACACCTGAGAAGAACTTTTGGGGGCAGGGCTTGGCTAGTTTATTTTGCAGAGTACTGGGTTAGACCTTTAACATATGGAGACAGTTTGAGCACATTGTTCCTAGTTTAAAATTTTTAAACATTATTATCACTTGAGAAAACCCTCATTAATGGCGAGACAGTTTGATACAGTTACCGGACATTGTATGTTCTCCCATGGCCCACTGGGTGGAACTTGGTAGAGTGTGGGCTATGATGTGGACCATTGACCATGAGGTGCAGCGGTGCTCAGAGATGTATTCACAAAAAGCAATGAATGTCTCATGATTATGGAAAACATTGTTGCTATGGGGGGAGGAGTGGGGGGAGAGGGGTGAGGGGTATATGAGGACCTCATATTTTTGAATGTAATGTTAAAAAAATAAAGACAAAAAAACATGTAGGTGAAGTTTGTCATGAAGGTGCAATATTCCTTGGATTTAAAATATTGGGAAGACTCTAAAATTAGTTATACTCAATCTATTTTTTTCTTGGAGATTGTGTCGTTGTCCTTTAAATGGCCTTGGTTCTCAGACATCCCCTGGAGACTTACAAAGAAGAATATTCCCTCACCGCCTCAAATGTCATTGACTTTATTTAAAGACACTTAAGCCAATGTGTAGTTTTCCATTTCCCCTTCCACCAAAACTCACACACACAATACACATAATCCTACCCTTACACTCCTCTTCCTAGGAATGAAGTGAATTATCAGACCTAGAGCATATCAGCTCGAGCTGCTGGTCTGTAATAATATCTGATCTGGTGGGACTACTCACTGCAGAGAACAGGGAACAGGGACATATCAAGCAAATAGAGAAATGGACACACTAGGCTATACTGCTCGTCTTGAAGTACATTATGATAATCTGATGTAACAATACAATTTCGTGTTAGGAGTTATGTGTCCCAGAGTAACTCAAATAATTCAGTTATGAATACCCATTAATTCATCTTTAATCCCTCCTGGTGCCAATTATTATGCACTTTCATGGTATGAACTGCTGTGCAAAGGGCTTGGCATTCATTCTCATCCAATTCTCCCAGTAACCATACAAAGAAGACATTATTCTACTCATTTTATAGATGAGAATAAACAATGGGACTCAAAGAACTTATATAACTTGCCTGAATATCACAGCAAAAAAATAAAGTTGCATGTCAAGTATGCAAATCCAGGCCTGCCATACCCATGCGCTCAACCAGCATTGATAAATGGAAACAGCAGGCTTATCGGGAAGAAGGTGAAAGGGATCGCCTCAGAAATCGGTCATTATTCACGTTTGGTGAAACATTGTGAATTTTCTCTCAAATATGTTTCTTGAAATTCATGCTTTGGAGCTTGATTTTAAATAGGTACCTAGGTCTTTTAAGAATTTTTTCTAGATGTAGGTGAAACGGGCCCACACTGTACTGAATTCCACTCTCCAGTAGACAGGATTTTAATGAGTCAACAGTGACATTTGTTGTATTGGGCTGAAAGGCATGGTTCTCCAGCTAGTGGGCTTCTTCTCTGGCCCAAATTCATATATCCACATGAGAGCGTAGGCTCACAATTTCTACATGGGTTCCTCTTATCCTTTTAGTATTATGATTCAAGGGGAAGCTGCCAAAGTGCTGAGGAATGGAATTTATTGTTAAAGCCCTAGGTTCCAGGAGCAAACCAGAGTGTACCTCTCAGCAGTGCATGCATTAGCTCAGCGCTATCCGCACTTTTTTAAAAGGCCAACCACCATAAGAAATACACAGCACATTATAACATGAGATACAATCTAAATTTTCTTACCTAATACATTTTAACTAAGCCCAGTTAAATTAATTTCATGAGCCTTTAATGTGTCTTGATCAAGTGTCGCTAATAGCTACTCAAATAGCCCATCCAATAAATTTATGGCAGCTTATTTTTCTCTCCTGTAACAGATATAATGGATACTACCACAGGAGTATGAAGTAATTTATTTGAATTCCAAAGGAGGACAAGGTTCAAAAGGTCTATTTTTTTTTTGTTTGCTGCCTACGATTTTGCCTGATAGGTAAAAAGTGTCGAGAGAAAAAATTGTTTAAATTTTATTATGATATGTGTGCATTCAGAAGAGTACACACATCTCAGTGACTATTTACATTATTGAAAGAATGAATGATAGTGTATTCAAAGAATAAAAATTAAATTTTTACAAAAAGTTTTGTCATATTAGACAAACTGAGGTTTATTTTGTTAGAGAATCATTCTTCTTAATATTACTGAGATATATAGTATTAGACATTTTATTAATGGTACTATACTGAAGAACAGATCAACACATGTAATTTGAAGTCAATTGGTCTTAGACTTTCCGAATTAAAATATTATCATTGGCTGACCGGCTGCTTTATAAAAATTATTTTTAGGTATTGAGTAATTTCTTCAAATACCATCTTACAAAAAAGAGAGCAATAAAAATGAAATGAAAATAGAGGCCTGCCCTCTTCATGGCAGTGATCTATGGAACCCTTAACACTCTTGGATTATAGCTTGAAAATCATTGGTTCGGACTATTATCTTGAGATCAACCAATGCTTTTCTCATTGTGCACTCAGGAGAGCTATCAAAATAGTCCCCAATCACAAATATCATAACTACTTACCTACCCATATTTTATCAAAACGTGCCTTGCCATCAATGTAAAGGTTATAATTTATCATGGTCATGATTTTGCCTTTTCACTCACCTCCACCACATGTCCTCTCAAATTTCCATTTGGTTTGCATTAATAAAGTAATTGAATGATGCAACATACAATCTCTCCATATTAATTTTTCCCTATAGCAATTGAAATCACATTTTAAAGTTTTAGGAGTCTCCTATATATCAGAACTTGATTTTAATCCTTATATCGGTGATAAAAAATAATTGTTATCACAAACTTCCTGAGAGAGATCAAGGTCCGGAAATTCCCAGGGATAAAGAAAAGAAGGGAAAATTATAATCAACATAGATTTGGTTTTGTTAATTTTATTAAGATGTTGAGTGCTACAATTTTTATTACAGGTAGAAACACGTATTGCCTGTAATCATCCTGCTTGTAAAAAACTAAGAAATGTGGCTTCAACTCTTGTTCTAGGGCCTATGGAGCATCCAATTGTAGTCACCAGATTTCTGTGGATTTCCAGGGAATTGTGACCCTATGATCAAGGTTGCCTCCAATTGCCTGTTGTCAATGAATTCTTCCTCTATTTCCCCCGCTCCCAGCATTAGAGGAAAGTTCTTTCCTCTACCATGCCATCTGCCCAGACAGGGATCGCTGTCATTTCCTGAATTTTTCCACTTTACTGGCCTCTCAAATGCACACGTGCAGTCAGACATGATTTTTGATTTTTTAACTTTTAAGGAGATGGAGAGTGATTACATAACAGCAATGTGAACAATTGTAATGAAGTATTAGACCCCCCTGTTATGTAAGTTCATTTGTCATATGACAGAGTTATCATTGCTTGTCTGTCCATCCTCTTTTTCTCTTTCTTTATCTGGCAAGAACAACCATCTATGTACATTTACCTAGAAAAAACATACTTATATTCCTTTTATATAAATATGCTTATGTATTTTTCTGTAATAAAAAACTGATGACAAATACCCATCAGTCTGTTAATAAAATTTACGTCAGATTTTGGGATTAAACATGAGGACAGAATACAATTTGAATTTAGGCACTTCTGTGCTTTTGAAATTGTTACAAAAAATGGCATAGAACAAAAATTAGAACAGAGTTGGGCCACAGTTTTCAAACCCCCTCCATCAGGGCCAAAGAGAATCTTGTAACTTCCCTCGTCTGCCCCTTAGATACAGACTCAAAAGAGGAGTCTTTTTTGCTAAACCGTGCTTAGGTCAATCGACGTAACTCAGGAAAAAAGGAAAAGAGTGAGGAGAGGGAGAGGAAATCATGAAGGTACTGGGTGTATTGGCCTGGTGCTATAAAAGTGGATAGGGGCAGAGAAAGAATTATGCATTGAGATTCTTTTAGTGGATTTTAAGATAGCAAAAGAAGGCTTTGAACTATTACGATGTACACTGTGCTACTGAATCCCTTCTTAGACCCCGACACCCCTCTGAACCTGAGTTGCATCATTCTAGTCCTTAATTGGGTTACCAAAAAGGTACTATTTTTGAAATTTGAACGACTGGGAAATGAGGGAGACAGCCAAACAATTAATTAAGCACCACATTCTTTAACGTGTGCTGCAATCACTGCTTCATGCCTAACAGAAGCTCTAGTCATGATTAAGTAAGGAAGTTATTCTAGCAGTATTTTGTGTTTTTTCTTTCTGGTAAAATGCTTAATTTAAATTCATTCTCTCTCTTTGTCATTTTCTTATTTCTTGAAATGAAACAGTGTGCAAATATCCCCCTCAGTATATTTCAGAGCCAATTAGGAATTGTCTGCTATTTCATTCCTTGGTGTGGAGTGTTTTGAAGTGAATTACTGAAACAAGTTGTTAGAAAGTAGTATCTTCCATCTTTCTACCTTTTATCTTGTAGTGTTTGTGAAGGGAAAAATAGCAATTTACTAACATCTGTTTGTACCTTGTAACGCAAGTTATGGAAAAACCTGCAGGTTAGCTGTGGCAAGCGCTGCTCTATTTGTTGTGTTCTTTCATCAGCACCTATGTAAAACCATGTCCTTCTCGCTCTCTTTTCTGTCATTTGCCATCAGTACTTCATGTAGCATTTCACTGTCCTTATTTCATATTTCCCATGTTGGTTTCCTCTTTTGATGTTCAAAACCTCAGTAAGGAGGGGAAGCGGCTGTGGCTCAATCATTTGGGCTCCCGTCTACCATATGGGAGGCCCTGGGTTTGCGTCCCGAGGCCTCCATGTGACAGCAGGCTGGCCCGCATGCTGCGGAGAGCCGCTGGCCCGCAGGTGCCATGGAGCACCACCCGTCCCACAGAGAGCCGACTCAGCAAGGTGACACAACAAAAGGAAGGGAGATAAGCAAGAACACAAAAGAGCCCACAGCAAATGGACAAAGAAAGCAGAGAGCAAGCAAGGTGCACGGGGGTGGGGAGGGGAAATAAAGAAATACAGACACAGAAGAACATACAGTGAATGGACAGAGAGCAGAAAGCACACACACAAAAAGCCGCAAATGGAAGGGTGGTAAGAAAAAAAAAAAACTATATAAGGGAGGTTGCTGATTCTCCTGACCATGCCAGATAACAGTTTTTCAAATACAGACCTGGAGAGACCATCAAGTCTAATAAAAGACTTTTGCAAAGATAGAAATTTTAAGATTTCTTGTGGCTTTATATGTTTTTTGAAATAGTGTTTAATTGGCTAAACTGTCTATCAGGCCTCTAATCTTGGAGATTATTTTAGAATTCATTAAATTAATGGGCAGTTACATACTTTCTATCTTAGATAAATTAAGAATTTTGTTATGCTATGATGTAAGCACATGCATATTAAGCACATGCATATTTAACTCAACCTTTTGTTTTGATCGCATTGCACGCTGTAACCTTTCTGTTTTTCAGATAGTTCTGAAAAAAGTTCAGTTGTACAGGTATGGTGGGGCGTGAGAAGTCAGCAGGCCTGGGGACAAGTTCCTGGGCCAGAGCAGAGAGGAGGAGGGCACAGAAGGGGCTGAGGCAGAGGAGCGCCCCTCTGACAGGACTTACCTTGTAAAACTTTACTGCTTTCCAAGAACCAAATTTGTTTTGTTCTCTTTACTATTCTATACTTGCTTTTTATTTCACTAGTTTCCCCTTCAAAAGCAAGAAATGACAGAACTAAAAGGACAATCAGATAAATTCCTAATGGAGACTTTAGCATACCTCACTTAGTAACTGAGAAAACCAGCATACAAAAACATCAGTAGGGATACAAAACAGTCAACCGACGCAATAAATATGCTTAACCAAACATAGTCTGTACCCAACAGCTGTACAATATAGTCTTTTAAATGCACATGGACCATTTGCAAAAATGAACCGTGTGCTAAGACCTAAAGCAAATGGCAAAGTAATGAAATCCTACAGAATATGTTCTCTAACCAGAGTGCAATGAGGTGAGAAAGAAAAGGGGTAATTAGAAAACTTCAAAATATCTTACAATTAAGGATATACTTCAAAACAACCTTTAGTCAAAGAAGAAATCACAGTGGAATTTAGAATATAATTTGAACTGAATGATTATGAAAATGTTGTACCTTGATACTTGTGGTAGCTAATAGCAGCTAAAGCTGCACATAGAGGGCAATTTTGACCTTAAATGTATATATCAGAAAAGAAGGGAGGCTGCAGATCAATGATCCATCCATCTTAAGGAGAAACAAGGACATCTCACATGAAAAAAGAACAGCAAATGAACCCTCACCCGTGAAGGGAAAAAAAAGAAAAAATAGAAGGGTGGGGATAATAAAGACAAGTGCAGATTCCTTTGTTAGGAGCACTTCTTAGCAGCGGTAGCCTTCACTGCCACAGAATCCAATTGGCCAGAACCTAATCCCACAGCCAAATGAAGCTGAAGAAAACGTGCAGTTCTGTATTCTTAACATGCAGGGATACTACTGATAAGGAAAGATAGAGCCAGTACTGGTGACAATTAAGTCTCTACCACAGATGTGTTAACTAGAGACACCTAGCAGGCACCCACATGGAGAGGCTGAGTGTGAAGATAAGAGTCTGCAGCTTAGGGAGTGGTTTAGGCTGCAGGTGTGGATGTGGAAGTCAGGAAACCACGACAGAAGGCAAGATGATGGGGGAGCACACGGAGAGACGGGAAAGGGGCCAACACTCAGAGGTTTCGTGTAAATTCCTAGCATAATTATGAGGTTAAAGGGAATTTGGATTTTTAAATCCCTGTACAAAACTACCCCTCAGTGAGGTTGTTCCTATTGAAAACAGAAGTATATGAAACTATTTCCTGTCACCCTTTCAAGAGTAGAGAGTATTACTTTTTAAAAATATGTTACCAATTTGGTAGGAGAATACTCCTTCTCTGTGCTTTAGTTTTTAAATTCCTTTTGAGATCCAGCCAATTTTTTTTCTTGTTTATTGGCCAATTGTCTTTCCCTTTGGTGAGATGACTATTTATGTGATTTGTCCCTTCTAGTATTACGGTCATCTTTTACTTACTGATTCCTATATGTTCTTAATATATGTCGACTATATTAACCTTTTGTCTTCTATATTGTAAACTATTTCCCCAATTTGTGGTTGGCCTCCTGTTCATGGTTGTAAATTTTATAGCTTCAAATCTATCACTTTACTTTTATGATTTTTTCACTTGTGTTTATAATTTGAATAACTTTTCCTACTCCCAAGTTGGAGAAATTTGTATCTATTTCTCTGCTACATTTTTTGAGATCTCTTTTTATATCTAATTATTTTATCCATTGTGATTATTTTGATATTTAGTCACCTCTTTAGTTCACTACAAACATTTGAACACTTTATCACTTCTTAGGAAAACAGAGTAGAAATATTCATTTGTTGAGAAATTTCATAATGAGCCAAACATCAGAGTCAAAGTTAGGTTTGCTTGCTTGTTTCTCCAAACTACATTCAGTTCTGGTGAAGAAATCAGGTTTGTAAACTGTTCAATTTAGTAAAAGTGAAATGAGGCTGTACTAGTATTTTAAAACCATTCTTGAACTTAAGCTGCTGAGAAATAAAAAGCATAACCTGGCTAAAATATCTAACAAGTCACGCCTGCCCCCACTTCTGTGGATCAGCCTGTGAGGGCATGGCCTTGCAGGAGAATATCAAGTGAATAACCCCTCACCCTTGTTTCTGTAAATTAGCCTGTGAAAACATGGCCCAGTAGAAAGATATCAAACGAGTGACTCCCCCACTCCCCCCGCTCCTGTAAATCAGCCTGAAATGCTGCAGATGAATTCTGCCATTGTAACCCACCTGTTTGCAAAATTTGGCCTATCAACACGTAAGCCAATGAGCAAAAGTTATGCTGATCCCTCCTGAAATCCCATATAAACCTATGAAAACTGAGAAACAGGGCTCAGAATGTGCAGCTTGACTCTCCTCTGCACCCGCGTGTAATAAATCTGTTCCTCCCCCACTCTGGATTGCCGCTTTTGGGTCTTTCTCGGGTTCAGAACTTCAGAGGTTGTTGATGTGGGAGGAGTGGGGTGAAAGGGGTGGGGAGTATATGGGGACCTCTTATATTTTTTGAATGTCATATTTAAAAAGAAAAAGGAAAAAGTACATGAGTAGATAAGCAATTTTTAAAAATTTAAATGGTATCCTGGAAGGTTCTTTGCAAACCACAAAATAAAAAACCTTATTTCTGATATTGCAAAGGAATAATTGCAATTATCAGGTCTTTTTATCATGGAGCAGGTCAGGGCCGGCTAGTTTTTGACAACCAGGGCAGTGCTGAGCCCTTTGAGTCACACGGGTGCTGTCCAGCCACTCAAGCCACTGGTCCTCTCGGCGATGCAACGCGAGCTAAATTCACGCACACTTTCATTTCTGTCAAAGGTGAAAGCAATTTGTGTGGCCTTTTTTTAAATTTCAAGATGTGCTCTCAGCCTCTCCTCCCCGCAGGAAAAGATGTGAAAACACAAAACCCACCTTTAATAAATTCACTTTCTTCTTGCTTCCAAGCCTGGTTCTGAATCAAGGAAACCAAAATGTAATGAATGTCTCATGACGATGGAGGAGATTGTTGCTATGGGGGGAGGAGTGGGGTGAGGGGGGCGGGGGGGATATGGGGACCTCATATTTTTTAATGTAATATTAAATAAAGGAAAAAAATTAAAAAAAGAAAAAAATTGCATGGAAGATGACATCTCATTTATTTACAGGATTTTTTTGGTTTAGTAGAATGATATGAATTCTATGATGACAAACACATTTCTTCTTACTTAATAATGTGTTATTTATGTGATCCTTGCTATTTTCAGGAGCGATGGCAGTTTCATATTCTCTTTAAATGTGGATTAACCATTGGAAAATATCCTTTTCAAATGATTAAATAGTTTGAAAGAGAGTTACCTCATTGGTGCATTCCTATTTCTCAATAATTTTTCTGTATATATTTTTACAGTTATATAAAGGGTAGTAAACTTAGGTTTACTTGTGGGAACACTCAAATGACTGTTGTAATAAACAGCATTTTTGTCAACTTAAAGACTTATCCACTACAAAGTCACTTTCGAATGCATATTGTTCAAAACTCCCTTTTATACTTAAATGAATCATGGACAATTGCAATGCATTAGTTAATGATTTCTTTTTTTTCTATTCAACTCAAGATGACCTAATAAATTAAGGATTTTTAAAAATTCCCCAAAATTATAGAAAATTCCTACTTCAGGGCATTTTTGGAACACTTCTATTAATAAGACATAAATAACAGGATAATTTTGTCAACTCTTCATGGGCTTCTTTTATTTATTTATTTATTTATTTAATTCCGCCCCCCCCCCCGTGTGTTCTCTGTGTCTATTTGCTGCGTCTTGTTTCTTTTGTTTCTTTGTCTGCTTTTGTTGTCAGCGGCACTGGAAGTGTGGGCGGCGCCATTCCTGGGCAGGCTGCACTTTCTTTCGTGCTGGGCGGCTTTCCTCACGGGGTGCACTCCTTGCGCGTGAGGCTCCCCTACGCGGGGGACACCCCTGCGTGGCGGGGCACTCCTTGCCCGCATCAGCACTGCGCATGCGCCACCTCCATACGTGTCAAGGAGGCCCGGGGTTTGAACCTCGGACCTCCCATGTGGTAGACAGACGCCCTAACCACTGGGCCAAGTTCGTTTCCCTTCATGGGCTTCTTAAGCACAGATTTTCCAAAATATTATTCAATGAGCTAAGAATTGAATAATCAGTGATTTTCTGAAAGTCCATTCTAACTGTGTTTACTTTAATCAGCCTCTCAGAAACAGTAATTTCAATGTAGGTTGCCACTTACATGAATCTTCCTATTTCAATTTTGTGATCACAACTTATAAATATTTTAATGGTAACAATTTTTATTAAGCATTCCAATACTAACATGTATATTTATTTACATACGTCTTCACATCCTGACTCAGAAATCGATCATTATCCATGTTTGGTAAAACACTGTGGATTGTCCCTAAAATATGTTTCTTGAAATTCATACTTTGGAGCTTGCTTTTAAATAGGTACCTAGGTCTTTTAAGAATTTTTCTTAGATGGGATTGAAAATGGGCCCACATTCTACTAAATGCCACTCTCCAATGGATAGGATTTTAATGAGGCAGCAGTGACATTTCTTGTTTTGGGCTGAAAGACATTGTTCTCCAGCTAGTGGGCTTCTTCTCTGGGCCAAATTCATATATTCACATGAGAGCGTAGGCTCACAATTTCTATATGGGTTCCTCTTACCCTTTTAGCACTGTGTTTCAAGGGAAAGCTGCCAAAGTGCTGAGGAATGGAATTTATTGTAAAAGCCCAAGGCTCCGGGAGCAAACCAGAGAGTAGCTATCAGCAGAGCATGCATTAGCTCAGTGCTATCCGCACTTTCTTAAAACGTGAACTACCATAAGAAATACAATACAAAGTATATTGTAACAGGCAATACTATCTAAACTTTTCTGATCTAATACATTCTAGCTAAGCCCAGTAAATTGATTTCATGAGCCTCTAATGTGTCTTGATCAACTGTAGTTAATATCTACTCAAATAGCACATCCAATAAACATACAGCAGGTTATTTGTCTCTCAGGTGTGACATATAATGAATACTGCCGCAGGAGTATGAAACCCTTTATTTGAATTCCGAAGGAGGACAAGGTCCAAAAGGTCAAAATTGTTTTTGTCTGCTGCCTACGATTGTGCTTGATGGTTAAAAAGTGTCCAGAGGAAAAAACTGTTTAAATTTTATTATGATAGGTGTGCATTCAAAAGACTACACACATCTCAGTGACATTTACTTTATTGAGAGAATGAATGTTAGTGTATTCAAAGAATATGAATTAAATTTTAAAAAAAGATTTGCTGTCATATTAGACAAATGAGGTTTACTGTGTTAGAGAAGCATTCTTCTTAATATTACTGAGATATAAAGTATTAGAAATTGTATTAATGGTGCTATACTGAAGAACAGATAAAGACATGTAACTTGCAGTCTATTGCTCTTAGTCATTCCAAATTAAAATGGTATCATTGGCTGGCCGGCTGCTTTATAAAAATTATTTTTAGATAAGGAGTAATTTCTTCAGATATAATCTTACAAAAAAAAGAGCAATAAAAATTAAATGAAAACAGAGGCCTGCCCTCTCCATGGCCGTGATTCATGGAACCCTTACTACTCTTGGGTTATAGCTTGAAAATCATTGGTTCTGACCAATTTCTCAAGACTACCCTATGCTTTTCTCATTGTGCACTCAGGAGAGCAATCAAAATAGTGCCCGATCACAAATATCATAACTGTTTACCTACCCATATTAAACCCTAGCTCCCATTTTCACTGTGAACTGATTTGGGGAAGATGATCCCTGTTCCTTGCTCGTGCACTTGCAATAAACCACCTTCTCACTGAGCAACATGATTTTCTTTTGCAGTGAGATTTGGTGGGCAGTTGTATTAGAAACAGCTATGTTTATGGGAGCAAAGTTGACTTCACCTCTTGGTGGAAGGAACAGTAAATTCACTTTGCAAAGGGATTGGAGGAATTTGTGTTCTCATCACAAGCTTCCACCAAATCTATTATTTCTTGCCTTATTTCTTAGCATGAGCTTATTTTGTAGTTTACCAGTATCCATTTCTCTGAAAGAGTAAATATGAAATTGTATTTGTTTAAAAATGTTATTTCATTAATTTCAGTTAAAACATGAGTGTTATTTTACATAAAATTCCTAGATTTTTCTATTCTAGGTTTATAGCAGAGCTTTGAATGGCTTTTGAAGATACCGAAAACCTATTTATTTGCTTTGAAAGTTTTGGTTTTGGGGAACTCAGTATGTCCTGCAATTTTCAAACAAGCAATATCAATATTAGAAGTATTGGATGATGTGATCATATCAACAAATGTGATTTATTAGCATTACTGTAATTTATAAGGAATCTATCATGCCAATCATATTTCATCCTTTTGAAATTGTTTTTATTTATGTTGTTATAATAGTAATATTGGAAGATTCATTTTTGACAGTGACTGCCCTATAAGTTTGATAGCTTGGCTTTTCATTATAGTAAAATAATCACTGGCTAAAATAAGATAGGCCCAGTCTATGCTATCTAGAATCTTCTTCACACAACACAGCACCCTATATTAGGTTAGTTTACGAGAATGACATTTATATGTTGCTTGCCTCAATAGGAGGGATTTCATGAATATTACAGCTTTTAATGACACCCTTACAGTCTCTTTTCCCTAACGTGTCATTTATTGGTGATTTCCCCAGGAATATAAATATCTGAAATTTGATTCTTTCTATTTTGGGCACTGTCCTACTGTTATAACCAAATTGTACCCATAATTGACTTAAAGATAGGTGTG
This sequence comes from Dasypus novemcinctus, assembly GCF_030445035.2. Lineage (NCBI taxonomy): Eukaryota > Metazoa > Chordata > Mammalia > Cingulata > Dasypodidae > Dasypus > Dasypus novemcinctus. The sequence goes on along the minus strand of NW_026688181.1, from coordinate 11,803 downwards.
TTACTTCTGGAATTATCGTTGAAAGGATTCAAATTTTATTTTACACAGTTCACATAACCCTGAAACTTAAAATTGTAGCCATAGAGAACATTTTTAAATACTTTGGCCAATTTTCAGGAAGTGAAAGAAATTCCAAGAAGGATGATTCATTACTACAGCTACTACAGCATATAGAAGCATCTAACTATGAGATTGACACCTTCTCATATTTTTCCGGTATAGAAATACCATCATTATATACTTTACTCTTCTTTCATTTCCTAAATTGTCTTTAGCTACCTGTACTACTCAAGTAATTGAAGCCTAACACCTCCTGTCCATCTCGAGGGCAGAGGCAAGAAAGTGAGGAGGTGTGGGAGCTGACAAGAAACTCACACAGGGACTAGTAGTTCACTTTTATTTTCGGCAGTAACAAGCCTTTCGGTGCCAAACAAAATTACTGGGACAACAGCACCCACGAGCCAGTACAGGCAAAAATCTGGCTTCAATCAGGAAGGGAAATCTACTGCAGGAACCAATGCCCTGTGGAAGGACACACTTTCTGGGAGTGGACACAAGACGGGGCCTCAGCCCCAGTTTCCTGGCAGAAGATTATTACAAATCGGGGTCACAATGTTCTCCATGATCCGCACCGCCTCGGCAAGGTCGTTGAGGAAGGAGGTGATGGAGCTTTGGATGGTGCCAGGGTCGTCAGCTGTCAAATGGCTAAGAGAGGGAGAAAGTAAAGCAAGTTAAAGGTCGAGGCTGGGCCTCCTTCCCTCCGCCCCCTGGGCAGCTCCAGGCCCGGGCCCCTCGCTCCTGCCTTTGACATTCCCTTACAACACCTGCGTGACTCGCTGGCTCCTTGGCGTGCACCTCGGGCAGGTGTCGGCCTGGTCACGAGCCCCCCCCCCCCCCGGTGGCCCTTTCAGGACTTACACGATCAGGTCACTGCCATCCACCCTCAGCTCCCTCTGGTCTGGCCCTCCAAAGGGTGCTGCCAGCAGGGACCAGTGTGCAAACTCCGCCTCCAGGAAGGACAGGAAATGCACGGTGAGGGTGCTGGAGGGGAGGTTAAGGCACACACCTCGGGCCTCCTGGACCCAGCCCGCCTCCAGGCCCCCCCCACCCCCAGGTCCCCTCTTCCCACTCCTTTGGCCACCCCCAGCCCATCCCCCCAGGCCGACCCTCCGGCCCCTCCCCATCCCCCTCTGCTCCGTTTTCTGGAGGGCGGCACCCCACCCTGAGGCCCCTCCTCCTCCCCAGCCCCGTCCCCGTTCCCCCCCCAGGCGCGCCCTGGCCCAGATGGGCTCCTGGAAAGGGTACAACTCCAGCAGTTGTTCTGGGCCTGCTCCTGCGGCTCCATCACTCCCGGAGACCTGCAGGGTCCCCTCGGCCTGAGGAGCACCCTCGGCGGCGGCGCGCTCACCTCCTGCACCGCTCGGGCTGGCGGGACCAGCGGAAGGGCTGCCTGAGCCCCCTGGGCGGCCAGGCCCGCCCTGCCCCTCCTCCCCGCCCTCCACGCCACCCGCGCCTTCGCCCGCCTCCATGACCTGGGCTCCTCCGCCTGCCTTTGGCTCAGAGCCTGCAACGCCTTGGTCCTCTGCACCTGCCTCGGAGGGAGGAGCCTCGCTCACCAAGCTCCGCCCCTTGGCTTCAGGGCAGCGCGTGCTCTCAGTGCGCCTGCGCAAACAGGCCCCTGGGGCGGCCGCAGGGCACGTGACCACTTCCTGCTGGCTGGCCCTGGCCCAGGCCCTGCAACCCCACTGCTGGGCGGAGAACGAGCCTCCCTCACCAAGCTTCACAGTGGAACAGGGACTTGAGATTGGCCTGGCACTCCCAAGGCTTTTGGGGGCTCCATTGGGCACCCCTAAGTGACTGGGGTTTTCTCTTTTAAAGAAAAACTTAAGGGGAGGGAGGCGGACTTGGCCCAGTGATTAGGGCGTCCACCTACTACATGGGAGGTCCGCGGTTCAAACCCCGGGCCTCCTTGACCGGTGTGGAGCTGGCCCATATGCAGTGCTGATGCGCGCAAGGAGTGCCCTGCCACGCAGGGGTGTCCCACACATAGGGGAGCCCCACGCCCAAGGAGTGCGCCCTGTAAGGAGAGTCGCCCAGTGGGAAAGAAAGTTCAGCCTGCCCAGGAATGGCGCCACACACAAGGAGAGCTGACACAGCAAGATAACACAACAAAAAGATACACAGATTCCCAGGCCGCTGACAACAGAAGGGGACAAAGAAGATGCAGCAAATAGAGAAATCAGACAACCCAGGTGTGTTTGTGGGGGGGGGGGAAGGGGAGATAAATAAATAAATAAGTCTTTTAAAAAAAAGAAAAACTTAAGGAAATGGTAAAATTTCTGCTTGCTTATCTCATGAAAGAGGAAATAGCCCAAACTGTCCCTCTTCCTCTCCCTTTCAGCTCACATCATAGTCATCTTCTCCAGCCAAGGAGATCTTCTTTTCAAGGGAATCTCAATTTACAGGCAACACAAAAGTGTCAACTGCCCAGGGTGCAAGTCAGTGTATAGGTGTGTGGGTGTGTAACAACCCGGACCCTGAGCCTGGGGCAGAAGGGTAAGTGCCAGGGTGAGAGTTCTCCAGCCTTCCTCTGTGCCCACAAGTCTGTGGGGCTGAGTATTGTGTCCTAGAGGGGGCACTTGCACCTCACGTACCCAAGTGTCTGAGCTGGATTCTGACGGCAGGGATCTCAGGTAGGCATCAGTCAGGAAAGGGCGCAGGCAGGGCACCCAACTCCACGCTGAGGTCTGATGCACCTTCCACACCTGCGGTGAACAGAGCCTGATGAACCTATGGGACACCATCAAATATACTAATATACACACTGTAGGAGGTCCAGAGAGAGAAGGAAAACACTAAGGAGAAGAGAGACTATTCAAAGAAATAATGGTTGAAAACTTGCCAACCTTAACGAGAAACATCAAACTATTGAAAGCCAAAGATAAAGAGAATTCCATCTACAAGTGCTATAAGCTCTTCATTGTAAGACACACTACATTCTTACAAGCCAAATATTTTGAGGATTCCAGTTTCTCCACTTAGCAACAGTTATTCTGCTGTTTACAAAATGATAGCTTTCAACTGAATATGAAGTGGTACCTCCTTGTGGCTTTGATTTGCATGACCCTAATAACAAATGATGTTCAACATCGTTTTAATGTGCATATTGGATGTTGGTATATCTCCACAGATATCTGTCTACTCAAATCCTTTCTTCATTTGTTAAAATATGGGGCCTTTGTGTTTTACTGTTGAATTGTAAAGGCCTTTATATATTCTGGATACAAGTCTTTTATCAGGCATATCATTTTCAAGTATTCTCTCCCATTCTATGTGTTGTCTTTTCACTTTTTTGATGGTATCATTAACAAAGGAAAAGGTTTTAATTTTGATGTAGTCACTTTTTTTCATTGTTGCTTGTTCTCTTGTTATCATAGGTAAGAAACCATCGCTTAACCCATTTCCATATGTTTCTTATCTCCATATCCCTGGTGCAAAATTTCTCAAGACTTTTCTTTCAACAGATATTGTTGTGACCACTTGCTATGTTCCAGGCCCTATTCTAAGTACTGAGGATAAAATGATTAACAGCTAGTGTGTGGCAAAGACTGCTACCTGCTCCCCAATATTCAGGCTCTTCTCTTCTAGAAAGACTACATTTTGCAGCTACCTTTGGAATTAGACGTGGCTTTGTGAGATCTTGCCAGTGCAATGCGAGTGGGGTTCATGTGTGCCTCTTGTAGGCCTGACCTATAAATATTTGCCATGGGCCCTTCTTCCTCCTCTATTCTGCTTCTGCAGTTGCAAGAGAAATGGCTTCAGGAGTCTTGGAAGTACTGGCAAAAAAATATCCTCAAGGGATTCTGGATAGGGATTAAAGATGGATATCAATACTTAGCATGATTCCTGTTCAATAAATGGTACTTCTGTAGCTATTATTTGGGTCTACGTGTGCCCGAGTAATCAGCAGGGGTAGAAGAGAAGTAAGAATCCCCCACCACATTCAGCAGATAAATAGGGCAACTAGCACTGCACTCCTGTAGACCAAGTCTCAGACTTGATGAAGTTGGCAGTCTTTCTGCACAGTTTCTCTATCGATGGACAAAAGTAATTCTAAACAAACTTAAATAATATTGAAAGGATGATAATTTGGGAAATTATGATCTCTTAATTGCAGTTTAAGCCAAAAGCAATATCAGAACCTTGGTTACAATGTTTATGACATTTTTACATGGTGGATAGAACATCTTGCACTGGCGTAAAACTGGTCTATTAAAGTTCTCTAACAAAGAGTCTGACTCTATCTTTGATGTTAGATTTCTGACAGCTTTTAAGCCTCACCATTCCCTCTTCCCTTATGTCAATACCTGGGCAAGCTGATAAGAAAGCCCAGATGCTCCCTGCTTTAGGGCCGGCGGGAAGTTCAAACCACACAATCCCTAGCTCACATTCAAGAAAACTCACCCCAGCCTCACACAAGCATCACCATAAAAGCCAAGACAGTCTTGTTTTCCTGCTCTCAAGACATGACATTCTTGTACCTGATGGGAAAACTGCTGTTCCCAGGAAGCCTCATGTGAGTAGTCAATCCTTTCATATTCTCTTGGTACATGATGCATAAGGCATCATCAGTCTTGACATCCAAAACGGATTTTGGATGGGATCCTATCCTACCTTTGTGGGTTGTCCATAACAACTGGGGCTATGGGAGGATGTCTAAGCACTGTCCACCACCAATGGGAGTCTTTCTTTGTCTTTTTCTTGATAACCAGCTCTTTTGCCTGCTAAAGAGAATTCACTATGAGGTAGCGCCTGGTGGCTAGCTTGTGCTTTGAACTGGGCGACTCTGTGCTGCATTCACTGAGTTCTACCAATCCTCTCTGATAGATTTAACCAATTTAAACTGGAAATATGGTGTTTAGGGACAGGATTATGGAATTGGAACCTTCTTTATAGTAGCCAGGGATCATGCGCACAAGCCCTGACCAATCTGCAAATGACAGCTTGAATTGTGTGTCTCAATTCCAGCATAAACTGTCCCTGACACTAAGCGAAATGAAACAACTTTTACCTTGTAACATTTGGTGGTGTGTCTCAACCTTGTGTTCACCCCATTCTATAGAGAGCTCAAGGGAAAGACCAACATCCCACGCAAAGCATGGGCCCACCAGGTCTTCCTCACTCATGTGGAGGAAGAGCAGGTGCAACGTGGCAACCAGAGGTCACACTACCAGAACCTTGCAAAGTGTTTCTGCTGCTGCTACCTATACCTCTCTCTCCAAAAGGGATCCTGATCCTCAGAGTCATAGGAAAAAACACCCTTGGCAGCCCTTCGGCCCAGCCCAGGTGTTAATTCAGCCATGGGCCAGCGGGGAGGCCCATGATCTTACCAATACTGACCTGAAGCTCTCTGGAAGAAGAAACCTATCAATATGATCAGGATGGAAGTTGCTCCCCCCAAAGTATACCCAGTAACCGCACACACCCAGGTACACACACACGCACACACACACACACACATACACACTGGACAAGTTGCCTGATGGTAAGCCAAGTAGTGAATGCTCTTCAGGACCATTGTTGGAGGGAAGTGGGAAGATTCACATCATCACTGAGACCTAAATGTAACCACATTAGCTCAAAGGGTTTTTATGTGAAACTTCCAAAATTCTAGGTAATGGCGAAGAATGGAAGAGAACAGAATGAACCACTGAACGGGGGTGGCCAAGGGGAAAGACTTGGAGGGAAACAGCCTCTCTCTGCCATGCAAACCACCCACAGGTGAGCCACGGGAGATAAGGGGAGGCCAGAGGTCCGTTTGGAAGACTTTTTAGGGGATACTGGTGAAATTCCCCCTTTGTCTAAAGAAAGCACGTTGGCATTCCCGGTAAACTTCCTTAACATGACACTGCTATATCAACCCAGATTCTAGCACTATGATTAATGAGGAAAACACTAGAAAGAGCCCTATTAAATTCTGGAACAAATAAAGATATCCCTTATCAACAGTACAATTCAACCTTCTTCTGAGGGTAGACCATAAAATCAGACAAGAGAAAGATATATGCACAAAAATCTAAAGGAGGTGGTAAAAGTATCATTACTTGAGGATGATGTAACAGTTCACCTAAAAAACACAATGGAATCCAACCGAAAAACTGTTACAAAGAATAGGAGAAACTACTAAAGTGGACCAATATATAACTGATATGCACAATTCAAGGGCTGACAAGAAAACAAGCAATAACTAGTAAAGGTAAACACAACACTCTTTACAATACATTTAATAAGAAATGGGCAAGAGAAAACGCTAGAAGCTTATTAATGGATACAATTGTTTCAACTGACATTTCTTTGATTTTGACCAAGACTAGTTTTTTTTCAATATTTTTATTAGCGTTACAGTGGGGCTGTCCCTCGCCCTGCTGCGCCTCGTCCGTCCTCGCCCTGTGGACAGGTCCTACATCCCCACTCTAGTCCCTGCCTCTCCAAGCTGCCCTGTGGTCTGCAAGTCTGAGAGGTCGCCCGTGTCGACCTGGGGCCACCACTGGACACAGTCCTGCTACTCAGGCCAGAGAATTGTTGAATGTGGGATGGGGCAGGTCGGTGGGTGTTGGCTCAGCGCCAGCAGCGGGCAGGGACTCCGGAGCCTGCGGTAGGTTGGGCGGGAAGCGGTCACGTGCCCTGCAGCCTGGCCAGGAGGCTGTTTGCGCAGGCGCGCTGAGAGCCCACGGGGCAGCGGACCGAGGGGGCGGAGCTTTGCAGGGCCGCTCAAGGCAGGAGAGGAGGAAGAAGAAACGAGACGCTTGAGAGGAAGGCGGGTGAGTGGAGGCCATGGAGGCCGGGGACAAGGACGCGGCCGGTGGCTCAAGTGGCCCTCGCCGACATGGACGTGCCGGCGTTACCAATCGGCAGGCTGGACCCCGGAGCCTCAGGGGCTCTAGCAGCGCCATTAGCGCGGGAGTCGTGGGCGCTGCAGGTGGAGGCCCAGGCCCGGGAGCGCGCACACCACGTGCTCCGGCTTCGGGTGGCTCTCGAAGGCAGCTACTCGTGTTGTATCCTTGAGGAGGGGCCATCAGGGCTGTGGAGAGCGACCCATCGCTCTGGGGTGGAGGTCGGGCAGGGTGATCGGGGCACCCAGGGGGTGCAGATAGGGGGTCGGAGCCGGCTGGTGGCGGCTGGAAGGGATTGGCTGGAGGGAGCGGGCGTGAGGAAAGCCAGCATGGCCTGAGGAGGTGTGTGGGGGAGCGGGGGTGGAAGGCCTGAGTGGGGAGCGGGAGCAGGTTAGGTTTTGGGGACAGTGGGGCTGGGCAGGCAGAGATGACCCAAGGGTTGACCCGAGGGAATGACCAGGGAAGTGGGTCAGGGTGTCACGTGGGCACAGGGCTCAGGTGGGAGGAAGGCTGGCCTAGGGGCACAAGGAGGCCTGGGGCCCAGGCAAAGTCGGTACTGGCTGGTGCCTTAACCAGATCTCCTCCAGCACCCTCAGAGGGCCTTTCCCGTCCTACATAGAGGCAGAGATTGTGCATAGGTCCCTGATCCCCTTCCAAGGACCTCCCCTGCAGGCGATTCGGAGGGTGCTCTCTGTGACCAGCCGCTTCCTGGTGGTGTCAGTTCTGGAAGGGGCCTGGGGTGGCCATGGTAGGGGTGGGGGATGGGATAGGGGTGAGGAGGGCAGCCCGGCATGGGGGTGGGGTGGCAGCCTGATTCAGGGCCCATCTCACCTGAAGGATGACTCCTGAGACCAAGACACACTTGAATGTGAGTTCTAAAGCGGGGGCATGGTCCATTGGGCCAAGGCTGGAATTTACAATTTTGATTTGATTTTCTTTTGTTCCTCTTTTATAGCAGACAGATTGCTGAATACCATGGGCAACTCCGAATTTCTTTCACCTCTTTCCTGAAGCAGCTTTCCCTGGTGGTGCAGCCCATGATGCGCTTTGGGCCCCTGTTCCCCACCAAGTGTCGACGAGGAAAGGGAGCCTGAAGCCTCACCTTGGGTCCCTTCCCAGGCACTGCTTCCCTCGCTAGGACATGGATTCCTGGAGTCTGGGCCACTTCACATTTGCAGTCTAATTTTTCCCCCTATGTTAGCTGTTGGACGCTCCTTTTGTACCCCAGTTGCAGGAAGAGAGGCTGGCCTAAATGTTTGTTACTGCAGAAAATAAAAGTGAGTTAACTAGTTAACTCTCTTCCATTTCCAAGTCTCTTTTCAGTGACCGCGCGATCAAATTTTCTTCCCTTTTTCCTTCGGTTCAAGGGAAGGTTCTGGGATTCAGATATTCAGGATGGTACAAGGTAATGAGGACAATTTAGGATATGTAAGGAAATGAAAATCAATTAGGCCCTGACATTCAGCATTAACTACACTGAACGTCTTCTTACTTTTATAATTGTATTAAGACACTAAACACATAACAATCATGTATAATGTTTACTGCTTTGAAAGGTTAGGATTAAATTTTGCCCTGCATTTTTTTTCCATTTAGTTTATGGCTTTTCTTGTTGCCAAGCTTTTTTTTAAAAACACTATTGAATATATTGAATATAAAGATGCATTATAAGGTTATTGTTGAATGCTTTAAATTGTCCTCAGTTTTTCCTTATTATAGGTAATCATTCATGGAATTCTTGTATATAGATCTTTGCATGGATGGTTATTTTCTTAAGATAGATTCTGAAAGATAGACTTCCGGAGTTAAACATTTCCATTTCCATTTCCTTATTTGTTTAGTGTGCTTTTAAAATGGAGGTGAACCTCACCTAACAAAAAAATAACTCTTCTAAAGCAAACAGTTAAGTGGCATTTTAAAAGCTGACAGTATTGGGATTGTCCCAAACAACTTCATCGCCCCCAAATAGAAACCCTGTACCCTTTAGGCAGAAAGCAGTTACTCCCCATCCACACACCAGCCGCCGCCACCCCCCGGACCTGGCATCCACCAGTCTGCTTTTTTCTCTGTGGATTTACATATTCTGCTTATATCATATAAAGGAAATCGCACAATTGGTCACTTCTTCCATTTAGCATGTTTTTGAGCTTCAGCCACCCTGTAGCACGTGTTCTTTTATATGCCTGAGTAATACGCTATCATTTGTGTATATAGCACAGTTTGGTTAGCTATGATCCGCTGATGGACACCTGGATTGCGTCACCCTTTTGGTTACAGTGACTAGCGCTGCTCTGCACCTGTGTGCACCTGTATATGTTTGAGTAGCTGTTTTTGATTATTTAGGTATATGTCCAGGAGTGTTAGTACTGCATCATATGGTAATTGTCCATGTGATTTTTAAGGAACCCCCAAACTGTTTTTACAGTAACTGAACTATTTGACATTCCCAACAGCAAAGAAGATGTTCTTGATAACTGATTCAGTCTCTCTCTGTTATAGGTCTGATCAGAATTTCTTTTTTTAATCAGTTTTGGCAGTTCGTGTATTTCTAGAGATTTGTTCTTTTTATATAGGTTATCTAATCTCTTGGTGTACAGTTATTCAATGTATTCTCTTACACTTCTTTTTATTTTTCTTAAGTTTGCTTGTGATACCCCCAATTTCATTTTTTATTTTAGTTATTAGGTTTTTTTCAAATGGTATCCATTGCTTTTATCATGAAAATAATACATGTTTAACATAGAAAAGAGAGAACCTTATAAAAATTAAAATAAAAAGTACTCATATGTCATCATCTGGATGTAATATCAAGTAGGTGCATTTTTTGTATTATTTTCTTAATTTTTAGTAAATTTTCTTTTTTTTAAGGTACATAGACCACAAAAAATATAAGAGGTTCCTACATAACCCACACCCCACGCCCCTACTCCTCCCATATCAACAACCTCTTTTTCCTTAGTTGGACAAAAATTGCCAACTTTTCTTGATCTTTTCAAATAATCAATTTCTGGTTTTGTTGATTTCCTCCATTGTCTTGGGGGCAGGTGGATTCTATGGGAGCCCCTGCTTTCTGGGGGGCAGTGTCTCAGACATCCTCAATATACTCCTGTTTATTTCTCTCAGGTCATGCAGCCCCACCATTCTGCAGATCTGAGAATGGTTCCCTGAGGCCACAGCCTTCATCTCCATGAGGCATCCAAACTCGGAGTGAGGGAGGAAGGCGCCTCTGACTGACAATTATGCCTGTGACCTCCCAAGGCCGGCAGCAGGCGCAGCCTTCAGTGGTGCCCGCTCTTTGTAGGGTGGGACGCTCCCTTAGTTTTCTCTCAGAGTCCTCACCTTGATGCCTGACAGAGCCTCGGACCCCTCCCTCGGCTGACCTCAGTCCATCCCCTCAGAGGGAAGTCAGGTAGCACCATACCCAGGAACTCCACCTGGGGCCTCCTTGGCATCAAGGACCATTTTCTCTGGAGTCTGTGCTTATAGATCCTTTCAGGCTTTCCTGAGGGTTTTTACCTCGAATCCTGGCAGGGCATGGGACCTCTCCCTGAGATTATCTGAATCGTTGCTCAGAGGACGCCTCACTTCCCTCAGAAGCCCATGTCAGAAGTCAAGAAACAACATTCGGGGACCCTGCCCGGGGCCTCTCAGGGCACAAAGAAGGGACAGGGCAGGCTGGGTCCCCTTCTGCCTGGGGTAGGAGGAACTTCAGTCCACCCTCATCTTTATCTCTTTCACACTTGGCAGAAACTGGGTCCCCTCCCTCCTCTGACCTGAAGACTGGCTCCTTGGACCAGGGCCTTCCCCTCTTGGACCATCTGGACAGAAGTCATATACTGCACATCCAGCCACGAAGCCCTGCAGCTCCCAGGGCTGATAGCAGGTAGGGAACTGCATTCTATGTGGTCGTGTCTATCTGGGGTGGGAGGACCGCTCCTTCAGGGTCCTCGCCTTGATGTCTGGCAGAGCCTGGACCTTCTCCCACTTCCTACTTGAGTTTGTCCTTCACCGACGATAGCCCTCACCTCCATGCGACACCTGAACATGAATTGACAGGGCTGAGAGGGGAAGGGGACTCCGCTTAAGTGACCTTCATGGGTTTATGGGGACTTACATCAGGAGCAGGCCAATTATTTTGCATGTGGCTATACTGTTATCCTAGACCTTTTTTTGAAAATACTGTTCTTTCCTCATTGAATGTTCTTGGCACTCGTGGTGAAAATCAGCTGACCGTAGACATGCGAATTTATTTCTGGACTTGCCATTTATTTCATTTTCAGGACTAATTTTCCGGCCTGGACTATTCAGTAAAGTGTTGAATAGAAATGGTGGGAATTGACATCTCTGTGTTGTTTTCGTTGTTGTTGTTGTAGGGAGAATACATCCAGTCTTTCGCCATTAAGTATGAGTTTAGCTGTGGATTTTGGGTAGATGGTTTTATCAGGTTGAGGAAGTTCCCTTCTATTCCTAATTTGTTCAGTATTTTTGTTAAAAAAGGAAGTTAGATTTTGTCAAACATTTTTTTGTGTCTCTTTAGATATTCATGTGCACTTTCTTTTTATTCAGTTAAAATGATCTGTTACATTGATTTAACTTTTGTTTATTGGGCCATCCTTTCATTCCTGGGATAAGTCCTACTTGGTCCTACTGTATAATACTTCCCATATATCCCCTGATATTTTATTTGCTAGAAAATTGTTAAGGGTTTTGTGCCTGTATTCATAAGGGATAATGGTTGGGGTTTTTTTTATTTCCTGTGATGTCTTCATCTGTTTTTGGAGTCTGGGAAATACTGGACTAATAGCATGAGTTGGAAAGTATTCTCTCTTCTTCTGTTTTTTGAAGAATTTGTGAAGGACTGGCATTGATACTTCTTCTGTTTGGTAGAATTAACCAGAGAAGCAATCTGG